>NC_134831.1:163492804-164092804 GCF_004210375.1 Tachypleus tridentatus | reverse complement strand
GTTCCGATTCATCAGAAGTGAAGTCTTATGCTTTGACATTATTTTCCATCCTAGAGCTTTTGTAATAAATTATACTCAGAGTGATGGAAGATCACCAAATCTTTAACCAGTGTTCAAAAACAACATGGATTTTGTTATACCGAACCTAGAAATATTATAACTCCTTCGCTTCTTCTTACGGCTCCTTAGAATTAATACTGTAGTTTTCTCAGGTCGAAACTGCGATTATATGACCTGCTGCGTTTTGCTTGTTTTTAATTTCACGCAAAGCTACACGAGGGCTATCTGCGCTAGTCGTCCCTAATTTAGCAGTGGTAGATTACAAGGAAGGCAACCAGTCAACACCACCAACCAACAACTCTCAGGCTGCACGTTTACCAACGAATAGTGAGATTGACTGTTACATTATAATGCTGAAATAGCGAGCATGTTCAGTGGCGGGTATACGAACCTGCGACCCTCAGTTGCGATATGAGTGCTTTAATCACCAGACCACGAAAAGTCTAGAGAAGGGTAACACCAACGTTTTTGGTTCACCAGCTTTCAGGCCCGGCATGGCCAGGTGGTTTAAGGCGTTCTACTCGTAATCTGAGGATCGCGGGTTCGAATCCCCGTCGTACCAAACATACTCGCCCTTTCAGCTGTGGGGACGTTATAATGTGCAGTCAATCCCAATATTCGTTGGTAAAAGTGTATCCCAAGAGTTGGCGGTGGGTGGTGATGACTAGCTGCCTTCCCTATAGTCTTGTACTCTAAATTAGAGACGGCTAGCGCAGGTAGACCTCGTGTAGTTTTGCGTGAACTTCAAAAAACAAAAACAAACCCATCAAGTGCGAAACTTTAAATTAAGTGCAAGGTTTTGTAACATTTTATTTTTAAGATAACATTTTTTTTCCTTGTTTGGTAGAATAAGCAAAACTTATTAATAATAAAATAATTACTGTACTGAATGATTATTTTCATACTTTTATATCAGTTGCTTTTAAAATAATAATTGCAGTGTCGATTATTTAAATTAATAAAATGTAGTTGGTGGAGAAATAAATGAGACTTCATGTTTTCCAAAACCCGAATAAGATAAATTCTTGCTTATGAGTCGTGGTTTAATAATTACTGTGTCGGCCTGAGTGTCCGAAGGTCTAAAGTTGGCGCTTCATTGCTGATTCATCAATTGCAGGTGCGTTACAGAGTAACATTTAATTCCATTATTCGGCTCAGAGCCTGAAAAAAAAACTGAATGGCTGTCTTCATTTTAGTCAGCAACTCAAAATTAGGGGCAGCTACACCTTAACTTTCGGGATCTCTGACCTTGAGATTAGCTCATGCGTCGCATAAGGAGAAAAGCTGAAAAGTACCATTACCTGTTTTTGCTGATTCTTGGCTGGTTGGTTGGTTTTTGGAATTTCGCACGAAGCTACTCGAGGGCTATCTGTGCTAGCCGTCCCTAATTTAGCAGTGTAAGACTAGAGGGAAGGCAGCTAGTCATCACCACCCACCGCCAACTCTTGGGCTACTTTTTTACCAACGAATAGTGGGATTGACCGTCACATTATACGTCCCCACGGCTGGGAGGGCGAGCATGTTTGGCGCGACTCGGGCGCGAACCCGCGACCCTCAGATTACGAAGCGCACGCCTTAACGCGCTTGGCCATGCCAGGCCCTTTTGCTGGTTCTATTGATAACAATGTATGCGTGCGTTTCAACAAAGCCATTGAATCACTTCTTTAGCAGTCCATTACCTCTGCCGAACCAAAGTACACATTTATTTTTACGTTACGCAGATAAATGTTTTATGTACGTAAAGGATAGATATCCACACACTCCAACAGACAATTTCCACAAATACAGATATAAAATGTTTAAATAATTCAACATTAACATTTTGTTTCATCAAAAGTTAATTCAACTATCAGCCATATTTTTAAAATAATCAAATAATAATAACAAATACAGATAATGACACGTTTAAATTAACATTAAAATTTTGTTTAATCAAAATTTAATTGAGTATAAGGCATACATTTTGTTTAAAATAAGTAAATAAAAATACCTTCTTATATTTACCATCAGGAACATTTGAACTGCGTAAAACACTATCTTGAAGAAAATTAAAAGTATGTTGTCTATAACTCACGAATACCTGGTTTGTAGCTTTGTGGCACCAGGGTGAGCGACATGAGGAGTTGGAGGGAGGAATATCCTGTAAGTAACCCTCAAGGAATTCTATGTCTGTCTGTTTGTTTGTTAGTTTTTTCTAATCTTGCGCAAAGCTACACGAGGGCTACCTGAGCTAGCCGTCCCTAATTTAGCTTTGTACGACTAGAGGAAAAGCAACTACTCATCACCACCCACCGCCAACTCTTGAGCTATTCTTTTACCAATGAATAGTGGGACTTACCATTACATTATAACGCTCCCACTGCTGAAAGGGCGAGCATGTTTAGTGTGACAATAATTCGAACCCGCGATCCTCAGATTACGAGTCGAGCGACCTAACCACCTGGCCACGCCGAGACGAATTCTATTTCTTCCCTATGGGTTAAATAACTGGGTCCCGATACGTCAACTATTATAAAATAAGAAATCTACACAAATTCCGCAGTTGCACCGAAGGTGTCTTCACTGTGTTCTAATGAAGATAGAAAACGCTTCTAATATACAACCCCTCTCCTTCTTCCTTAAAAGCTTCGAACAATGGTTTATTTGTTTTTGAATTTCGCGCAAAGCTACACGATGGCTATCTGCTCTAGCCTTCCCTAATTTAGCAGGGTAAGACTAGGGGTAAGGCAGCTAGTCATCACCACCCACCGCCAACTCTTGGGCTACTCCTTTACCAATGAATAGTGGGATTGATCGTAACAAAATATCGCGCCCACGGCTGAAAGGCGAGTATGTTTGGTGCGACGGGGATTCGAACCCGCGACCCTCGGATTACGAGTCAAGTGCCTTAACCACCTGGCCATGCCGTGCCAACAGCTTTGTAAACAGTCAACTTTCTGTTCATTTATCAATTCTAATATGGAAAGATAGACTTTCGTGATTTATTTGAGCTAAAAATATTGAAACCGAACTTTCTTGATCCGTAAGAAGTTTCTAAGTTAGTAATAACAATCTATATCGATCTGGTTGAATTTTATTTTCCAGATTAACGCTAATCTTAAGCTCTCCAGCTAAAGATAAACCCATAAAAAAACAAGAGGGAATCTTCATTATCCACGGCATATGAAATTATTTTGTGTGGGATGAAATTGATCTATGTAACCGTTCCCCCTTTTTTTTTTCTTTTCATTAGCTGTATTTTTGTTTGTTAGCAAAACCCAACGTGTGGCGTGCGTATAATCAGTTGAATTTTATTACTCATCAGGGTCACTCCCAACCTACTCTGAAACTGAAATTCATTTCGGCAGAATTAGGGTAAATTAATCTACGAGACCTTGCGTTTGAATAAATACATCAATGTATTCTAAAGACGGCTGGTATGGGTATTTACATTCTATTTAAAATAAACTGCAGAACAATGTTTGAAACTTTTTATATGTCATCTTGTTTTTCTGTACTTTATATTAATTAATGTTTAAATAGACATACCAGCCGTCTTTAGAAAACATCTTTACTTCAAGTAGGTTTCTCGCCATCACGAAATGCATCAACGAAAAGGTTTGACCTTCCTCTGAGTCAAAAACTGTAAAAAGATCTCAAATCTGTCAAAAGATGACGGAGCTACGAGAAAAAAGTTTGTAACTGAAACAAAAATAAAAAACTCAGAGATGTTCTACGAGATGTTCTCTATGCTGAGGCTAATATATATATATATATACCACCCGAGAACTAAGTACAGTTTTGACCAGAAACTGTGTTGCAGTTTTAAATCAAGGCCCAATGTCGCAGGAAAGGATAAGAATAAAAAATGTCAACATTTCACGTCAACGTTAACTTCTATAGATTTATGTGAAAACTATTCAGAGATTAAAATTTATCAGGTCATCACTTAAGTAATGTCTGATTTTAGGTTCAGAAAAAAGAAAGGATTTCAAACGCTTTTGATGTTACTTAATCAATAATGTATGTTCCATTATTATTAATTACTTCCTGTCAACGATAAACAAGCTTCTGAATGTCACTTCTATAAAATTATTGGGATTTGGAGGAAAAGAATGTAGAGAGGGTAGTTTTGACATCTTCATGTGTTCCAAGTTCTTTTCATCAACATAGTACTGCAAATTTCGGAACAGACGATAATCAGATGGAGCAAGGTCTATAAAATAAGGAGGGTGTGTAATTTTTCCCAGTCTAGCTCTTCAAACTTTGCAGATGTGATTCTTGCTGTATGGGGCCATGCATTATCCTGGTGTAACACAATACCTTTATGATTGATCAAAGTAGGCCTCTTTTCTTTCAGTGCAGCAACAGTTCTCTAACTGTTGACAGTATAAGTCTGATGTAATCGTTTTATTAAGTGGCAACAAATCAAAGTGGATCACACCAACAATATCCCACCAAACGCTTAACAAGACTTTCCTAGGGTGAAGGTCCATTTTTGGCTGTGATTTAGCTAGTTTACCTGCGCTGAGCCATTTTCTGTGATGCTTAACATTTTTAATATGTGAGTTATGTTCACGAGATTTCAGAGAAATGCAAATGTCCACTCTTGCTCTAAGGATGGTTTCTGTCAAATCATGAGGGACCAATTTTCCAAATATTGACACCTTTCCAAGCTGTTGCAGATCACGGTGATCTGTTGAATGAGTTTAATTAAGTTCCTGTGCTAGTTCTTCAACTGTTACAGCATAATCTTCATCAAGTGCAGCTAGCAGCAAGTCATTATTAAACTGAACAGGACGACCTACACGTGACGCATCACTTAAGCTGTAGTCACCTGATCTGAACTCCTGAAACCACCTTCAACATTTTCTTACATTGAGAGTCACCACACCATAAACACCTTGAATGCTTCATGTAGTTTTTGCTGCACTATTGCCTTTTTTAAACTCATAAAGCATTATATGTCTAATGTGCTCCTCGGACACATCCATCTTCATAAGGGTTTATTTGATTAATGATCTGAAAACGTGGAGTTGGGTTAGTTTCTTTTATTTGTTTGAACATTTTTATACACGTCCTACAACATATTTTAGTCATTAAAGCCTTCTAGAAAGACAGAAATGATGATGCACTTTCTGTATTAAATTTTCGGGCATTACTTTTGGGATGACCCGATAACTCAAGAGTATATTTCTTACCACTACAGGGATATGTCAGTCTGTCTCTCTTCTGAGAAGGACATGATGGTTCAGAAAGCCAGTTGAAAATTTGATAAACAACTATTAGTACTGTGGTACAACTTCAAAATCATGTCTAGGAATTATTAAATACATCGTTTTACATTAATGTAACAATAAATATATAGTAGTTCCTTTTTAACTCAGCAGCAACAAAAAAGTGTTTTTGACAAAATAACAGAAATAAAGGCTAGATTAGAATAAATGACCTTATTTTTAAATAAAACGAACATTTAAGAACTTGGCACTACATTATGCAGATGTACACCTTGAGCCGCATATAAAAGCACGACAGTCACAGTAAACTATTACTTTACTGATCTCGTATTAATTAGTGCCTCTACTATATTGGGGTCAGGAATGCTGACTTCAAGAGAAAAGTTTTATCTTACTTACCTCCAAATAGTAGTACCTTGTTTTATTTATCTATTTTTCATCTTTTTATGTTTATCTTTTTCTTATTTTAACGTGGGAGAGCAGTCACCTTCCCACAACTACCTGCAGGAAATGAAGGGTTATAGATGTGGGACGTTGTGTTCTTGAGCACCCGCATCTCGCTCTTCTAATTTCTAACCTTATGTGAGACTAGCAAATTGGAGGCTGAGACTGGCAGACAGTGTATCCCCGCCACAATGTGGGTCCTCTTCAGTCACCTCCAAAACCTAAGATACATTTTATAATCCCACGTTGTAGCTTGTACCCTAGGATCTTTTTAAAAATATGCAGCGTAGTTTGTTTAACTTTAATATGTTTTGTTTATGGATTAAAAATTTATGGTTATAATATAATTAACCTGATATTGGGATTTGCTGATTTATAACGCAGTCCTTCCTCATGAGTTTATTTATTTATTTTTCTTCATTTGGATATAATTATTTAATTTCACTAATATATATACGAATATATTTCTTTTTACACTGTATTCATAGGAGTTTACTTATCTAAAATGTTTTGAGATATCTATCTTCTCACACCCATGTACTGCCTTCACTGTCCTCACATTGATTTAATTTTCAATTGTATGCTGTTTAGGTTTATTTGTTTTTCGATTTCGCGCACAGCTACAAGAAAGCCATCCGCGCTAGCCTTCCCTAATTTAGCAGGCTACTTTTACCAACGAATAGTGGGATTGACCGTCAAATTATAACGCCCCCATGGCTGAAAGGGCGAGCACGTTTGGTGAGACAGGGGTTCGAATCCGTGACCCTCGGATTGCGAGCTGAGCGCCCTAACTACCTGGCTATGCCATGCCTTTCCATAGTCAGATCTAACATCTTTTGCTGTCCTTTGGTACCTGACTGTTTTTGCAAAAGAAATTTTTGCCATTTGGCTGAGGACTGTTGCATGACATATAAGAAGTACGACAGTAATGTATGTTCTTTTTTCACAACAGGCCCGGCATGCCAAGCGTGTTAAGGCGTTCGACTCGTAATCCGAGGGTCGCGGGTTCGAATTATTGTCATACCAAACATGTTCGCCCTTTCAGCAGTGGGAGCGTTATAATGTAGTGGTAAGTTCCACTATTCGTTGGTAAAAGAGTAGCCCAAGAATTGGCTGTGAGTGGTAATAACTAACTGTCTTCCCTCTAGTCTTACACTGCTAAATAAGGGACGGCTAGCGCAGATAGCCCTCGAGTAGCTTTGCGCGAAATTCAAAACAAACAAACAATTTTCACAAGAGTATTTAGATTAATACATATACTTTAGATGAAATTACAGTCCACGTACAATCAGTAATAACCATACTTTAGCTGATACAGTATCACTAGAAATTCTAATGTAATAACGTTGGCAAGTGAGAGAAGTCCTGATGTAACAACGTTGATAACTGAGAGAAGTCCTGATATAGTAACGTTGTTAACATTTTTTATTCACAGAGCTAGCCAGTAGGACCCTCAACAATCATCCATCTTTAACATTACGAAACAGTAAACTTGCTGAGACAGTAGATCTACTTAAAGGATTTCTTGATATGTTTTCCTTATTGGTTTGACATTGCCTATTCCAGTGATTTTTCAACTATGGGTCACAAGAGTTCTACCAAACAAAGAATAAATAAGAATATAAGAAAGACTCTACAAAAAACAACAAAACACTATTGTATGTCGCAGTAAGGGTGTCGCACAAATCAAGGCGAATGGATTAGGATGTCGTAATTAATAAAAACTGTGGAAACTACAAGCCTATTCCAAAAAAGCATTTTGGAAGACCCTCACTCAACCCTGTAGGAGTTCTGATTATGGACTTGCACTACCGCCGCCTGAGTTTAGTTTGTTGCATAAGCCAAAGTAAGATTTTTTTGACAACTTCCACATTATATATAATTGATGTTACTCTAACTTTTGGGTATTATTCGTCTCTATGAGCATTTAAAATAGGAAAAGAACATACAGAATTCTCACTATACTAGACAAACAATGTTTTCATTTTTTCTGCACAATTTCTGAGATTTCTATTCCATTTCTTTAGTCTAAAAAAGGGAGGAATAAACTTATCCAAAAAATGCGAGTGGTATAATGGAACAAATCTAGAAGACTTGGAACGAGTTAAGGAATCTTGCTTAGGAAAAGAAATGTAATATATACTTTGTTATATAATATCAAACTTTTCCATATATTTTGTATTCCTACTCATCATGGGTATTGTTTTATGTCTGCTCGTGCGGTAATAATAACAGAAGTCTACGAATGTAAACCTCTTAAAAGTTGTTTTGGTTTTAATAACTGATTTTCCATAATTCAGCTACGTAGATTTCGAAAATAACATTCTTTTCTTCCATCGCATAAGGGTTTTTGTTTTTACAAATCGGGAAGAAAAAATATTCTTACTTAAATCAAATTATTATTTTGTTTACCACAATGAACATTTGTGTTCTTATAACGTTTGTTAACAAAAATACAAACAAAGTAATGAAAAAAGAACACTGATGTTTAACGAATATGAATCCTTATACATCCTGATTTTTTGTGAAATCTACGTGTTTCAGTTTTAAAAGATTGTGTTACGATCCTTCTTTTATGTATTGTCTGGGGCATCTCCTTTCAACCATGGTGATGTGCCACCTTCCCTGGTACCTTCTTTCCATTTTCCTGATGAAACTTTTCCTCTTGTCCTTCACTGATGGCACCGAGATTTTTAGAGAACTAGTCAATATGCGAGTGTAAGAAGTGAACTTTCAAGGTCGTGTTTCAACCAAACTCTTTGAAGTTATCGAATATGTTATTGATAATATATTCGTAATTTGGGTCTTTGTTGTTTCCTAAAATTTTGTTAATATAATCTTTAAAGGTAATCCACACTTCTTTTTCAACTTTTCTCATTGTCTTTTCGAATTGTTCAACAAAATCAATTTCCTAATCTGAGGCCCAACAAAAATCCCTTCTTTACGTTTTACTTCTGAAAAAGCTGGGAAGATTCCACATAAATACTTAAAACAGTTGCCATCTTTGTCTACAACCTGCTTTTTCAAACTCAATTTTATGCGAAGTAGAGGTAATAGGACATTCTTTGTGTCAGACAAACTTTCACGTTCAATGTTTTTCTATCCTGGTGTCAGGCTGGCTTTTTGTGGCCATTGTTTGTTTATCTAGTACTTATTTTGTGTTCTGCTGTCCCATTCACACACAAAAAACAACATGAAAACTTTGTATAACCGGATTGTGGATTTAAGAACATACAAAGAACTTTTAAGTCTTCACGAAGTAGCCAACCATGTTCTTTATATTTGATCTTATTAAGAAAAAGTTCGAGATTTTTGTATTTTTCCTTCAAGTGAACAAAATGAGCAGTAGAAAGATATGTATATATGTTACCACAGTGAAGAACACTTTTTAGATGAATCAATAAATAACTGCCGCTCACTTGGTTCATACACTTCAGCTCCTAGAACTGGTATTAATTCAGTAATATTGTTAAAATAAACCAGTGACCCTTCTTGTAAAAAGTACGGTATAAACTCTTTCTTACAATTTCTATACCAGTAAAATGATGTCCGTGAAGAAAGTAAATTTTTAGACCGAAGTTTAGACCCCAAATTTTATTATTATTAAAAACTTGGTAGTCGTTTGGGTTTTGAAGACACCTTTGAGGGGGAAAACCCTAAATGCAAACCCAGGGCGCTCAGAAACTGTTGTTTCTCTTCAGCCCCACACGCGTACAAGGTAAGACGTGTCGTGAGAAGAGAGGTAGAAAAAACAAATTGAATAGTTTAGACCCAAAAATGTCTGAAGAATTTTTAAAAGGCCGAAATCTCTCACCAAATAATTAAGCTTACATTGTATGAAAAGTTTTTGTTCACCATACGTTTCATATTAAACACAATCCCTATCATCGTTTCTATTGACATAAAATTCAGAACCAGATGAAATTGTATCGAGAGTCTCCAGTGGAGTAGATACAGATACATCAGGTCCATAAGCAACAGGTGTTATAAGCAGACTGGTGGTTTGGATAAGAAATTTCCTTTTTATTTCGAGTGTTATAGCCTTAAACATTACAGAGCAAAGACAGCAGTAATCTCCGCGGTTTTCAGACCAATGTAATTCCAAAAGGCAAAGGCTTTTTTTTTACCTTTAGTCCATTACCTCAACTCGTTGACACAAACGGTACAAACTTTGTGCGGAACCAATAATTTATCTTGATCCCAAAGTTTTATTCCAAAATACACGTAATACGCTTTTATGACGAATTCTGTAATGTTTTACCTTTGTTTCTTTACTGTAAATTTACCATAAATATAATACAATATGTTTGGGTCATGCACACAACCTCTTGTTGAGTTTCTTATGGATTCTAGAACGATTATTCTAGAGAAATCTATAGCGAGTGGTGGTCAACATTTTAAGCATAACAAAGTGTGACCCGATTTCAATGAAAGTGATTCACTTATTTAAAAGTATAAATGGCATTTTATGAAAAACCTGTACGCGATAAAGAAAAATGGATATCATTTTCCGATTCAGCGTACATGAATTAGTGTAAAACATGCAAAGTTTCAAACAACAGAACCATCGCCAACCTATGCAATTTAGTAGGTACTTACTGTTTATATACACACAGAACAACAGCATCATATACTGACACTCAACTTTCTTCTCTCATAATATCAACTAAAACAGATACTAGGCATTGTAAAGGTTATTTGTTTAACAAATAATGTGTTGTTCTTTGGGAAGGAGGTTTGTTTGAGAATTTTGTGGAAAGCTACACAGGGGCTAATGCATGGAATCATCCGTGATTTTGAACTGATACATTGGAGCAGCGATTCCCAAACTAGCGATCGCAAGTTCCTTTCAAGGGGTAGCGAATACTTGTGTTACTTGACACAAGAAAAAAAACACACGTCATTTTCACTGTCAAAATATTACTTTGTTGATACTGTGCCCTCTAACACATGTTAGATTTACCAATATTAAATATTCTGCTACAGTACAAAGCAGTACACTAATTTTTGTTAGATAGAGATCGCAGTGCTATTAAGTTTGAGAACCTTTATATTAGAGGAAAAGCAGTCAACAGTATTCAATATAAGTGTTTGGGTAACTCGAATCGAAAAGCGGGATTTTACCGTCACTCTTGTAAAGCACTCACGTGGAGATCAATTTTGCTGAAACGGGACACAAATAATGGATCCTTAACTTCACCGTCCAGCCCGTTAACTACCCAATCACACCTGACACCATGCAAGATACGAGTTTAATCCCAGTTTAACGAGATTAATTAACGTGGGGAAGATTGTGTCGTTGTATCCGCCAATTTTACATTTTTCAAGAGAGATAAGGAGAAAATTAAGCCTTTTTTGATAAAAAATTCAAACAACGTTTTTTTTTCCAGACACAGTTTCAATCAACATTTAATACTAAATGTCGCACACTTTAAAATGAAAATTATTTACCTTTTTAGGTTAAGAATGAAAACTATTTCAATTGTTCCCATCAGGAAGAAAAGATAAAGGACGCTCTCTGTTGGAGTACCATCAGCAAGAACTCTGAACTGGTATTAGGAAAAAAAGGACAAAACTCTACATTTCTCTTGGAATATTACGTGGTACAACACTATGTACATCACCAAGTTTGTTGTTTTTTTTGCCTTCATATGTCAGATTATCGTCTTTTTCTGGATAAGGAACTTACCCAGTTAAAATAATGGCTTGTCGTTAAGCACGAACATCACTCAGTTAATTTTCTATGGTCGAAATAACAGTAAACAACTACCGTTAAAACCACCCTTTCCCTAGTTCAACTCAGCCAATAACAAAAATTAAAAGTTCAACAGAAGTCTCACTGTAAACTATTCCAAAAACATAGCACTGAAAGTCCTCCGAAAACAGTAAAGTAGGCCCGGCACCGCCAGGTGGTTAACGTGCTCGACTCGTAATCTAAGGGTCGCGGGTTCGAATCCTCGTCACACCACACTTGCTCGCCCTTTCAGCCGTGGGGGCGTTATAATGTTACAGTCAATCCTACTATTTCTTGGTAAGAAAGTAGCCAAAGAGTTGGCGGTGGGTGATGATGATTGGCTGACTTCTCTCTAGTCTTACATTGATAAATTAGGGACGGTTAGCACAGATAGTCCTCGTGTAGCTTTCCGCGAAATTCAAACACAAACAGTAAATGAAGTAACAACAGTTGATCACCTAAATTAAACATTAGAAAAACCCTCAACACGTGGACTGTGTGTGTGTATTTCTTATAACAACGCCACATTGGCCTATCTGATGAGTCCAAACGTGGATTGACCTTTGGACTAGTGTTACCATTTATGAAATGAAAAGTCACAAAGGTCCCTAGGGCTGTTCGCAAGACTGTTATTCTGTTTGTTATTATCAGACATGATGCACATATTCGCAATGATAACCCAATAATACCAGATGAAAAGTCAATGACTTGTCAGTCCTAACACCCAATAATACCAGATGAAAAGTCAATGACTAGTTAACACTAACATCCAACAATATCAGATGAAGTGTCAATGACTTATCAGTACTAACACTTAATAACACCACGTGAAGAGTCAATAACTAGTTAACACTAACATCCAATAATACCAGACGGGTCCCTCGCTAGTACAGTATTCCCTCGCTATTCGCGGGGTTACGTTCTTAACCCCCCGCGAATAGCGAAAAACCGCGAATATTGGATGCAGTTTTAAAACTTCTATGTATGAGATTATATACGGTACTAAATGCTTCCCAGACACTTTCTAAAGACACTCTTACTCATTAATACAGTAATAATGTAGTAATATTGCATGCAGTCATGTATTTCACTAATGTAGTAATGATAATGTAAACACATTTTAATTTTGTACTGCAACAATATTTTAATCAAAAAGAAACGTACATAGTATAGTTACCCATACTGTATTACTGTACCGTAAAGTCATTTTCTATGCGTACAACACATGTATTAGAATTGACAGAAAGTGGAACAAATTTAAAGGCAAACTTAGACAGATAAATACAGTACGCACAGTTCAGGTAATAATAATACAGTACAGTACAATTCAGTAATAATTGTTCGATAAAGACGTCAATCGATAAAACTGCTTGAGAGAGTAAATACAGACATACCTCGAAAAGCGCTTTTAGTCTCTATGACCCGGTTTACCGAGCATTCGTTTTTATGACGTTATGACGCTAGCCTGGTATACCGGCATACGATGCGATAGGGTTAAGAGCCTAACCCGCGAATATGCGGGGCCGCGAATGGGGAACCGCGAATAGGTGAGGGTATACTGTACAGCGATATGTCTACGGATTTACAACGCTAAAAATCAGGGGTTCGATTCCCCTCGGTGGGCTGAGCAGATAGCTCGATGTGGCTTTGCTATAAAAAAAAACACAAACACAGAATACCAGACGAAGTGTTAATGACTTGTCAATCTTAATACCCAATAATACCAAATGAAGATCCAGTGACTTGTCAATACTAACACCCAACAACACCAGACGAAGTATCAATGGCTTTTCAGTACTAACACCAAATGAAGTGTCAATGACAAGTCAATACTAACACTTACCAAAAACACTTTCAAAAAATTGTTCAGACTCAAAAGATATATGAATAACGAAAATGCCAGTTTTAGATTACTTGGAAGTGGAGTGTAAAGTAAAATGACAAGCGTAACCAAATTGAAAATGGATGAACCTTACATGACAAAGACAGCTTAACCATATTGTCTTAGCATATTTTCATTGCCCCATTCTATCTGTTATGAAACTTACATTTATGTTCCTGAGGTAACTGTCGAGCTACAATTTCGGAAAAGCTTCTTAACGTTTCAGAACACGGCCGTAACACTGTAAGTAACCACTGCAAGATGCAAGGTACGATTCTTTATTCTCCCTCTTGGCTGTTGTTAAACACAGGCTACACAATGGGGTACCAGTGCTACGCCCACTACGGGTATCGAAACCCGAAATTTAGCATCGTAAGCTTGCATACTCACAACTGAGCCACTAGGGAGCGCAAGGTAGGGTGAAACGTAGTTTTCGTAATAAATTTAGCCAGCGCCAAGAAGTAAAAATCTACATCTGCGAATACATCACTGCAATTTGTGACTTTCACTTACACGAATCCATCGGTAATTCATTTTTACATAGTGTGAAACTAGGATATCTGTAAATTGATTATCCTATATTAGAAAGACAATTTTTACCGATTTAGAAACGGAAGTTACTCAAAATGATAAACTAACGCAAAACAGTCCGTGACAAAGACATTTGTTTTTTCCTTTATAATGTATTATTGCTTGTTTGTTTGTTTTTGAATTTCGCGCAAAGCTACTCGAGGGCTATCTGCCCTAGCCGTCCCTAATTTAGTAGTGTAAGACTAGAGGAAAAGCAGCTAGTTATCACCACCCACCGCCAACTCTTGGGCTACTCTTTTACCAACGAATAGTGGAATTGTCGTAACATTATAACGCCCCTACGGCTGAAAAAGGGAGTATGTTTGATGTATGGAGATTAAAAACCACGACACTCAGATTACGAGTTGAATGCCTTAACGATCTGGCCATATCAGGCCTTTGTAATGTAATATCTTGTAATAATAATAACCCCAAAACAGACAGTTATCCATAATTAAATATCGTTTTTAGTTTTGTTTTTTTCTTATAAAGCCAAAATATGTTTGTTTATTTTATTAAAATTACTTTGTCGAGGTAAGGACTTAGGTATTCGATTCAAAATAAGTTATATCTTGTAAACATGAGAGTTGAGGTGTCAGCTGATAGTTAAAATATCATGTTCGTCGATCTGTAACGTTAGTTGAAACTGAAATTTTATTAAACCGAAACGACATCCCACGCACGCCCTGAGTTTAACTACTAGTTCAGTGACTTCTAAGATTCGGGTATAGTGGTCGTTACTTTTGAACCACTGTCTCTGAGGTATGAAGCAGTTTTGGAGTGGTCAAGCCACTGCCTCGTTGCCTTTTTATGGGGGATCTGTGGTATGACCCTCCAGAAAATGTTTCAGAATTTAATGCCATTTGAATCTTGAACCATTTAACTACAAATATTGCATACTTAACTAATGTTATGCCTAAGAAGAGTGGACATACAGATGTCGATGTCTGTCATAGGATTCATTTTGTGTCATTCTACAAATACAGTATTTAAAAAATTATTGCTGCAATAAAGATACAAATGTTTCGCGGGTTTTCGCTAGTGTGTTAATAAAACACGCCTTACGCTAATGACGGGTAGCCATAATGTATCGGACCCGGCATGGCCAAGTGGTTAAGGCACTCGATTCGTAATCCGAGGGTACCGGGTTCTAATCCCCATCACACCAAACATGCTCGCCCTTTCAACCGTGGGGGTGTTATAATATGACGGTCAATCCCACTATTCGTTGGTAAAAGAGTAGCCCAAGAGTTGACGGCGGGTGGTCTTCCCTCTAGTCTTACACTGTTAAATTAGAGACGGCTAGCGCAGATAGCTCTCGTGTAGCTTTACACAAAATTCAAAAGAAACCAAACGAAACCATAATATATCCAAAACATTTAGACATAAATCGAGTCGCGGGTTCGCATCCCGGTCGCACCAAACATGCTCGCCCTTTCAGCCGTGGGGACGTATAGTAATGGTCAATCCCACTATTCGTTAGTAAAAGAGTATCTCAAGTGTTGGCAGTGGGTGGTGATGACTAGCTGTCTTCCCTCCAGTCTTACACTGCTAAATTAGGGACGGCTAGCGCAAATAGCCCTCGAGAAGCTTTGCACAAAATTCAAAAAAAAACAAACAAACTAGACACAAATTAGCACTTCGTATTATACCATTAGAGTAGCCTAAAAGTTTACATGAAAGTAAACAGACTACTTGTAAATTTTAAGATTAGGTTAATGGTAAGAACGGAAGGAATGAAATGAGAGGGTCGCACGGCTAGATAAAGTTCGATAACCGCAGGTTAGTCTATTATTTCAAAATTAGGGAGTAAAACAAACAGCTGATAAAAGGTAGTTGTATGTGGGTAATTACTAACCATGCAGTTAGGTGTGTCTGCGTGTTTTCTTATTGCAAAACCATAATGAGCTATCTGCTAAGTCCACCTAGGGGAATCGAACCCTTGATTTTAGTGTTATAAATCTGTAGACTTACCGCTGTACTAGAGGGGGCGGTGTATCCGCAGTAGTTATACTTAATTTTGAGTTGATAAACAACTCTTAGACTATATCAAATTTTAGGATTTAATCATCACAATTGTAACGCACTCACTGCCCCAAAATCCAGAGTTCGAGAGGTTTTACTGAAGAGGGCGTGAACAATGGACTTTCTCATTCTGGCACGGTATCAATTACAGCAACTTAAAAATTAAATATTCGCGAATTTTAAACGCTATTTAGTTTATTAAGCCTTATGACACATTGTTACATTTCTTCACCTTTATCCTACTTACAGTTACCTACCTCTTTGTGAAACTAAGCAAGGAAACTTTTTCAGGTCAGATAAGAAATCCTAAACATTTTTTTTTGTGTGTGTATAGATGGCAGCACTAGACTTACGATTTATTTAAAGACTTTCACGGTTTTATTCCGATTTGATGGTTTGTGTAGATAAGATATTTACGCTTCCAGCTAGAACACAAGTAATAGCCTCAACATGTAATTTTACAAAATTTACCCCCCCCCTGCACACACACATCCGTCAACTGTGTTCTGGTGCCCCCTCTTTTCCATTTATTTCTTGAAACTTAAATATCTTTCTTTTGCCTTTTCTTAAATGCACATATTCACATGACTCCAACTTTCATTGACATTTGAACCATAAAGTGATTCTAGAAACAGCAATTGCCCTTAATTTACAACAGAAATTACGCGATTATAGAGTGGGTTATTCTAACTCGCACCATATCAGCAGGTAACATTATATGACACACACACACAGAGAGAGAGAGAGAGAGATAATGTCACGTGACGGTAAATATTCCTATTCCCAAGACAGGTGGAGCACGTGACCTGCATAAATTCTCATACAAGAACGAATCCTCCAATCTCAGGGAACTACCAAACGGCCTCAATCTCAATTTGTAATATATTTGAACCATTAAAGGAAACTCAGAAAGAAAGAAAGAAAAAAAAAAGGGGGGCATATACTTTTTTTTTCTGTAAGCATGGCCTAAATTTTCATTCTCACACTGAGCTAGCTAATATACAAAACTGTGACAAGGTAACAGTGCAAACTGAGCAAAGAAAAATACTATATAAGAATCTTAGTACATGATATTTTCAACCTCGAACGCAACCGTATGCGATATATGGGTTAACCGGCCAGGTCAGAGATCCGCAGTACTCAGACATTACCATCCGAACAGCTGACTGGCTAGAAGGAGGGCAACCATTCAACACATTCGCCGCTATCCGACTACTTATTATAAAAAATATGTACAGGATTGGCTGTCACAGTTACAACGCTCCTACAACTGAAAGTGTTGACCGTGTTCTGTGGTATATTGTGGCTCGAATCTTGGATCCTCCAACACGCGTAAACATCCTTAAATGTTGGTGAAAGATTCATTAGAAAACAAAGCTACAGATATAGGTCCCAGAATTATCTGTTAGTATTGTACGGTGGATTGCAAAGAATACAGTAAAATAAATTTTGCAAAAAAGAAAGAAATAAACAAACAGGAAAAAGTTTTAAAACAGATAAACAAAAAAGTGCTAAAAGCAAGTTTTGTAAATTTTTTACATTCACTTAGCTGGCTACATAGTGAGACGTTTGTTTTTACAACCTCACTGAAAAACGGGTAGAAAAATACACCAAGCGCAATTTTCTATTTCCTTCCAAATAAACCCAGATTAATTTAATTATGCTTGTCATATGCAAAAAGAAATATTTAGACAAAATTACTTATAGGATAAAAAATAGTGTTCATAAAAGTAAATATATACGATTTTTTTTTTTTTTTTTGAATTTCGCGCAAAGTTACACGAGGGCTATTTGCGCTTGCCTTCCCTAATTTAGCAGTGTAGAACTAGAGGAAAGACAGCTATTCATCACCTTCCACTGCCAACTCTTGGACTATTCTTTTACCAATGTACAGTGGGGCTATCCTTACTTTATACTGAAAGAGCGAGCAAGTTTGATGTGACTGGGATTCAAACCCGCGACCTTCAGATTACGAGTTGAGCGCTACAACCACCTGGCGGTACAAGACCCCTATAAGTAAATTTATATGAAATTAAAACTTTAATTTTGAAATACAGTTTTTTCATGAACACGCAGTATGTTTTTTTTTACTAAACAACAATATCGACAAGTTTGGGAGTCCGCAAAAATATCTTAAATTAAAGGAGTCCCCGGTAACTTTAGTAAAGTTTGAGAAACGCTGTCATAAGTTATTAACATAAAGCCTATAATATTTCTAAACACAACTTTATTTACATGGTCCCTTAATATCTTCATCAACAGCTGGCGCTGTGATCAATGCTCTAATGAAACTCTGCTAAAACAAAAGAGAAAATTGGTGACAGCGTCCCTTTTATCACGATCAAACACCAGAAGGAAAGTTGTAACACGTGGATTGTGATAAAGACGCTCATGTAAGACAGGGCTTGACATACGTCACGCTAATGGGTTTATTATCATGCCTAAGTTATTTCTAACCTTTTATTTGAATAGTCGTCATTGAGTGATATCATCATGACAGTAAACCTTACGTCACCACCTACTGATTTCAACGTTTCTTGTGGCAACTGGAAAAAGAAAAGAAAATATTTTAAATCTTATTGTATTATATGCCGTATGTAAAGTATTATAACAAACCATATTCACAGTGTTTGTACATATTTCTTATATGTGAATGTTTTCCTGATTCGTGTGTTTGTTTTCACATTTAAATTAATACTATCTTATTTGTACAAGTGTTGCACATTTATTATTATTGATAACGTTACCACGTGATCGCAGCCAGAAAACGTTGTTATTACTATGTCTCCAAAGAGAAATACACTACTTTTTCTACTCTATCTTCATTCAACCACTTTTCAATGGGCTGTAATTCCTTCATTTTCTCTGTGGATTAAATTGAAACTTGGTAGGGTTATACCTTGGTCCAATACACCCAGATATCTTTAACAGTTTTTTTTAAATTTATTTAGGCCTTTTAAATATTTTATGGGTTCAAATTTCAAGCAACCCAAAAATGCACATTTTAGACCCCTGTGCGTTCATATTCAAACAATATAAATCTTTGTATGCCCACGTTCAAAAACGTTGAACTTGCCAGTTTTGAGTCTTTTTACGGGGGGTGGTCAGAGCGCACACAAAATACATATAATTTCTGGAGTTTTGATCAATTGCTCGGACATATGTTGACCAATTTCATTGGAATTGAGTGTAAAAATATCTTTTCTCAAGTACCTAATAGTGATAGAGACAGTTTTCGATTTCTCTGGTATCAAAATCGACCATATTTGTATTACGTAGAGGAGACGTATAGCATTCGCTCGCGAATGTCGACCTCTTTAACTTTTAATTACATCACCTGTTTTGTTCCGCTCAGAATGGACTTGTGTTCACTCGGCATGGTTACTTCTTGAAAAAGCCGTAAGATGAAACGTTGTGGAAATAAAAAAAATTCATTGAATTCTAACTGTTTCTCATTATTAAACATGTTTATGTTCCAGCAAGGACTAACTACACTACGCTACCTGAATTAAAATGTTTGATAGTCCAAATATTCAGGTCGAGTTCGCGACCTGCCGTTAAATAAATGTGACTATTCAGGTTGGATTCACGACCTGTCCTTAAAGTACACGTGACTATTTAGGTCGAGTTCGCGACCTGTCGTTAAATAAATGTGACTGTTCAGGTTGGATTCACGACCTATCCTTAAATACACGTGACTATTTAGGGTGGGTTCGCAGCTTGTCGTTAAACAAAAGTCAGGTGAAGCTTGCAACTTGTCCTAGAGCAGGGGTTCCCAACCGGTGGGTCGCGACCCCCCAGGGAGTCGCGAAGCCTTGCCAGGGGAGTCGCGTAGCCTTGTTAGAAGTAGCTTGGGATAACATTAATTTTATTTCATCAATTACATTTTCATGCTCTTACATTTTTTTGTTTCTGTGCAAAGCAAAACGTGTGCTACGTTAGTTCATTGTCATTAGGTGATATTATGGGTGTATGTATGTGTCTGCAACTGTATGTATGTGTATACTAGTGAGTAGCGAGTATGTGAGTGCACGCGCATGTACGTATGCTTGTGTGTCTGTTTAGCTGTGATTAAGTGTGTGTATGCTCGCTGTCGACACGTGAGTCACATGTCCGTTGCTGATTGGTGGATGACGAATCGCGCGACTGGCCACGCTCCCTTCCCTCCCAATACTTACCCCATCATTACTCTACCTGCACCCCCCACAAGTAGTCAGTGTAAGATCTACAGTTGCCAAAGCGTTCATTATTCAACATTTTTATTTTAGTTTAACAAGGAGATAAGTAAGCAGTAGAGGTGAGTTTTGTCCATGGCTAAACGGCGCAGATACTCAGAATGCTACCTCAACATTGGCTTCACCACTGTGCTCGCCAACGACGGCATCGAGAAACCACAGTGTGTTTTGAAACATCCAGAACACGCAAAGAAGGGTTTGGATTTCTTCAAAAGGCATGAACGGTGTCTTAAAAGCCAAAGGATCGATAGAAGTGGGTCGTTTCAGTAGCAGAGTGCAGCCGTAATGGAAGCTTCACATGAGATTGCATTCGAAATTGCTAAACAAAAAAAGCCTCACACGATTGGAGAAACACTTCTTAAACCCTGCATGATGAAAGCAGTAAATCTTATTCTTGGAGAAGCCAGTGCAAAGAAGATGCAGCAAGTATCCCTGTCAAATAATACTATACAGAGGCTCATTTCTAAAATGTCTATGGATGTGAAGGAACAGGTTTTGACTGAAATCAAGGGTTCCCCTTTGTTCTCCTTTCAGCTCGACGAGTCAACAGATGTAAGTTCATGTTCTCAGTTGCTTGTCTTCGTGAGATACATTAATTCAGGTGACATCAAAGACGAATTCTTATTCTGCAGTGCACTTGAAACCACAACAAAAGCTGATGATGTCATGGAAAAGTTTCAACTTTTTTTCAAGACGAAGATCTTCAATGGGAAAACGTGTGTGGGGTTTGTACGGATGGGGCACCGGCTATGCTGGGATCGAAATCAGGATTCCAGTCGAGAGTGAAGAAGCTAGCACCTCAAGCAAAGGGCATCCACTGCATGATTCACCGATATGCTCTCGCCAGTAAGACTCTCCCTGCCTCTCTGCAGGTAGTGCTTGAATCTGTAATCAAAATTGTAAATTATGTGAAGACTCAAGCACTCAACACTCGCCTATTCAAAGAACTATGCAAAGACACAAATGCTGACCACGAAGTCCTTCTCTTCTACACAGCAGTACGTTGGTTGTCGAAAGGAAACGTTATCGTGTCTTTGAAATGAAAGATGAAATAAAGCTATTCCTGGAGACTCAAGAAAGGAAAGATCTTGTAGCTCACTTCGAAGATGAAGCATGGAATAAAAGGGTTGCGTACCTAGCCGACATTTTTGACCAGCTGAACAAGCTCAATTTGAAGCTTCAAGGAAGGGAAACACATGTTCTCCTTTTTCAAGATAGTTTTCGGGCCTTTGTTTCCAAACTGCAGAACTGACGTCGGAAAACCAATCTTGGAAACATCGCTATGTTTGAAAAACTTTGTGGAGTGACGGGTGAGTCTCAGATCCAACTGGATCAGTTCCTCAAGAATGAGATTACCGAACATCTTCAGTCTCTAGAAAAGGAAGTCGAGCGTTACTTACCTGAGCTATCACAGGAACAGGAGGCCCTGGTAAGGAACCCATTTTGTACTGAACTTGATGTATCCAGCATCCCATATGATATCCAAGATGAATTTCTGGATCTAAGGAACGACTCTTCAGCTCGTGATCTCTTCAAGGTGAAATCCGTGACTCAGTTCTGGTGCGCTATGTATCAGTCATACTCCAAAATCAGCATGATAGCTTTACGTGTCCTTGTTCCATTTGCTTCTACCTACTTGTGTGAGGCAGGATTTTACACTCTTGTCAATATAAAAACAAAGAATAGGAACAGATTGGATGTTGGAGATGGCATGAGACTGGCTCTAACAAACGCTCGACCACGAATTTCAAAGCTTGCTGCTGAAATGCAACATCAGGCATCTCACTAGCTGGGTTGGATAGCTGTTCAAACCTATGTTAATATTATTTTAAGAAATATATGTTCATTTTGTGAATTCAGGTTGGACCAATGTGATTTAATTTGCTAATAAATAATTACAGCATTTTTAAATATGTTTTTCAGATGTTTTTTTCCCTCTCCTTCACAGAAAATAAAAGAAAAATTAAGCTGCTGATAGTAAGCCCTAAGTAGGGGGTCACATGGGTTTCAAACTTTTAGGTAAGGGGTCGCGAGTGCCAAAAGGTTGGGAACCCCTGTCCTAGAGCATGGTTAGTGTGCTCGACTTGTAATCTGCAAGTCACAGGTTCGAGTCCCATCACTGAACATGCTTGCTCTTTCCAATGAATCCCACTTTTCTTTGGAAAAGATGAGTAATGTTAACCAGTTGCTTTCTTTCCAGTTTTTCATTCTTAAAATAGGGACTGCTACCGAAAAATGCTCTCTAGTGGATTTGCGCGAAGTTCGAAAACAAAGAAACGAAAGAGACCCGTCCAATAATAAATGTCACTATACAAGCCGGGTTAGCGACCTATCCGTAAATAAATGCCACAGAAGATGTAAGCTTAATGAATAACTGAGAACTGTTCAAATGAGTAGGGTACTCCAAAAGTGGGTAGCGTGCCCGGACTATGAATCTGAGAATTCATGGTTTGTGTTTACCTGAAAAACGTACTCTGTACCTTGGAGCTGTAGATATACCAGAATAATGATGGTCTTAAATCCCACAGTTCGATTAGACAAGTGTTGATGATAGTTGCTACTGATTAACTACATTTCCTATAGTATATCAGTTGAAATAAGGGGCAGTTAACACGCACAGCGCTTTTTTTTTTCCTAAATTCTGAAACAAACAATCACAAGCGCTTTAATCGACTTGCACCAGTAGCTTTTCAACTGATATTCAGAAAAATCAGTTATTTCCTTAATACGCTACTACACTTAAAATTAATTAAAAATTCCCGATCGCAAAAACGCCCCAGATTTAGGGACAAAACGTCGCAGCTGAGAAACAGATTGGAGTCTCCAGACTAGGTAACCATTTACAATAATACAATCTAAAAATACTTCTTCTGATTGAAAAAATACAGGTCACAAGTTAAATCTGTAAAACGCCTTGTCAGGAGCATAAACATAAAGAGAAAGGTTCCTTTGTAGATGCTGCTTACCTTTGGATTCTTGCCCGAATAAAGCAAATCATATTAACTGGAAATGAAGCAATGATGGTGAAAGTCAAAAAAGGAGAGTAATAAAAAGGACAACTGACCTGAGAGGTCAAAATAGAATTACATTAGAAGAAAGCAAGGTGTGTGATATTTATTTTGGAGAATATGGAAACGCTGGAACTTCTAAAACCACTACTACTATATAAATCTGTATCTTTTTTCATACTTTATATATTTCAAATTTTAAGCTTCTGAATAGTAGAGTCAGTTTATATCTACCAAGCAGCGCCTTATGGGGCATATTTCTAAATTTGGCGCGGCGCCCCAAGAGGGTTTTATTTTGCGTGACTGGTGGTCTTAAGAACTCCCCTCCCCTTTTTTTTAATGTGCCGCACAACTATTATACCTGTTTTATTTTGGGTTATTATTGCGTAAATATAAAAACGTTCTACTGCTCTTGATTTATCTGCATCCTTTGTACATAAAATTCGGTAAAACTCACGAAACATCAATTTTATTTAACTCCTCTGTTTTACTTTTTTGTGAGTTGACTCATTGAAGTGGGTTATCTTATTTAAGCCCGCGTTAGAGGTTGAACACCTGATGTTACCGTTAACATTTTCAAGTTTACCTCTGATCAACGAGAGGTTTGTTTGTTTTGAATTTCGCGTAAATCTACTCCAGATTTATCTAGCGTTAGCCGTCCCTAATTTTGAAGTTATAAACCAGAGGGAAGACAGCTAGTTAATACCACCCACCGCACTCTTGGGCCGCTCTTTTACCAACAAATGGTGGAATTGACCATAACATTATATTGCCCCCACAGCATGTTTGGTGTCACGGGGATTCAAGCCTGCAACCCTCAGATTACGAGTGTAATCACTTGACCATGCGAAGCTCCTGAAGTACTGATCAGAGGGAAGCCAGCCGCCAACTAACAACCCTCTATGTGGCTCTTTGGTTCGAAAAACTGGAATGGTCGTTACTTTTAAAACACGTCCACAAGTAACACTGACGGTGTATAGTGTCTTCAGAAGCAGCACTTTTCTCGGACTTTTCGACCAGCAGTTTCACATGCCAAAAATTAGGGCACTCCCGAACTTCTAAAAGGATATTTGGCGAGTTCATACAATACGAGTTTTTAAAGTTATTTGCATACACACTCCGGGATATAAAGACATAATTTGAAAAAAAAACAACTTTAATCAGGAATACATAAATCGATGGTTTTTAAGTTCCCTCAAAACAGACTGTTGTCCTCTGTCGGGAATTTCTTCTTACAGATCTTCAATTACCATGAACGTATTTGTTTTCGAATAAGTTACAAAAACAAGACAACATATCACTTTAAATATTTAGCAATGAGCTACTTTATTCTATATCGACAGAAAAGCGGTCGTCAGAGCTATTTTCTTAGTTTACATTAAAACGAAAATATTTGAAAGAGAGAACTTACCACTTCCCTACATATGTCAACAGGGGAAAAAGTATCGTTGGTCCACTGACACAGGTGACTACAGGCAACACACATATTATGCAAACACGAATTGTACCATGTGGGGAGAGAGGGACCAGGAGAATGGAAATGCTCACCCACAGAGAGAAGCCTACAGTAGGCGAGACAAGGATAGGCAGAGAGCCAACGACAATTAACGGAAGGTCCAGCCGGTATTCCACCGGTTGAGCTGCCGATTCCAAAATTGCTTTTTCCCCACATGCGCATTCACTCCTTTCTCCAATTAACACGAAACAAGGTGGATTCATTTATCAGTTGAACTAAGTTAATTCATTCGCTTGCCTTTTTCACAGCCTGAGGGCATCTACGGATTTAATACATGAAAGTTTCTAGTTGTTAACACAGAAGGAGTACCTGTTGCGATGATTTATTAATTTTGACACTTTATATTGTAATTCAAGTTTAGGACAGCACTGCTGAAATTTAGTGACGGAACAAGCACGTGCACAGCAGTCAGGGATGTTTCGGTTTCATGGGCTAAAATTGTTCGTGGAGGCTTGGGTCACTCGAGGGGTGACTTTATTCACCCTGCCCACACTCCACACTACCCAGTTTAAGTAAGGAGACGTGTCAACGTTTATGATTATTCTCCCATAGTCCTGTGCAATTGTTTGCCATATGAGGATATAAGATTGTGCAATAATGAAGGCTGTAAATATATATATATATATATATATAAGACGTAGAGGTACACACACGTCCTGAATGATAACCGAAAGCGCCTATAAGAAGCTCTACCGGGGTTGGTTGGCGACGGCACAGGACTTAGTTGCTAGGCCGTCTCTGCCAGGATTGGAAAATTCGGTAGAGGCATGCACGTGAATTGAGAACAGACTTGCGCAGTAAAGAGTTTATGTAGAGGTCAACAACAGAACGCACGAAGCAAGCGAAATTTATACTGACGACAAAAAAAAATCTACTGATATTGCAAAGTCTAATATTTTCACAACGATTGATATAAGGACAAGGTGTGTTTTGATATAATCACTATCGGTACAGTATATACCCTACACGTGCATGCTCTCACCCATGTATACTGCAATGACCATGACTTCTGTGTAAGGGCGTAGAAGTGGTGGTTTTACCACATACCAAATATAGACCGCTAGGTGGCAAATATAGTAGCAACTGAAGGCCTGAGTACTACAGCTTTTTTTTGCCTATACATATGAAATAAAGCACGTGCCTAGCTTCTGCCAGTAAACGGTTAATAATATTCAGGGTCAGTACAGACAACAGTTCCATGAATCTCTGACTGACAAATGAAATATCTCAATAAAAGCCAGTCTCCCCCCTTTAAATGCTAGCAGTTTTATAGGGGTGGGTGGAGGACAATTCCAAAGAAATATAAGCTTTGTTGGAAAACATATCATACATAACACTAACGTAGAAAACGGTACTATTCAATACGCTCTTTGTTTCATAATTATAAAAGTAACAGTCGGTCCTGTTATTCTGCCCAAAACCGGACAATTGTTGCGTCAGTAGGTATTTTGGACGGTAGGGAGGAGGTTGAATATGATGCCATTTAAGATTTAAAAATACCAATACTATGATCATTTTCCTGTATTCCACAACACTACTGAATTAGTCGCAGATTTATTGAATTAACAGTGTTCTATAAACGTCATTGCAAATACGGTTTACGTAGATCAGTTTGTTTAATTTTCTGATTAAATTTCAGAGTTTTATTGAGCGAAAGTCTGGGAGAATGGTACATTAATACACAATCTGTCTTTCAAGCATAAGCCAGTCAGGTTAACTATATGAAGTACGGTATTTCAGTAATTTCGTGATGACGAAAAACCCACCTGTAGTAAAAATGTATCTCAGTATGGCTGGTATGAGTATTAACACTTTTACTAAAATAAAGCAGAGAACAACGTTTCGACCTTTTTAGGTCATCTTCAGGTTAACGACCTAAGAAGGTCGAAACGTTGTTCTCTGCTTTGTTCTGGTAAAAGTATTAATACCCATACCAACCGCCCTTAGATACATTTCAGTAATTTGCAATACTGTTGTATTCTGAGACCCTGAAAAATTTTAAAGCGACATCTCCAAACAATCAAAGCAACTGTCATTAAACAATCACTCTTGAAAAGGCCTGATGTTGGGAAAGAATAGCTAATTTAATTTTCAAAGTTTGTGAAAAGTATATAATAAAAAATGTGACTGCCTGTTTCTATCAAGTAAGATGGTAACATAACTGATAGTTATCGATAATTTACGAAACTATTGATAGGTTTGGTATACATGACTGCACCAGCAAAACGTAACAAAATAACGTAAACTTTCGCAGTGCAAATATTTGTAGCTATAGCACCCAAAGAAGGGCATTGAGGACATTCCATCTATCAGACATAATAAAGATGTGAGTGCTAGAACCTACAAAGTCAGATTTCACTGCTTCTCAACGCCTATAGCCGGTTTTAAGTACGGTAGTTACCCCTAAAGATATCAAAATAGAAACTTGACACCTGGTAGCATCAACCACACTTTCTTTCTATCAAAAAACATTTCCCGGCCTCCACCCTTGTCTAATTATTATATATGATATTAAATCAAGAACTATAAATATCTTACCTGTATTATTCTTCCGCTACGAGTTAAATTTGTTAAACTGCATGATATACCGAACTCATATAGGTCTAGCAGTCATAGTTATAATAATAAAATAATGCACACAGTAATACATGACGTCACAAATCATAAACTCATCTAGATAGTTCTGGTATAGATAATTGTGAAATGTATACACACATAAAAATATAACTTATCGAACGCGAAAGAGAATATATTGGCTAGGCCTAACTGCAATTTGTACTTTTTATACATAGTTTGGTTTTAATTCTTTGAAAATTAATGTAAATTAAAATTACAATATAAATCAAAGTTACTGAATGCACGTGATTACTTCATTTAGAAGTACATTTTGGGAGGTAGGAGGGTTAACACCATTGCCAAACTTCAAGTGCGCATACTTCTGATCGGAACAATGGTAATATTTCATTGCTTCTTAGGCCTACGTCCCTTCTACACCATCTAATTTCCTCGAGTTTGTTTTGTTTGTTTTGGAATTTCGCACAAAGCTACTCGAGGGCTATCTGTGCTAGCCGTCCCTAATTTAGCAGTGTAAGACGAGAGGGAAGGCAGCTAGTCATCACCGCCAACTCTTGGACTACTCTTTTACCAACGAAAAGTGGGATTGATCGTGACGTTATAACGCCCCCACGGCTGGGAGGGCGAGCATGTTTGGCACGATTCGGGCGCGAACCCGCGACCCTCAGATTACGAAGCGCACGCCTTAACGCGCTAGGCCATGCCAGGCCAATTTCCTCGAGAGGAAGCTGAAAACTGCCAGGAGGGGTCATCTGTTTTAACCACTCGTACTGCAATACAGTAATATGTTGTCTGTCAGACAGTCAGTAGAGGTTAAAATAAAATAAAGTCACATAAGGGACGCTTAAGGTTGCAGTTTGTGCTGTCATGATGACACCAGTGAAATATGTGTATGTCCAAGAATCACGAAAAGAATTATGCACTATGGAGGCTAAAACACAGCATGAAATATATTACAACTAAAACTATTTGTTATTGTTCATTTTGGTTTTATTTACTCTTGAAAGAAAACAATTTCGGGGATCCTCCGCAACTACATCTAGTATATATATATTAATATATATCTAATAGTATTAGTCATTCGTTCCGAAAACAGACATAATTATTCTAGTTAATGCTATTCTGTGTAAACTTCTTTTTCACATCGGTTTGTTTAACTGTCTAGCGATTGAAATATTGACACAAATATTTATTTAACCAAATGATCTGAAGAACAGAATGGTTTGGTTTGAATTTCGCGCAAAGCTACTCGAGGGTTATCTGCGCTAGCCGTCCCTAATTTAGCGGTGTAAGACTAGAGGGAAGGCAGCTACTCATCATCACCTACTCCAGCTCTTGGGTTACTCTTTTACCAATGAATAGTGGGATTGACCGTCACATTATAACGCCCCCACGGCTGGGAGGGCGAGCATGTTTGGTGCGACCGGGATTCGAACCTGCGACCTTCAGATTACGAATCGAACGCCTTAACCCACCTGGCCATGCCGGGCCATATTAACATTATTACAGATCTTTTTTTTTCGAAAACGATCGACAACTTTGTCAGATGATTGGTTTAGAGTATTTTCAGCAGTATAAATCTTCCAAGTTCACTTATTTAATGCTATTGTAGAAGTATTTGAAAGGTTTGACAAGTTACAAAAATTTAAAATTGAGCTTTGTCTTCAGTGTAACTTGTTGAAAAGGTTATTCTATACTTGAATCATTGTGCAAATGAACCCTCTAAAACCAACGTATTACTGTTCTCTACCAGTAGAGGTTCACATATTGCATCATATTGACTAAATTGATGTTTCCAACTATCGCAACACTCAACATAAAGAAATGATAAAAGCAAATATATGAAATCACTAATTTCTATGTAAGATAAACCCTAAAAGTAACACTGCACAACAATTTTTTGAAAAGTTTTGCTTCCTGAAAAGTTTATGCTGATTGTGACAGGTACCTGGTGGGTATACACAAATATAGTTTTGGTTTTGCTTCATCAGGTAGGAACTCTGAGAAATGGATAGTTAACTGTTTACCGGCAATAACGTATTTAATTGCGTTTATGTTTCTAATACGCTATTAAGTTCAACATAATTAAAAGTGTTTTGCTCCTGATATACGTTTGTATTCAATGTCCGGTGCATCACGTTGCAGTGTCGAACAGTAGTCAGCAAGCATTAACGGATTCCAGTTGCCCTGATATCGTTTTTCCATCGTAGCAATGTCCTGGTGAAACTAAAGATTTCAATGAAACGGTACGTGATGGGCAAATTTGGATGTGCTTTTCGTGATCAGCAGCCAAAATTCTATAAGGAACACCCAACAGTGTTCAAGAAGCAAAAACTTTATTGTGCAGTGTAATTAATGAAATTAATTTTAATTCTGATCAGGTTTTCTTTGTGATTCACGTTTATTATTATGAATTATGTTAATTAACACAGTCATTGATTCGATTAGTAATTCTAAGCTGAACGTTAGTTTCCTTAGAAGTTTCTGAACATTACAGCAAATTTACAAAATTTTCATCATCGAACATGCCTGCCCTTTTAGTCGTGAGGACGTTATAAAGTGACGCCTATTCGTTGGTAAAGAGTAGCTCAACAGTTGGTGGTTTTGACAAATGCTTTCTCTAGCCTATTCAAAATTAAGAACTGCTAGCGAAATTCAACAACATAAAAAAAACAAAAAGTTTGTTTGGTTTGAATTTCACGCAAAGCTACACGAGGGCTATCTGCGCTAGCCGTCTTTAATTTAACAGTGCAAGACTAGAAGAAAGGCAACTAATCATCACTATCCAACTCTTAGGCTACTCTTTTACCAACGAATAGTGGGACTTATCGACTGAAAGAGCGAGCATGTGTGGTGTGATGGGAATTCTAACGCGCAATCCTTGGACTATGAGTCGAGTGCCTTAACCACCTGGCCATGTCAGGTCAAACAAAAAAGAAGAAAGAACAAGGTGAATATTTACAGCTAAACCTTTCATGGACAGACGAGGTTTTATCTTTAAAGGATAACAAAAATAACAATATCACAAAGAAGGTAATAAATTTAACAAATTTCTCGCCCACGTGTCATGCGAAAACTACATATGAAGTAAATGAAAAATGTTGAAAAATTTTATATTAAAATAGAAGGTAGAAAAAACATATACTACATTTCTATTGGGAACAGATAAGACATGCAGAATATTATATATATATATATCACAAATCCCCTTATTTACTTTATACGCGTGACACATTAAGGCCACATTTGTCAGAACTGCGACATAATAATCGGGGTAAAAATCTCATATTCAAAATTTAAAAATTCCACTTTAAATAAATCAAATAAGTTGAGTACTATTTATTTGAGAATATTTACATTATTAGTAAATTAAATGCGCATATATTGCCAATAGAAAACATGCAACGTAATTTCTTTTAAATAAATGGGGAAACATAACCTAGTACAATATAAAATCACGAGCTTTAAAATAAAGTTTCGAAATGCAAATTCTATTAATTTACTATATTTTTAAGTGCACTACAATTTAACAACTAAGTGGAATTGTGCGTCATATTGTTAAGTACCCGGGGATTCCAGCCTGCGACCCGCTGACTGCGAGTCGAGCACTCTAGCCACTAGGCCAGTGTATCCCAAACTTTCTCGGTTCACGGGGCCCCTTGGCAAAAAGAAAAACCTAACAGTTCCATTTATTAAGTAATTAGATCCAAACTACTTAATAAGTATTTATCTCCTAACAACTTAGTAGCCTTTTCAAAGAATAATACACGTACATTGAAAATAAAACAATATTTTTATTTCGTTTTTTAAGTAACCACAATTACTAATGGGATGTGTGAGCCTGTTGGGCACTGTACAGCTTCTCAAACCTTGGAATCAGACTGGACACCGCCACCCACATTTCCTGTTGCACATTGATTTTCGCGTGGTACTTGCTTTTTATCACAGCAACCGTCGAAAACCCAGCTTTGCAGAGATATGACATCGCAAATGGAATTAGGATTCGCTGAGCTTTAGGACTTAGCAGCGGATATTCATCTATCCAAAACTCAGTTAATTTCATGCTGCCAAATTTTGGTTTTAAAGTCTTATCGCAAGACAGCTCAATAAGATTTTCTTCTGAAAAGGTAAATTCAGATGGGGCCTTAGCCTTGAATGGGTCTTGGATCCATGCAAACTTCTCCATATCTTCAGAAAATAATTTTCCAACCAGTCACTGAGCTGTGTTAGGTGCTCTTCAAAAACAGATTTTAGTTCGTGGGTCAAATCAACTTCACTAGATGCAACAAACTGCTGCAATAGGGTGAAACAGTCTTTGCCACCATTTTCATTCATTTTTCTTCTCCAAAGTAGCAACTTTTTTCTGACAGATGAACCTTTCTTTGCGAGTTTCAGAATATAAGTGTTACTTCCCTGCAGAGAGAGATTTAACACATTCAGTTTTTCGAAGAGATCACACAGACGTCGTAATTTTAATAAAAAAATTAGTATCCAAGAAGTTTTTAGCACATTCTTGTTCTTCTTCTTCGAGATAAGAGTAGAGTTCCTGTCGTAATTTGAATACACGTAATTTGCTGATCACCAACCATAATGTTCACCATATTCAGTGCAGCCGGTAAAATCAGTTCTTCTGCGATGGTGTGAGGCTTTTCACATTTCACGACTCTATAACCCACCTTGTACGATGCTAACAAAGCATTGTTTGGTATTGATGCTTGTTTCAAAAATGTACCTTTTTGTTATTTCAATTCTTTTTACTTTCTGGTAAAATAATCACGGGATTTACTAGCCATGTTAAAATGATTGGTCTCTAAGTGGCGTTTTAGTTTACTTGGAAGTATATACTCTGGAGCCCAAACTCTTAGACATAATACACACTGCGAACACCCTTCATGATTGACATCTACCGAAGTAAAACTAAAATATAAATAACTACCGTCATATTTCCGCTTCTTCACAACTTTGCCACTGGACTGTGGTTTGCCATCCTTTTCTTCATTCCCACACTTCTTTTTAATGTTCAAAAATCTTTCCATTTTTATGCACAAGAACTAAAAATTAACAAAATAATTCACTGAACTTCGCAAACCCCCTTCAGTTATTTCGATTACTGACGGGCCCTGAGAGTCGACAAAATCTAAGAAACGAGAAATTTCGAGAAGTTAATAGCGTAGCGTGTGTGTGTGTTTTCTTATAGCAAAGCCACATCGGGCTATCTGCTGAGCCCACCGAGGGGAATCGAACCCCTGATTTCAGCGTTGTAAATCCGGAGACATACCGCTGTACTAGCGGGGGGCGACTAGCATAGCCGAAAGTACAAGTAAACAAAAACATATCGTAAACGTTTGAGAACGTCATCGAAAGGATTGTAGCGCGACCTCATGTTAATACTGTGAACTACCTCGTGCTTGTAGTTCGCGCAGTGTCCGACAGATGTTGATATCGTTGTGTTTCCCTCGAAAATTTGAAATATCCCGTGGCGCACAGTTTAGGAACAACTAGGAAAAAAAGCGCCTTGGAACGATAGGAATAGGACGTTCTTTGTCTGGCTCTTGTTCAAAGCGATTTAGGCTTAAAAGAATTTGAATTGAGAATATACGAAGAAGCACTTGAATTTATTATATATCTTATCAGGACAGCACATTACTTGAAGAAATCACAGAGGACTGCTGAAATCGGGAACAGAAGAGCGGGAAACCAAAGACAACAACTACGGGTCCAATAAGACCAGCAAAAGAAATGGCGGGAAAAGCCGTTACGGCTCAACAAAAAACTAATGCAGGTAAGTCAAGCGTAACTGGTGGTAACGATATTAATATTTCCCCATTGCAAAGAAATATCCTCCACTTGAACACAATAACACCATTGCACATACAAATAAGGAAATAGCCGAAGCTTTCAAGGATCAACTCCAAAATACATTTAAAACTCACACAGATCCAGATATGAATACATACTTCTACAATAAAGTCACTGATCACATAGCAAACAATAAACATAAATATGAACCAATATTTCCAGTAAACATAACTGATACAAATATAAGTTCTAACACTGATTATGAAAGCACATTACTAACAAATGAAATATCCTTACATGAAATACTAGAAGCTATAAAAAACACCAAAAACAAAGCGCCAGGAGAAGATGAAATACAAACTATTCTCCTAAAAAACGGCACTCCGAAATTGTTTGACCACCTAAATTCACTATTTAACTTATCGCTATCCTCAGGATATATCCCAGTTTCTTGGAAGCTAGCAAATATATTAATGTTCCATAAGGAAGGAAAACCAGCGAATAAACCAAATAGCTACCGACCAATCAGTCTGACCAGCTGTGTTGGCAAAATTCTCGAAAGAATAATAAGTAATAGACTCTCCACATTCTTGGAGATAACATCAAAATTACCAGAAGAACAGAATGGATTCAGAAAATTTAGACAAACGACAGATCATTTAATAAGATTAACCGAAACCATAATAGATAGTTTCAACAAAAAAAAGAATGTACAGTCGCTTGCTTCCTCGATATCGAGAAAGCATTCGACACCGTTTGGCACGATGGTCTAAGGTTCCGAATGAATGAAATGGAACTACCGCGAGGAATTATTCGCTGGTTATCTAACTTTCTGGAAAACAGAAAATGTAGAGTAAACGTAGAAGGAACTTTTTCCGAATACTTTACTCCACTAGCTGGTGTCCCACAGGGAGGGGTGGTTAGCCCTATACTCTTCATCATGTATGTAAACAATATGCCGTTGAAGGATCCAAATCATGGATTCTCATCACAGTTCGCAGATGATGTGGCAATCTGGAAAAGTGCTGCAACACCCACGATAGCAGCTACAAACATACAACCACAATTAAATAGAATTAGTGAATACTGTGAAAAATATAGAATTAAAATAAACACAGCAAAAACTCAGCTGGTACTCTTTACGAAATCGACAAAACACAGAAAACAACAGCTAGAAATATATATGAATGGCACTCTACTCCAGATTGACCAATCAGCAAAATTTTTAGGTCTGACTTATGATTCAAAATTAACTTGGATCAATCATGTCAACGAAATTAAAAATAAAATTTGGCGAAGAACCAACTATGTTAGGAGTCTAACTGGTAAACACAGTGGAGCATCTACAGATAACATTTTGAAAATATACAAAACATATATAAGACCAGTAATAGAATATGCAGCTCCAGCATGGGTAACTGTAAGTAATAAAACAATCAAAACTAAACTACAAACAATACAAAATACACTTCTCACAACAGCATACAGAGTACCGAGATCAACATCATCTAAATTCATTCACAATTACTCGAACATACCAACCATATCAGATAGACTCCTAAATATTACAATTAGATATTTTAACAAAAATTGGATGAAAAATGATTTATTATGCGAACTAGATAGGTACCTCATACATGATGAAGAAAATCCTAAATATCTCTCCCCAATTAACATATATTTTAAACATAAAGAAAAATAAAGTAAAGTAAAGTATGTATGTATATAAACTTTAAATATTATATTTATAGTTTATATATTTATGTATTTTAAAATAATAATCAGATAAAAAAAAAATTGCCACCAGCTACCTTGACTACTGTGAATAATAGACTATAAATGGACATTGCCCTGAAAAGGACCTATCATACAAACAGTTAGGGAAAATAAGTTCAGGAAGGAGGAAGAGGTCAAAGTGAACCTGACCCTCCAGGGCAAAATACCCAAATACCATTGGAACGATAGGAACAACTGCACTAGGTCATGGTAGGCTGAATCAAAAAGGTAATGAAGTATATTCCACTGTTGTGTTCGTTGTATTCCAGCCAAGCTAAAGAGCTCTGGATTGAGCAAAACACGTCGTCGGAAATGGATATTACAAATGTATTATGATTGGAAGACTTACTGAAAACACTTAGGAGACTAGATTAAGAGGTCAGTATTTAAAAATGTAACAGACCTAATACTAATATTTAATGACAAAAATAACAATGAAAGTAACTGAAATACATTCCAAAGATAGGCCCTAATCTTTAATAATATTTACATAAGCAAAATTTTACTACAAAATTTTTCTTGGTTATGAACTATATTACTTTTTTAAATGACAGAAAATTCATTTCATGCTTCCTTTTTGAAATTTTCTCAGCTTACTGGTTTTCGAAATCATGACAAACGCTCTAGTATTAGGACTACTAGTCAAATCCTAGTTTGCCATAAGTGGATACTTTCGAACTACAGGTTATGCTCTTGTCGTATGTGTTTCTTTTAAGTGCCAATTTAAATGCAGAAATAATTCAATAAAATTATTTTTTTCGATTAACTCAACTGTTTATGTTCTAAGTTTGCAAAAATTAAGTAAAGCTTAACGTAACGAAACGTCCGCTAACATAATGAACTTTGATCTTGAAAATATAATTTGAATTTCTATAAAGCATAAAGTTAGGCCTGCATCATGAATGATGACTTGCCATACTTTAAAGTTTAACGACACTACTCTTAGCCAAAACCTATGCCTATGTAAGTTCGGTGTTAAGCTTACTAGAATAACAAAGGAGGCAGGAGTTATGTTATAGGCTTATCTTAGTACTAGGCTTAAAAAAGTGCATTTAGCCTTAGAATGCCCAAAGAACCAGTATTCATAAACTTAAAAAAATTATATTTTTATGCAGATACACACGAGAGCTTAAGGACCAAATGCTTAACCCATTGTCTGTTGGGTCATACTCTTCATACAAAAGAAGTACAACTCAACATCAGTTTTAATTAAAAGCAGTCGTGTGATTTTACAAATTAAAAGGCTCAACACGTTCGTTGCTCCCGACTGATTAAAACAACATTTCAGTCATTCAAATTATATCCTGTTTTTATATCACTTTGACGATAGGCCTCTGAGTTATATATAATGTACATGCTAGGCCCGTGTAGCCTATTGTCACTTGTAAGTTTAGTGGATATTTCTATTAACTCCAAAATGAAATAATAACATTAGATAAGTAGCAAGAGTTTCTAGACAAATTATTTTTGAATACTGCTCGGAAATCAGTTTTACAAAATGTTTTACTTCGTTTTCCTGCAGTAAACAACTTGGGGTTTTATATGTATTTTTGAGTAAACTTTGTTTTTGTAGGTTAGATACTATATACAAACTTTTATTTTGTGATTTACAGACCCATATGTCTCAAAAGGATTTGAACACAGGTGGACAATTATCCCAGTCTTACAAAGATACAAAAGGACTCGATAAATTGGTAGAATGTTTCTTTACTTGGAAGGAGGTTTGTGAATATTCAAATAATATTGAACATATTTTTGAAGAATAAAACTAACGTTTTTGTGTTTTCCTTGATATTTTTTATTGTCGAACATTGTTTTCGTTTTCGGGAACCGGGGAATGTTTTGGATATTGCCAGTGTATCTTTAAACGATATTTTTTAAAACTATATTTTCAAACTGGAAATAAAGATCGTATTTGGTCCAATACACTCTAAATAAAATATTAACAAAAACTAAATTTCATTTTATGATACAAAAAAATCAAATTATATAAATATGTTTCACAAAATAGCATATGAGAAAACACAAAGCATTAATAGATTGATCTTTAAAAGACTTGCTGGCCTGGCAATGCCAAGCGCGTAAGGCGTGCGACTCGTAATCCGGGGGTCGCGGGTTCGCGCCCGCGTCGCGCCAAAGATGCTCGCCCTCCCAGCCGTGGGGGCGTTATTAATGTGACGGTCAATCCCACTATTCGTTGGTAAAAGAGTAGTCCAAGAGTTGGCGGTGGGTGGTGATGACTAGCTGCCTTCCCTCTAGTCTTCCACTGCAAAATTAGGGACGGCTAGCACAGATAGCCCTCGAGTAGCTTTGTGCGAAATTCCAAAAACCAAACAAACCAAAAGACTTGTTTATTGGTTTGAAGCTAAGCACAAAAGTACACAAAAGGCTATCTGTACTCTTCCCACCACGGGAATTGAAATATGGATTCTAGGTTTGTACATCTGGAGGGTCAGGGGTTTGAAACTCTGTCACACCAAACATGTCCGTCCTTTTACCCGTGTGGATGTTATAAATGTGACGGTCAATCCCACTATTTGTTGGTAAAAGAGTAGCCCAAGAGTTAACAGTGGGTGGTGATGACTTGTTAGTCACTTCATAATGTCCACATGACTGAAAGTACACGCATGTTTGGTGTGATGGAGATTTAAACCCGCAACTCTCAGGCTGTGAGCTGAGTGCACTAACCACTTAGCCATGCCAGGCAAAATTCTGAGACAGATCCCCTGTTTATCACTAATAACTTCAATAAACATAACAGTAAATTTTTCTGTGTGTATTTAATGTGTAGAAATAAAAGGTGCATTTAGTGACATTTGAAAATTTCAAATTCCATTGGTACTATGAAGAAAAGAATAATTTTACAAGGCTCTTAAGAGCTCATACTGGATAATGAACAAGAAAATAATTATCAGAATGGTAAATAACCAACAACCTCAGGAAATTTGATGAGTTTTAATTCTAGTCTAAGGTTCTTACTTATTTGGTAGACACATTCAACTTAAAAATAGGATTATGTTTACTGAAACCACTGGTAACTTATTTTCATAGTACATAAGTGTTATGCAACTAGACGTACTAGTTTAATGGTAATATTAGGAAAAATATAGAAACAATTAATATAATGAACATTTTCTGTAGTAATGGTAGTAGAAATTCTTGGTGTTTTAAGATCAAGCTTTTCTTTCAGCATACATTTTGCAGTAAAATACACAGTTCGTGCTGTAATTATTTCTTGAACTGACACAATTAATGAGTATGTCTTGAGAATCTAGGAATCAATGCTTACCTTTCAAGGAAATCTGTACTTATAAGTTTCAAATGCTAATATGAAATTAGTGATAGTGATTGCTAGTGATGGTATTAGTTATGACAATCTAAAAAAAACATCTTATTAGTTATTCATCTCCTATACTATGAATTATTAATTTTTTTATTTAAAGAGGATGTATTACACCTTCAGAATATGCAGATGCCATTACAAAACTGTATTCTTTGATAATGCTGGTATTACATTATTTTATACTGACCATTCAAATCTATACAGTCTATCTTACTCCACCTGCATTTATAAACTATCTACCTAAAAGTGTTATACCAGCAGACAATGAAAGATGATACTTCATCCTTGTCTGTTATAAATGTATCTTTGTTTTTTATTGCTGTTATAAGAACATGATGTACAGCTAGTAACAACATAAATGATTTTATGAATATTCTAATTCATAGGAATAATTTTAGGGAGAGAGTAAGTTGCTCTTTTGTTATTCAATAGTGAGTGTGTGTGTGTATATATACAATTAAAAAGTATATTTTGTTTAGATTTTTAATCACTAATGCCATTTTCTGAGTAGGTGAATAAAGAATATACTGAAAATATTGCATAGTGGTGTGGAACATGCTGACGTACATCAATACAAAAAACCTTGGAAACCATTATAGTGAAGGCTAAAAGACAATTTGTGAGTCTTCTGTCAGGGAAGTGAAAGTTGAATGTGGCTAATTAATGAGCCATGATGTAAGACAGAAGTTGCAACATTACAACCTACTACACACATAATATGACTATCTATGTTCAAATTTGTAACTACAGAAAAAAAAACAAATGGTTCGTGATTAGCCAAAAAATATATTTCGAAAGGTTCTAGTGCATAAGAATTTTGTCCTGAGAATGTCATAAAATTTGGGTAAAATAGGATCCTCAGAATGAGTAATTGTGGACTGTACTTTGACAGGGAATAAGGAAGCATTGAATATTGAATTTGTAGTATTTTAAGGATCAGCATGGGTGTGTGTGTGTGTGTGAAAAATGGACTAAATAAATATGTTATGGGTATCTAAAGGTGAACACAAATTCACAGTTTTAATAAAAAAAATACTAAAAATATTTAGTTTAACTACAATGTTAAGCATAATATAGGCAATTTGTTGAGGAATATGTAAGGGAGGGAAATGTACCTTCTTGTCCCATCATTCAGGCACCCATGAACATCAGACTGGTTAAGTAATGTATATTTCTTTCAATTACGTTTATTATATAAATTTCTATTTAGTACAGGTATTTTGAAACTAACTTCTTCCCTACTACACATACTGTCATCTGTTACACTTATGAAGCAGGTTTCATTTGAATTTATTTAAGTTAAAAAGGGAAAATCACTGTAATTGCTAATAGTACTGAATTGTACATTCAGATATGCAATAAATAAATATATATATATTCAAGTGTAAATATGTATTCAAAATATTAAAAAAATACTAAATATTAACTTCATTAAACTTTTAATCCACTGGAAAGCTTTTTAGATGTTAAATTTGTTTAAGAATTCAATTTTCATCATTAAAATAAAATATATTTTTAATGTGAAATGTACAACCACAAAAAATGTTAAATTCTTATTTTGCAGCAAGCTAATATGTCATTCAACCCTGGTATCATTGATACTTAATATCTCAAATCACCTAGAAATTACACACACAAAATCTCACATTTTTCACAACCTTTTTATTAGTCTAACCTAGTTTTTTATAGTTAAACTTATAATTCATGCCATTTTTCTTTTAAAGTATAAAGTGTGAGTTATATATGTATGGTAGTTTTCTAAGGCTCATGATCAAGCTATTACCACAGCTCACATGTAAATGACTTTTTCTTTTTAAGTTTTTATATTATCAACCTGATAATTTTGAACTTGTGTGTTATATTTAACTGAGACAACAATAAATTATTAGAGTTACCTGATGGAACAAGTAACTTTTGTGCTTTACTGGTAGGCAGAATGTCAAAATTTTAAGTAAGAACAAAAAATGTGGCTCTCTGATTTCAAAGTTTCAAGAAAGTTAATATTAGTATGTAACTAAAACAATTAGTAATTTTTAGACATTTTTACAAGGTATCTTTGATGCAACTGAAATATCAAAAATAAACAACTTCAGTTACTGTTTGAGTTGCAGTAATCAGAGAACAGTTATGTTTATACTTGGAAAAGCACATAAGGAATAAAACAACAACAACAAAAAACATGAATGATACATGGCCATTCTAACTCAAAATAAAAGTACTCAAATGTGTTATAAAAAACAAAATTAATTAATTCTATGGTGTATTTATCCACTGGTAAAACTATACAACACATCAGTCACTGAAAGGAAAATAACTTTAAAAACAGACCTGCATTGAGTCCTCCAGAGTATGTAACATGAAACTTTAAACACTTCACTGAAGGCACTGTTTATTCTATTAATAGAAAAAACAAGAAGAAATTTCATTGTACAATGAACCCTTTTTTAAAACTATCCTAAATGGCAGCTTAAATAAACTGACAATAATCTATGGTGTGTAGTTATAAGTGTTAACTTTATGAAGATTGTGTTGTCCATTTATAGAAAATTCAGAAGTTTGAAGATGAGAAGTTAACTCTTCAAGAAGAATTGCGTGTGTACAAAGAACAAGAACATACTTTACATGACCATGAAATATATCTTCAACAAGGTTGTAGGACTAGCTTTTAATTTAACAAGTTTGTTGTATTTATATAATAATATATAAAATTAAAAATACACCATATAACTGAAGCTGTTTACTGTGTTAAAGAGGCCACCTTGCTGTATTATGAGATAAACATGAGAGCAGAAGCTCTAAACAGTATCTGAATATAAATTACAAATATAGTAGTTCTTAATAAGCTTTTTTACAAACTTAAAATGGATTCACTCAAAGATAAATATTGGTGGATTTCTTAAGGAATTTACACATTATTTTCAGGATAATTTTTTCTCTCAGTTTTATTAATCAATAAAGAAAATATTAAATCAGTTAAAATATTAATTCATACAGTTTTTGTGTTTTGATATTCCCAGACAATTTTACTGACCTACAAAACAACTTTCAGTAAAATTCATCATTATTCTTTAAGTTAATAATTTTCTTGTAAGTTAATGTATGATAAATCATAGGTTGTTCTATTGTATATAAATTACTGCTTCTCACAGTACCAATAGCATTTTAGAAATGACTAAGATAAAATGGATAAAAAGTACAATAATTTCTAGATATCAGAGTTAATAAAACGTGTGAATACATCGTTTTAAAGTGACAATATCAGCACAAATTCGGGAGATTTGAACTGAAAATACTCCATTTTGAAAGTTTACTATTAAATGTGGTTGCAAGGTAATTGCAGTTCTCAAATGTGCATGATGTATTAATATTTTTCACATCAATGAGTAGCATAGCAGTTATAAAGAACTGAAAGATTCTTTTAAGAGTATAAAAATCTATACAATTAATTACTATAAATCAGTGATTTTCAACCTGTGTGACGCGGTGTTTTTGAAACATATTCAACTTTATTGGGATTTTACAAGCAAGTCGAACACATAAGTTAATAAAAGCTACTATAGAGACACTCAGAAACCTTCCAAAACATTCGATGGTTTTCATTGAACCGAGCACTGAGAAGTTCATACTTAAATTTCATTCTCGACTGCAACGGTTCGATTGCTAGTTTAATTGTGGCGCAACAAGCGCTTCGTACGTCATAAATGATGCATCAAACAATCAAACTGCTTTCTGGAATACGTTCTCATTCTGCGGTAAGCTAAGCTACTGACTAAACTAAACTACCGTGGCAGGGGTTCAGTTTAGAGAGAGAGAAATCAGAAGAGTTCTCTCTCCAACTGGGGTGTTCAAGAACTTTGTAGTTCCTCTTCGTCCCCTTTCGTGGATTGTTATTAAGATTAAGTGGTGGTTTTTTTTTATTATTATTTTAATAAATTAATTATCGTTATTATTCATGACTTTTTGGGTGGAGGATGACTCTCTAAATGCTGTTTTGGGTGGAGGCAAAGGCAGCAGTGGAAAGAAAGGCCGGGACTTGTCCCAAAAGGAAGAAGTTGGGCAGATGTGAATATGAATATAATTCATTCAAATCCAGATCAAATCAAACGGCACGATTCAGGGTCTGGCAAAAGAGTTGCCTGGGCTGGGATCTAGAAATCCAATGCCTAAAGATTTTGATGTGGGGGGAAACGGGAGTGCCCCGAGAAAACCCACTTTCACACGACAGGCGCCGAAAGTTTTGCCTGTCGTGTGCCCTGTACCTGAAAAAAAGGAATACATATTAATAACATGGATTTTATTTATTTAGATTCTTTGTTGAGTGGATTGTGATTCTTGAAATATGTTGTAAGGTGATATGTATTTTGTTGGTGCACTTGATAATTTGTGTAGTGATGCCGTTAGTTTGTTTCTATTTTCTGCTTTCAGATAATATTTGAGAGAAAGTTCTGTCATTCTATCTCTTATAGTTGGTAAATTACTGATTTGGTGTAGATAATTTGTTGGCGTAAATGATGGTAAACTGAATGCGGATTTTAATATTCTCTTTTGTTGCACTTGGATTTTTTGGAGTGTGTTGTTTGACATATTGTATGTTACTTGACATCCGTACTCTATTAGTGGACGGATGTAAGCCTTGTATATTTGTATAATGGTGTTCGGTGCGCATTTCGATTGTTTACCAGTTATAGTCTTTAGATATGAAATCCTTTTTCTGATTGATGAGTGTATATTGTTTATGTGTTTTTTCCATGTTAGTTTTGTGTCGAAAGTGACGCCAAGGAATGTGATGTTTTTGCTCATGTTAATGGTTGTGTTTCCAAGTGATAGTTTTATTTTTTCTAGATTTTTTCTTTGCTTCTTTAGTTTTCTATAGAAGGTGATTGCTTGTGTTTTTGTCGGATTTAACACGACCCTCCACTTGTTGCTCCATGTTGAGACGTTGTTTAGTGATTCTTGTACGCGAGACGTGGCCATTACTGGGTTTCTGGAGGTGCTCCAGATTGCGATGTCGTCTGCGTATTGTGAATTGTGTGTGTATGTTAGATTTGGAAAAGGTATGTCACTGACGAAAATTATGTATAGAAGTGGAGAGAGGACTGATCCTTGGGGCACTCCTGCCGTTATATTAAATAATTTGGATATGGTTTTATTGACTTTTACTTGTGCTGTTCTATTGGTTAGGAAATTTGAAATTCATTTGACTATCGTGGGATTTATTTGTAGGTGATTTAGTTTGTATATGATGGCGTTGTGCCAAACGCTGTCGAATGCTTTTTTGACATCTAGGAATACCCCGATGGTTACTTGGTTGTTGTTGTAAGCTTTGTAGATTGATTCGGTGAGTCGTGTGAGGTGATCTGTTGTTTGTCTATTTTTTCTGGAGGCATTTTAAGATTCTGGAAGGATGTTGTTTGATTCGCAAAAATGGAGGAGACGGTTGGAGATAATTCTCTCCATCAGTTTGCCAAGACAGCTTAACAGACTGATGGGGCGGAAATTATCTGGATTTGTTCTGTTAGTTTGTTTCTTGGGGATCGTTGTTATGATGGCTTTTTTCCACGTGTCAGGGTAATACCCGGTTATCAAACGAAAGTTTGATACAGCTACTGCGCTGTAGGTAGGAATTTTATACCAACTGCAGAACTTCGTGCTTATCGTGTATGAATTAGCTTTATCATTTATCCATGAACAAATATTTAAGTAAGTCTGGTGCTGCAAAGGAGAATGTGTTGAATCAAAAGCAAGGAATCAAACGAAAGTACAAACACGAATATATCGAATACGGTTTTATCGCTTTGGAATCGGAACATTCTCAATTACCATTCTGCTAACTGTGCAATGCAGCTTTATTGAACGAGGCCGCTTGTTCCTAGCAAACTGAAGAGACACTTGGAAACAAAACATTCAGCTGTGAAGGATAAACCAAAAGAATACTTCGAGAATCTCACGGCTCAACAACATTAACTATCAAGGAAGCTTATGAACTACATGAAACTGCCCGAAAAATGATTGATTGCAAGTTATAAGGTTGCTCAATTGTTGGCAAAACGCAAGAAAGTGCATATGGAGGCCGAATCAGTCATTGTGCCAGCGTTAGCAATCACCGTTGAAACTATGCTTGGAACGGATGCTGCAAAAAAGGTTAAGCAAGTTCCACTGTCCAATGACACAATTTTGCGCAGAATTGTAAACTTGTCTCTGTTATGAATTGTCTCTGTTATGGTCTCTTCAAGTTGATGAATCTACTGACGTTAGTGGAAAAGCTCAAGTTCTGGCTTTTGTTCGATTCATAAAAGATGGAAAAATCGTAAACGAATATTTATTTTGCAAAGATTTAAAAAGTACAGCGAAAGGCCAACAAGGTGAATGAAAACATTTTGCTCTTCAAACTACATTGGAATAACTGTGTCAGCGTTTGCACCGATGGTTGTCCTTCAATGTAAGGAAAAAAGAAGGGATTTGTCACTCTGGTGCGCCAACAAAATCCAAACATTAGGATTGTTCACTGCATGATTCACAGAAAGGCGCTCGCCTCCAAATCTTTGCCGAAAGATTTGCAGTCTGTTATGAATCAAGTTATTTAATTGGTGAATTTCATCAAGTCTCGGCCATTTCAATCTCGACTTTTCTCTCTTCTCTGTGAGGCGATGGATTCAGACTACAAAAAGCTACTGTATCACACTGAAGTTCGATGGCTTTCGAAAGGAAAGGTGTTAAAGCGTCTTGTTCAACTAAAAACTGAAGTAATTTCTTTCTTGGAGGTTGACGAAGCAGGTTTTGAATTTTCTTTTCATGATGAGATCTGGTGGCTGAAAGTTCAATTTCTCTTCGACTTGTTTGACAAATTAAATTCTCTGAACTTAAGTCTCCAAGGACCATCTGAAAACATTATTACTGCAACGTCCAAATTGAAGGCCTTCGATGAAAAGGTGACGCTGTGGAAGAATACGATCTCTAAAGGAGTCCTTGATTGTTTTCCTTCTGTTAACGAATGTCCGTTAAAGAAGAAAATTGCCCCTCTAATTTTGAACACATTAAGCGACCTACAGTCCGCACTAAAACATTACTTTCCGTCATTTGCTGTCCACGAATATAACTGGGTGACCTATCCATTCAGAATCAACGAGACAACAAATCTTACAACTGAGGAGGAAGAACAGCTCATTGATTTACGAAACAAATTTTATCAGTCATTGTTTCCCGAAAAGAGCTTGGATGAGTTTTGGATCTCAATTAAAAATTCATATCCTGCAATCAGTTCAAAAGCAGTTAAAGTTCTGCTTTCATTTGCATCTTCGTGGTTTTGCGAAATTGGATTTTCAGCATTGACTGAAATTAAAGCCAGAAAGAGAGAGAGGCTTCTTACAGTCGATGATGAAATGCAAGCTTGTTTGTCTGCATTAAAGCCTCGCTTCAATTTGATTTGCTCTTGGAAGCAGGCACAAGCGTCACATTGAAAACATATGTAAACATAAAAAGTTTTGATTTTTCTGCTATACCACAAAATCGTTAAAAGCCTTAGAACGACACTAACAGCCAAAGCAAGTCGTAGTATTGTTAATGTGAAGATGACATTAATATCGCTTGCTTTGGCTTGATTTTCGTTCTAAGGCTTTTAACTCTTGTCGTAAAAAGTGTACTGTACCTAAAAAAATCGTTAAGGCTTTCCAGGTGAGCCTCGAAAATTTCAGAAAAGGTTGAGAACCACTGCTATAAATACACTTTTGTTTCGATTCCACACTATTTAATAGTTAGTATACTGTATTGGCTTGTACATTGAATTTCAACAGATTGCCTGATAACAAAAACATAACTAACATTCAACAAATAACGATAGTAATGAAAAGCAACAACAGAAAATAATGAAATAAAAAAAGCTACCAAACACCGAACTTTAACAAAAGATGAGAATAAAAACCATTTATCCACATTTGTCATTGAGTTGTTAACAACAGAATTTAAATTAATGTTACCCTAATCCTCTCCATCTTCACTGGTGGATAAATTTGTGATGAAAAGTAGCTACAGTAAAGGAAATTGTTTGTCATAAGAAGCATGTGGAAAAATATTAAAAAATTTAAGTCACTGATCTAAAACTAGTTACCATGGTTAGATGAAAGCAAACAATAAATAATATAAACAAGTGAGGAAAACAAAATACCAAAAATTATTATGCCTGATGCCTCTTCAGTTTGGTTAACTTGCATGAGTTGCACTTATCAAAAGAGGATCATGTATTGAACATGTATTTATGTACTAGAGATCTTCTTTTTAAACTAAACATAGCACTAAAGTTGTCTGTGTTTTCTCCAACTTTCCAGAAATTTCTTCTTTGAAGAATGTGGCATTAAATCTACAAGATACTATCACAAAACTGGGGTCACTAAAAGGTAAGACAACAGTTTGTCATTTTTGAATTTAGAAAATTATATAAAAATTCTTATCCAATTTAGGTAAGGTAATTACATTAAGTGACTGAGTAAGGTTATATTTTAAGATGTTTTTCTTTTTGCTTTTCAGGAGAAAACCGGGCTTTGAAGAATGATCTCCAAAACCTGAGTGCAGAAAGAGATAAAGAAATTTTGGTATTCCTTGAGATAAAGTGAATCATAAACAACACTTCTTTTTGTATCATAACAATTTAAGTTTGTTTAAAACCTGAGCAAAACATATCATACAACTAAATTAATAAATACTATTTTTTTAATAAAGATGAATTTAAATTCATACCAAATACAAGTAAAACTAAAATGAAAATCAGGTGTTTTTCATTTTTATTAATTTTAGAATTTTTTTTATGAAAGATCTGTAAATTCTAAAGTTTCTACTGCTATTGTGATAAAATATTGTTAGTAAAAGAAAACAAAAAAATGTATTTTGGAGAACTTTGTACATATATCAAATTTTGAAAAAGGTTCTCATAAATTCCCAAGTTATGAAGGAACATTTTTGAAGTCTCCATAGTATTTATAATTTCATATAGTCAACTGATTAAAAACAGCATCTCAAAATGAATTATATCATCAAATCAATTATATCAAATTTCTTTTTACATGGTTTTATATGGATTTTTAGTGTCCTAATTTAGAATTATATCTTATTAATTAATCACAGTAAATTTTGATTTGTGAAATAAGCAACAATTCAGTTTTCTCAAACGTTGATCCATTGAAATCTTTTCATTTTGTTATTGATACATACTTTATAAATTTATTTGTGATGCATTTTTTGTAGCATCATGAAAAACAGCTAAAAATGTTGTATGAAAAACAGAATCAATTAGAAATAGAGAAGGACCAAGAGTTAAAACAAATACACAGAAGAGCAGAAGAAAAAGGTAATTTATACTTACTTAAGTTCTACGGTTAGTTCATTTGTTGAACCTCACACAAATACAGCTGAGAGCTACATGTCTCATCTGTTCTTAACTTCAAAGAGGTAGAGGAAAAACAGCTAGTGAATACCACTTGTGCCAACCAATGGGCTAGTCTCATTGAATTGTGGGATTTCACTGCCACTCTTATAATGCACCTACAGCTTCAAAATTTAAAGTAGCTTTTTCTTTCCAATAGTTATTGGACATGAATGAAGGAGCCTCATATTCACAGTGCAACACCTAAACCACAGGGCTGATTTTGCTCCCTAAAATGTATTAAATGAAGATGAACAAAATTGTATTTACAGTACATAAAATTTTAATTGTAGCCATGTTACCTTCTGTTTTTATGTAAAACTAGGTTTTTCTACAGAGCTAAATATATTATCATGTATCATTTTACTTTCTAAATTAACTTAATAAATATGAACAAAAACATTTATTCCATTCAACTTGATTCCTTTAACTTGTTTTCTGCAGTTGAGAAGGCCAGTAACGACTGTGTATACATTTATCAGAACAGTTACAAAAAGTAAAAATACAGTAAACATAAGTTGTCTTTTGGAACCTTCCTTGAATTTCTGAGTCAGCTAATTGTTATTCACAAATTAGAGCCTGAAATTAACACTAGCAGGTTGCTAGTTTTATCAGTTACTTACTGTTAAGTATCGATACAGCTGTGATAAATGCATTTCAGTCATATACATATTGCAAGATTCCAAGTACAGAAGAATTCTATTCTGGCAGTTCAGAAGACTGTTTCATCTACTGGTACCATGTCAGTTTTGTAATCCTTATTTTACCTGCATGACACACTCATGCTAAGTATCGGGAAATAGGTATACTGAAACTGTTGCTTCAACTCATTTGATTGGTTACAAGGCAATTTGTTTTAGCCAGTCTAGACTCATAACACTGATCCTTACAGTGCAGTTTTGTCAACAACATAGTTAGATATACTGTGCCCAAGTGGTTGTTCACTGGAGATCATAATAAATTGAAGTCGTGTAGACTACAGACTTTTTTCCACATTCTTTTAATATTTATATTACTGAAAACAAATGTTAGGCCTACTGACTTTTAATACTTCACCAGCTTTTGATGTAACGTTTAATAATAAAATACTATTTTTAGTATAGGATAGCCACTGGATGTGTAGTATTGTAGAACTTGTTGATCGAGGCATTCAAGTTCTAGATACACCAGCTTCAGTCCAAATAGAACATATATGTAACTTGTGAACTAGTTAAAATAAAGAAACAACAACAAAAAAAAAAAACGTTAGATGTGGAAATGGAAATTGAAATGGAGTTTTGATATTCAAAAATATTTGAAAAGATAAAATGACACAGAAAATTTATACATATAAATAAGATGCATTTATTATATTTATTAACATTTAATACAAGAAATAATTATGACACAGTTACAGAAAATTATAAAGTGGGAAACAAAATAGCCAGCAGTTATTTGTTAATGTCTTCAGAAGTTAAGGTTGAGGCTTACAGGTGCATCTTCATATATCAACACTTACATATATTTGTGATAAAATCAAACATACTGAAGTGTTGTTGGTTAGGTTTGATGAAATACTTTCTTCCCAAGCCAGTTTTCAGCAGAATTGTTAGGTTCAGAAAAATACCATAATTCATTAGGCAGGCATCATTTTTTGTAATAATTCAACATTAATCTGCATTTCATAAAATAAGAACGAGTTACTTTCCATGCAGTTAGAATCGAAAAAAGCTTGCACGTAAAGGAACTTGAAACAAAGGAGAGAGAAATAATGAATCTGAATAAAGAAATTGAAAACATTAAAAAAGGGATGAAGAACGAGATTGCAAAGCTTCAAGTCGAGGTATCTGGTATCTTTTTTTCCATATGTTTTAAGCTATTTAGTCATAACATGCCACATTAAATATAATGATGAGATGGGTTTGTCCATCCATTATGAGCTTTTTTACTAAACAATATTTCCTGATATAATTTTTTTTTCACAAATCACACAGTTATCTTAGAAATACTTTTATGTACTTTACTTAGCTCTCTTTGTTAAATAACGTATATTTTTAAAAGCTGTTTTATTACTAATCTGTAAGAACTGATTTTTTTATTCTTCATAAAAAATATTTTTTTTGATGGTAGTATGAAGGTAAAGTAAGTCACCTCCAGGACCAGGTTATAAAGACAGCAACCCAGTCCAATTTCAACCAACTTGGAAATGGAAGTGAAATATTCAGAAATGTGAGTCCTTTGAACACACCCCTCTAACACGCAGTGTTTTCTCTGTAGATATCATTTCTAACACTTACATTTGTATGTTAAAAAATTGAATGATTTTGAAGTATACAAAATACTTGGTATTTTTTGCTATATATTATTTTGACAGATTAGAATTATCCCATTGTTATATTCTTAAACATATGGTGGAAGAAGAATAAATTAAAATAATTGTTTTATTTACCACTTTTGGAAAACATTTTTTGGAGTAGCATCATTTGAGACTAACAATACATAAAATAATACAAAAGAAAGCACTGATAAATGTTACCAATAAAGTCATGTATCACATTATTATTTTAACAATAGATAAATTTTTTGTTAATTTTAGACTAATGTGAAAAAGTGCTTAAAAAGTTTGCTTGTTGTTGAGCACAAATCAAAATGATGGGCTACCTGTACTGTGTCTACTATGGATATCAGAACATTGTTTTTTAATGTTATATGTTTCAGACTTACTCGCAATCCACTGAGGGGCATTTAAAAAGCAAAATAGTACACAGTGATCTGCTGAAAATGTATAAGAAACACAATATTAAAAATAATGTAATACATGAAATTCAAGTGACAATATGATTCAGTAGGTTGTAGTGGTTAAGCCTAATGTAAGTGCAAAGAATGCTGCATGATTAATAGATAATGGTGAAATGATTCCTGATTTATTTATTTATATTCTGAAACAATGTGTAGTATATATATATACCACATTCAAAAAACAAAATCAACTGTGTAACATGTTTGTCAAGGAACTATTTTTCTCTCACCCACATGAATCAAAACAGTAGTCAATTAGGTTTAAATGGAAAAAAAACCCTTCAACTTCAAAATGCAGCATTGCCAAAAAATGCCATTTTTGTTCTTGTACAAATTGAAATAAAATATATAAGACATTAAAACAACCATATTCATGTTACTAAGTCATAAACAAAAGTGTCTTAGTTACTGTACTTGATTCTCATCAGTCATTGGGGGAAATCGTAAAATGACTTCTATTGATAACTCATCCTTTTCCTTACTAGGTGTTTTTTATTCTTCTCTTAATATGTTTTCATTACTTCCTTGTCATGTTATAGTAAATTAATTTCATTTTTCCTGCATGTTTAATCTTTAACCACATGCCTATTGTTTTCTTAATGTAATGCTATATAATAGGTTGTCTACACTCTGTACACTAGATTTTAGCACCAGGGGCAGCCACATTACATGGGGCACAAATTGTTGCTCAGTGAGAGTGTACACTCTCCTCATAATTTGTTTTAATAATCACATTTTATTCGTTACACACAGTAAAAAACCCTTCAACTGAGAAAAAAAAGTTTTATTTGTTTCTAATGAGATACATATATATCGAAGTGATGATTTAATATGTATGAACTGAATATAAAAACAAAAAAAAAAATGTTTACTCTTGTTAATTCAGTCTACAAGTGCAAAACTGTAATTTTTAAAATAAATTATATTCCTTAAGGCAGTGGATCTACAGTTACTTTCTAAAATTTAATGAACCAAAGGTGGGTTTATTGTTACAGTAACTTTACTGAATTAATCAAATCAATTACTTCTAAGTATGTTGTCCAAGTATTTGCAAATTGATGGACAAAAGTTACCAAGTTTTAAACATTCCTTCTAAACATACACAGAAGCATTTCTCAATTCTTGCAACAAACTGATGTTTATGTGTCTGTAGCAGTCGTTAGAAGTTGCATTCTAATTTACATCATACATAGTTGTTTAGTTTTCAGTATTTACAAAATATTTATATCTTGTTACAGATCCTAAATTATTTGAATTTATTTTGTTTTAGAAACTTCAGTTCTTGAAAATTCAACATGAAAAAGAGGTCAGAGGGATGAAACAACAGATTCAAGAATTACAGAACAAATTACAGGAAGCAGAAGATAGAACATTTGATACTGTAAGGGACTATCAACCACAAAATTATAGTAATAAAGTACTTAAAAAGATTAGTAAACAAACCCAGAATTTGAAAAAGGCCAGGGAAACAACTAGCACTAATGCTGCTGAACCATCAAAAATAAAGTCAAATTTACTTAACAGATACCCTGTTGTTATTATTCCAGAAAACTCCATCACAGTCAACACACATTCAGAAAAAAATTCTATACTTACAAATTCAAATTCGTCTGGTAAGTTACAGGTGAAAAAACGAAAACTTTTTCATAATGACTGTGTGTTCTTAGATCCAAGGGATTAGCATAACAAAGTTCATATTAAATTTATTTTTTACTGTACTGTCTGTTTAATTTATATGCACTTTTTTGATTGTTGTATTTCACCTTAATTTATATGCATTTTTTTGTTTGTTGTATTTCACCTTATGCTACTGATAATTTCAAAAATGTGTGGGTTACTTTTTAATTTTGAAAATACCACTTTCAATAAACAGTTGTGTTTTAATTCAACTGCCTTCTAGTCATTTAGGTAGAAAAAATATTCTACCTGTCTACACTGTTACAATTTGTATCAATCTCTTATTTCAGTTTTATCTTTCTTTCAGTGTTTTGTTTAAAGGTATTGAATGTACATATTTATAGAAATGAACATTAACAAAGAATTTCATCAACATGCTTTGAGATCCTCATGTCTCAGAGGACTTGACAATGTATACCACTTCAATACAGACACTAGAAAAATAAGAAATCTTACTGTTTTATTACTGAGGAAAATGTACAAGCTACAAATGAATCATATTTCTCTAAATATTAAAAAAGTTCTAAAAATATTTACAAAAAATATCTTGCTAGTGAAATTTGCAATATAGTTAAGTTAATAATAAAATTATTAATAGGGCACAACTGGTTGATTATAATTCTTTCTCTTGTGACACCAATGCTTGAAACCCCTGAGATGGAATGGATTTGTAGTACATTAACTTCCAACAGTTTCCCGTTATTGTAACTAGGCAATAAGGTAGTAAAGCAGTTTCTAAAGATAAGCTGTAAAAACTCAAATTCATTTCACAGAATACATTGTAAGGGCATTCAGGGAAAACAGGATTTTTGCTAAAAAACAAATATTTGGGTAAATTAATATAGAAAGTTTACACAAAATATATACTTTAGTTGTTTGTTTTTTGTATTGTTCTGTTTGGGTATTTCTTCAGCAATTTGAACACCACAAACTTTGAACAACATTTTGGTATAATTCAGTTATCATGGGTTCTTAACCTTTCCAAATGATGTCAAGCTTTTAAACTAAGATTCTTATTAAGAAATCAGTTTTCAGACATTTATTTTTCCAAGCATCCTACCTCACAACAAAACGAAAACTAAAAAAAAAAAAACACACAACACAAAGTACAACTCTACAAGGAAAGGTGAGATTGTTTTATATTTTCTGATATAAAAAATGATACTGTTAAAAATTCACACAACTCCAGAAGCCATTTTTCTAACCTAGGTCATATGATTAGAAAGTTGAATGAATCTACACATGTATTAGTGAGGACAATAATTTTTAGCCTTTTCATGGTTCAAACTTTTAGTTTGCTAAGTTATAAAAGTTTTTCTTCTTCTCTCTTCAGATAATGATTAAAAAACGTTCATTTGCAAACATTCGTTATTGAGCCTTCATCAAGGTTAGTTAATAGCAGTACAAGAACTGTTCATTTTCTGTAAGATGTATCTGACAATTCATGTATTACAAGCCATGATGAAGCCTCAGTAAAAAAATATTTGCAAATATAAAAAGCTTTATTTAAAATCATTACCCAGAGAGTAAAGACAATTTTTTCTAACTTTATTTCCAAACTGTCTAGATTCTTCCATTATGCACCATAAAATATGAAAAAAAACACATAAACCTCAGTTAACTAGATTCACTAAGTATAAATATACCTGTAAAGCTTAATATTTTTGAAACTATCATCTACTACATGTTAATACAACAGTATTTCATTCTACATTAAAAACATTCCATCATTTTCCAAACATCCATGATCTAGTCTGCTCCATCTTAGCTTTGGAATTCAAAATCCATTTTCTATTTTCAGATGCCATCAGGTTACAGTACTTTTGAAGTTATGAAAAGATACTGTAACCATTAAATTTCTTGTTAATGATTTACAAAAATATTACTGATTATATTAAAAAATATATATTTAGTGTGTGTGTGTATATATATATATTTACACACTTTACAAATTATGTCGAACAAAAACAGTATAATTTTAGGTTACCAATAATAAATAAGGGAATTTTAATTAAAACAAAATCCACATTTAATAAATATATAATGTATATGTGTCTAATATAGGATTTACATAAACATAAATGACATTTTATCCCATCACAACCATAAACAAGAGATCCTCAATAACCATGGCACTTGAAATTATTTTAGGCAGGATAGGAGTAAATTAATCTATGATACCTTCACCCCCTTCTTATTAGCTATATTTTTGCACACTAGCAATACCAAGCGTGTGGCATAGGTATAACAAGTTTTATTACTCATCAGAATCTCTACCAACCTGCCCTCAAATTAAAATTCTTTTAGGCAAGATTACAGTAAATTAATCTACAAGATCTTGGTCATGGTCAAATACATCAAGCAAAAGGATTTGACCTCCTGAGTCCAAAAGTAATTAGATCTCATATTAGTCAATACATGACTTAACTTTGAGCTAAATGTTTATACTTGAAAAAAAAACTGAACTCGGAATCATTCTACAAGCTGCTCTGCCATGGTTAACAAGTACTGCTAAAGTTAAAAAGAAAACACCAATTGAAAACAGCTTCCAAATAGTAATAGCTTGTTAGAGCAAGTTACGACTGGTGTTACTAGTGTTTCACAAAATAAAGAATAATTGAGAATGTAAAAAAACCAAAAAGCTACAAAAATACTGAATGTGGTAAAATCAGTGCCACACAAATCAAGGTATGTGGGTTAGGGTGTTTTCAGTGAAGAAGAATGCAAAACCCACTGAGCAAAATACATAAACTGCATTTTAAGTAAAATTGAAAAAGTAAACCAGTTTTGTTTGTTTAATAAGCTGATAATGCTAATATTAACAGCTAGTAAATTCACAATTATATTGATACTATACTAATTACTACTTTTGGCTATTCAAATGATAAACCAATGTATATAAAATGTCAAATTAAAAGGAAGAAAAGAAAAGAATACATTTAAATGTATGTGCTACTTTTAGTTTATTAATAATATTTATAATAGACAATGGGCTGTGTATGATCTGCCCACTGCTTTATTGTTGCCACCATTTAGAATATCTTGCATTTCACAAGCAGAAATAGTTCAGCACTTCAGGAGTCACAGACTGTATCTCATTAAGCAAATAAACATAGATAAATGTGGTAGCATATTAGCATAGACAAAAGCTCATCTGTGTAACACACCCCTCAAACTATACGTAGAAAAATTATTATATAATTACGCTAATATGCCACTTTGAAAGTACTTTTTTGGTGTTGAAAACCTATTTCTTGAAAATCACAATACCACTACTTAAAGTACTTAATGACAAAATATAAAAAAAAATTACTGTTTACAGTAAAAATAAATATAGCTGTTTCAATGTAAACAAATCTGATTTGGGTAGCTAGGCTTACTCTTGGGTTTAATTAAAATCAGAAGTATATTTTAATTACGAGCTGTGGTATATGAGAATTTATGATCTTTATTTTAAAACTAATATTCTGTTTTCTAAAGTTTAGCAGAAATGATTTAATCTTTCCTCTTACAGCATCATCTTTGAAAAAACAAAATAAAACAACTGAATTATACATATGTTTGAAAAAGTTAGAGGTAACTGGAGTTAAACAGTGAAGGTATAAAAATAATATAGTAGTATATGGGGGTCAAACAAATCCCACTTACATTACATTTCTTTTTTCAGTTTCAAAACAGTAACTATTGAATAAAGATTTTAAATTATAGAACAATAAAACCTAACATATTGTAAACATTACATTTCATAGGAAATAATCTTTGGGCTCCTGCTGATTTAGTATGACTATTATTTTGGTATATTAACAATATATTATTATAGTAGGCTACAATCATAAATTATTTTTTTCTAGTATAGCAGTTTCAAATTAATTAAACATAACTTTCAAACTGCATAAGCATTGTTTTTTTCTTAGACATTACAATCTATTCAAGCATTCTTGGTTATTGTCTGCCAATAATGTTTAAACAATCAGAAGAAATATTACTGTTTCTTCCATTTGCAGATAATCACCATAAATTTCAAAGGGAGTTGGGTTTTAGTTAACCCTATTTTGATATGTCTGTGCAATGTGATCTCACAAACAAACACAAGTTCATAATGATGAATAATACAGTTAAGTACTTGTCAATCACTTATTTCATCCTCCCAACGAGTGGCCAGAAACCGACGGTATATGATGGTGATGTACACAGAAAGTAGGAATACTATAAACAGGTCATCTATTAGTCCAAATATTCCAAATAAAGCCTCAGGAATCATATCTAAAGGTGAAACTAGATACATGATGGCAGCCATAAAGCAAAGGACAACCTGAAGACGAAATGTGTACATGAAACTTCCAACAGAAAAGAATTCTGACAGCATGTGACGTAGAAGTACTGGCAAGTCCGAAATGTATTCTGACCACTACAAAAAAAGAATGAATAACATTATTAGTTCTCAAAATACGAGATCTGTACATTGACTTTATAGCTAAAATACGTTATACATTTTTAGGATTAAAATGAATTTCAAACAAGTACTTATTTCTTATACTGAAAGCCTTTCTCTGTTGAGTTTTTCTTGTGTTATTAACAATCATGTGACTTAAAATTCTCAATGTTCTGCTTGTATCGACCTACTCAGAATTCTCAACTCTCAAAACTTTCACATGACTTACTGAGCATACGTCAGTAGAACTTACAATAGGTCTACTTTCCAACTATGTTTCACATTTCAATTAGAGTTATGATGGAAAAACCATGAAACACCCATTTAAGAAGAGATAGGTGGATACTTCAGAAATAAGTACCTATTTGAATTTCACTTTGATCCTAAAAACCCAAAATTCACAACAGGTACTCTTACTGATAACCAGAGTACTTGCATTGAAATGGAGGAGGGAAATAAGGAGAATTGAGATTGTTGAAGAAAATAAAGGTTACAATGCAGAAAGGTAAAATCTTACACCATTATTAAGACTTGGAAAAGCAGAGAAAGTTTACAATCCAGAACCAGAAATAATCAAAGGACTGGATGTAAGGAAGAATAAGTGGAATGGGTCAGCCTTAAATGAAGACTGAACCTAAGGACAACAATAAAGAATACATTCTTCTCATTTGGATACTACTTAACTTTAGACCTTTTTGATTCATAGAGAAAGGTGCATGTGTAGAAGTTTAATTGTGAAGCAAATAATGAGAACAAAATAGTGGCATAAAAAAATGGTAGGAATATTATTTTCTGTACCTGTAAACATCATCACAAGTGTAGGTCGAAGTAGTAAACTAGCAGGTAATAAAGAACAACTCACCTGCTATGTATTTAATTTAGTTCAGAGAATAGCCACAAGTGGCTAACAGAAATTAAAATATGAAGAGACAACAATATGTCAGCTTTTAAGGTATCCTCTAACTGTTACCAAGACTCAGAAGTTAGAGATTGTGAAAAGAAAAACTTGACAAGAAGGAACAGGAAATTGACCTCAATATTGTGTAGGTACATCATGAAAGAGAAGATAGACTGACCAGAAGTACAATCCAATTCTTTAGTGTAGTTGGCGTGGAGTAAGATTTGCTATGAAGAATAAGCAACATTGACTAATCCTCACTGAAAGTGAGGACTTGATGAAAGTTTGCTTGTTTGTTTGTTAACATTTTGCTACCTTTACTATCAATCCATAATTTTGAAGTGATACACTAGATAGAAGGTAGCTATTCAACAACACTCTCCTCCAACTCTTAGGCTATTCTTTATTAATAAGTAGTGGGATTGACAGTAATATTGTATCATCACACACCCACAACTGAAAGAGTAAGGAACAAGGTTATTGGTTTCAATTTCAAGATCTGCAGAATAGAAAAAGGGAGTAAGAAAGTCTGGTAAAATATCCCATGATATTGTTCATTAAATCTGTTAATGGCTTTGAAAAAGATTTATTTTACTAAATCTTATGGCAGGTATAGCTCAGCATACAAAACTCCAAACCTAATGATTTGCATCCTGCTGCAATGACAATATGCTCACTTTCTTTGTTTACCTGAATGTGTCAAACAACAACTGTATTAACTCAGGAAAACAACAAGACAGCGACTTGACTATCACCTTCTATGACAAAACACTGTAATTCTTTGTAAGAATGATGTTACAAACCTCATACTGCCTTTAGAACTATTTCCTCTAATACTAGTATATTAACTGCTGACAAAAGCAAGCCATCTACTTTGAGAAGTACTAAAAATGTATCTAATTAAGTATAATGTTCAAATTATACTGATAAGAATGCAGTTTTGTCAGTTATTTGCCCTTGCTACTATAAATATTTCATATTTGTGACCATCTTACCCACTAATTACTCAGTAAGCTTTGGTTAGCCCCAGTTCCACATTCTTAGTTAATGATGCACAAATAGCCAGTATAGTCAACACTGAATGACAAAATTAAACAGATAAACAGAAATTCCAATAATTCATTCACAACTGGAAACAACTCATTTGTGAAATTTTATTTTCTCACTGAAACTTGTAAGTACAGTAGAAAGGAATTCACAAATGACATAGAAGCCTGATTTGCTACTCCCCCCTTCCTGCAGTAAACTGTAGTTTTCCCAAATCATGTCTATTTAATACTGTTTGGAAGGACACACCAAACAGATACATTTGTTACCATAGTAGGTCTCAATGTGAGAATGCAAAGAAACTGTAAAATTTAATTTAAAATTAAAGTGTAATAAATCAATCAGTTTATTGTGAGAATTATTTCCATGATTTGTGTCTATTATCAATACAGATTTTGTTTCCTCTGAACTAACAAATACACACATTTATAATTTGTATATGCATTGTTGAATAGTATGCATACTTGGTATGCACAGTGATTATAATGCATGTTAAAAATGTGCATATTTATGCAAATACTTATATTATGTGAAACACCAAATGCAGAATAATCATTTTAGTTGTATATCTAAAGTTTTATGTAATACGATTTTGGTGAACCTCAAATTAAGATCATTTTGGATTAGTTTTATTAAACCCACATCAGACATCCAGAATTTTGTCCATACTAAAGATTTTCCATTTTCTCTTTGTTCAAGGTTTGTGTATCATTATATGTGTGAAGGCTGTAAGGCCTCTTATATTAACAAAACCAAATGCCATATACTAATTAGAGCCAATGAACATAATTTCCATAAAAACACAAAATAAATTGAGTAATCCCTGTATCTTCTCTGTATAACAACATAGTGAAGGAACAGGACATGTACTTATAAAACTTATTTCTGGCTAAATTATTGTTATTTCAGCAATGTATTTTTGTTTACTTAGAACTGATGCAATTCTTTTAATTTGAAATCTGTAGTAGACCAAAACATTTGTCTGTGTCCCCTCCTTCTGTTATGAATAAACAATGCTGTTTATGTTAAGTATCATTAGCCTTTTCATTCTGAAATTTCATTTTGCTTCAAACATCTCAACTGCTTATGACTTGAGAATTATTTCAAGAGCTATTCAGGATTGAAACAAAATCTGAATTACATTGTTTAACTAAAAACAGTTTTGATGAGACATGAAAGAATAAGTTGAGATAACAATCACAAAGTTATGTGTCTTGGTTGGCCACAGTATCATATGAAATAATTGTTAACTATACTGATTCAGTGATTAAACAAACACCAGCTCACACCTCAAGAGCACAAAGGATTTGACAGACACAATAAAAACTATCACCCTACCAAGATGTTGATAACTAGTGTAAGCCACTTTTTATCTAATGTCCTAAGAAAATGTAACAAATTCACTCTCTAGAATAAGGGCCCCATAGCCAAGAACACTATCTTTAGAAAAAAAACCCATAGTTTTTAGAACTTTTATGTTTTCTTCACCTAGTACATGCTTGGTGAAGTGATGTAACTATGGGTTAGATGACAAGAGGGGTAGAAAGATGAAAACCATAATGCAGGTTTCTCATGGAAGCATTTTTGGAGTAGACAAGGGGATAAGTTGAATAAGTTTAGACTAGTTGGTTATAAAAATAACCTACGACACACTTCAAAGAAATAAATGACACAATAAAAAGAACTCAGTTGACCCTAAAACTATATATGTGTGAAGAAACTTTTTTCTAGCCAATTTTGCAGCATTTTAGTTCAAAATTAGGAGTTGTAATTGGTCAAAAGTAAACTATTTACTCTAATGAAGCTCACTGAAATATAAACTATTTATACAAAAAGAATGAACTATTTTTATCAATACCAACTTCACAGCATCACCTGATCTCTCATGAATTATACAAGTTATGAAATTACCTATATAATGAATAACGACATTCAAGTTCATCCAGCTCACAAAACAAGAACATGTTGAGATCTGCTTTAGAGCCATGGCTGTACATAATGATCCCATGTCACTCTGAGAAAATAGTGTCCATCCTTCTTAGTACGTTTACTCATGATCTCAAGCAGTCTTTTCTGAGATTATCATTATATTCATGTTCTTCTTTTGTGTTATTTTGGTTTAAAAGTCTTAACAAATACTGACCTTTAATGTTAATATAAAAATAAATTGAAGACATCTTAATGTTACACATGCATGCCTGTCAAAGTGACTATGCAGTAAACACTCCCATCTCCAGAATTGAATGCTTACCTAAGTAATAGTAAATGGCCATGGAATAATAAATAACACAGCAACAGAATACTACAAGATATTTAAAAAATAACAGAAAAAAATTAGCAATATTTTTCCCAACTTTAAACATATCTCATATAAATAAATCATTATCTTTCATTAATGGTGAGAGCAACAGTTTGAGTTATTACACAATTAAATAATTGTTAAATAAGTTAGTTACTTATATGCACAGAGATAATAAGATAAAACCCCTATAACCTAAGTGCTTTTGAAAGGTGGGCTTTTCTTCTTTAGGGGTAAGCTGGGATCTTGGTGTAACTGAATGGCTTTCAAGAAGTGTTTTTATATATGCTTCAGCGTACTGTTGCGTGTCGTCACTTCCGTGCAACATGGCCAGAAATGAGAGTGTTATGTAAAAAGATGTTAGAGATGTTTTGCTTTAAAAATGATAAAAAAACTATACTTAAGTGTTGTTAAAGTAAATTAAAGGTAACACCTAGAGGTATTCTAAGAAACAAATGTTAAGCAGATCAAATATATAAAGACAAGGATGAAAAAATATCCGAAATAAATAGTAACTAATAGAAGGATCAGAAATAAAAATAAACACTTAACTTGTCTCAAGAAACATGAGCACCTATACATAGAGAAATGTGAAACAATAAACTCACTTAAATGTTATAATAAGTCTAAACAATGCAGGGATACTGCTGAAACAAGATATGTATTCAAGGTCTCATATTAACTGTTAAACATTACCAAAAACTTCATCCATAGATATTAAAAAATAACATCTATCTCAATACAATGATTCACATTTAATGGTTAAAATTACTTCAATAAAAGGAATAATTTAGTTTAACAGCCTTGTGATATTAGCTTAAAAGTAAGAAACTTACTGGTCTAGGAGCTCCACAAAATCGTCTGTTGTAGTTATTAATCTCATTAAGAATCTGTTTTTTCTCTTCCTTAGATTCATTTCCTTTACATTCTTCAGAAAAACAACAAAGCAGTACCGACACCTTTTGGAAGAATGTAGATGCTCAACATAAATAAAAAATTAAAACTTCCTTTAGACTTATTGCAGAAATATATAGCTAGAATAAAGAAAAACATTAAAATAAATCATGTTTACACTACATCCTGCAGACATTTTCACTGAATACAAATAATTCTTTAAACTTTACATTTCCAATAAAAAATTTTCTAGGCCTGTTATGCTGAGTGTGGTTTCACTAGATAAGAGACAAGAATAGTGAGTTTTGTTAATCCATTCATGAGCACCTATACATAGAGAAATGTGAAACAATAAACTCACTTAAATGTTATAATAAGTCTACACAATGCAGGGATACATCATGAAACAAAGCTTTCAGCTACTTAATATTTCATATATGTTAGAAAAATATCATTTGCTTTATCTATGCACTTAATTTAAAACATATTTTATACAAAGTAATAAAATAAAAGACCTCAGAAACATCTATATTTCAATTCTTATGTTTTTCCAATATTTCCCCCTTGCATTTTTTGGCTACTCTGATTTTGAAGAATTGCCCAATTACAGAAATTCTGAAGAAAAACCCAATTACAGAATTCTTACAATAGCAATCTTAAAGGGATTCAAAATTTGATGGAATTATCAGCATTTTTGGTTTTTAACAGTAAATTTATTATTGTGATTTTTATACGCCCACTGAATATATATTTTTAAAATGTTTTAGAAAAATTTTTCACTGTAAAAATAGTAAAAATACTATTCAAAATATATTCCAGCTAAAGTCATGCTTTATTCAAATACTATGAAGATTTCCAGAGGTGTGAGCTTAATGCCTCATTTGTTGTAGCAGGTTTTTTATTTTTATTTCTTGTACAAGTTACAACACTATTCTACTTCTCTTTTTGCTTACCATGTGGTACAATAGGGCTAGTGCAACATTTCTTAATGCCATGTGCAAATGCTGACTGTGCTACCTATCCCCACTTTTCTGCCATTGTAAGAATATTACACAATTAGTCCCCCAAGAACTTTCCACCTGGTGCAAATGCACATACCACTTGCCCAGTACCACTGACCATAGATATAATAGAATGAATGCAAGAGCTACACCAGAGAGGTTTGCATAATCTCTTCTAGTTGAATCAGTGTTAAATGCAATAAGGAGATTGGACAAAAAGTGACACACAAAATAAAAACCTCTATTTTAGAATGAAACACAAACACTACATCTGTATTTACTTGTTTTGATGCCTAAACATGCTAAATCATTGTTTTTCTTGGATAATTTTGTAGTTCTTGTCACCAAATCTTGTTTGGCAGAAAACATTCCCTACAAGGTATTACAGTTAGACTTACTAAATACCATGTTCTGAAGCAAGCAAGAAACCTCACATTACCCAGGGAAATATTTGCTACCCACTTGACTGGTCATTTTCATCACAATACAGCTGTGGTTGTTACTTCTAGACATCATGTAAACAACCACTGACGAACACTGCTATTGATATTCTTACAGAATATGCCAAACAAGCAATGTCCTCCCTGGTCATTAATAGGTATATCTACTGTTGAGAAAAACAAATCAAGAAAGGTAACTTATGACAAGACTAACCTAACAGTTTTCTGAATTACATGCTATGTGAAACTTGCATATATTCAGAAAAAAGAATGAATTTAGAGTTACCATTGTAATTCTACAAGATACAAATCCATGAAATATTTCCATACTATAAATAGATTCTAGCATATCTGGTGCCCTATTAAGAACAGATAATTTTTTTACCAATAAAAGTTAGCCATTAAAATAATTAAAGAGAAAACAGCTGAAAACTCACTTTGAAAGAAAGCAGAAATGTTTCTGCTTTGGTGTAAAATGAGGCTTTTAGGTCTAACAAAAGCTTAACTGCATATTTTCAGATTCATCCTAAAAGAATTATGAGTTTCAAATGTGTTATGTAAAAATATTACTTCATCTACTTCTTGTCTGAAATAAGTTCTGACTCTCTAATTCAAAGCCTTTAATAGACTATCCAGTTAATAGAATGTGAGAGAAACAAACATATTTTCAGATATCTCTGTAAAATATTTGTATTCTTTTCAAATTTAAATCAACCAGTCATTGTAATTAAACAATATAAGGTTACTCCATGACTAGTTGCTAGATCATGAAATAGAAAACTCTAAATTTCTTAAGAATTCATAGAACACAAAGCAAGCTAATATTGGTCATTTCTTTATCTATTAGAACATAAATATTTAAATAATAATAAACTGTTTATATCTTAAATTACTTCTTCTGCCAGTATCAAGCCAATATTGGTCATTTCTCCATTTATTACATTACAACATAAATATTTAATTATATCTTAAATAACGTCTTCAATCAGCATCATGTTTTGGGTTATTTTTTTAACATTAGTCTTTAAACTATTACAGCTTGTGTTGCATTATTTAGTTCCTGTTGCAAGAGAATCATTTCTTTTGTTAGAATATTTTATCAAAAAAATTATGACTGAAGACATATCTTACCAACAGATTATACAAAAAATACATTATTATCAATTAGTGATTCATCCTCTTATTAAAATTATTTTTCAAATTAGTATATAATAAATATTGTGAGTACACTGTTGAAGAATGAACAAGTAAATAAATATAACAAACTTCTAATCAACTAAAATTATTTTGGGTTTATTAACAGTAAAATGTAATATTAATGGAAGAAAAAAATTAACTTTTTAATGTAATAGTAATTATGGTCTTTTTAATTTTCTTATATTGAACATATGTTTATAATAATTTTGATTTTTGTAGATACTTTGTTAACCGACATTTTTACCGAGTCTCACCTGTTGCCTGCATACAGGACAATTTATTCCATTTCTCCAGTTCCCATGTTTCCAACATAAAAGTAAACACTGAGCTTTGAAAATGGAAAAATATAAAATCTTCACAATGGAAACAGTTTAAAAAACCATAATTATTTATGTTAGACCTTAAAAATAATAATACATTGATGTATAGAAAATATACATGAAGAAATATAAAAGGTATTCACATACTTTAAGGACAAGAAATGATATCATTTGATTAAACAAAACGTGTACACATGTAACTTGTTACAATAAGCAATGACATAAAACTAACAAAACTTGTTACTGATGTATATACTATTAATTAGTGTTACAGAATAGGTAAGGATTATATTAATTGAAAATATAATGTCACATAGTTGGCTAATGGATCACATTTTTGGACAGAGATCTACTAACAGTGCACACAAGAATGGTAAGAAATAAGTTGCTAAGCTCTCAAGTATTGTAAAGTTTTGTTGACCTGTTGAGGAGATATTTAACATTATTTGATGAACAATCTTGACCATCCCTACATAGGCAATGCTGCCACCTGCCTGATAAACTACTGCTAGACTGATATTAAAGTTTCCTTAAAAGTTACGCTACTAATAAAACTTCTTATGAGCTAGATTGTGAAAGCACATCATTTGTTAGATATATATATTGATTGAAGAATCACCATTACATCTGTTAGACTGACTGATTCCATAAAGGGATCAAATACTTGATGTCACCTGGAAAATTCTAATGTTTGTTGTCTGACTACAATTCATATTTCCAATCTTTTGAAAGATTATACATTTTATTTATACACATAAAATATAATGAAAGATGTAAAATAAAAATAAATAGGTTTCCCCACAACAAAGAAAAAAAAACAATAACAAAAAGCTTGTATTTGAGAAAGGAAGATAAAGGATACTCTAATGATTTAACACACAAAATTTCATAAACAATTAAGTTAATTACTGACTGGCTTTCAACAAATAATAAAGCCGAAAATATACATGATAATTTGCATATACATAATTACATTTGCCAAAAAGGTTGTAATCTTACAATTTTACAATTCCACATTAGAAAAACAATTCATCTTTACTTTCATGACACCACATAAATCCTCCACATTTTTAACAGATACTCTAATAAATGTTTATCACCATACAGTTTGTTGTGAAAAGAAATGAACTACCTCCCCTCAAACAAATCAAGAAACCCTGCATACCACAAAACACGTGTCCACAGTTGGTCTCCACAGAATATTTTGGTGCATTAAGACAAATTGGACAATGATGCAGCACAAGATCCTCTGAATTTTCCATTATGGTTTGTGAGAATGTTAAACTGACCAAGATCTACCACAGTGTTTTTGAAATAATCAAGATTCTATGCATGCATAGAGAGAACAGTTTTAGAGTATCAGGTTGAAGGTGTGAGTTTAGCTTCCATAAACTCTAAGTTCATTTTATGTACCCACCTATGGATTGAAGAAAACAGTGGTGTAAAATCTTGTATCTACACTTAGGCATTTTACATAGATTTGGTTAGAAATTCATATTAAAAACTCAATCTAACTTTTTATACATGCATATATGTTGGAAATAGCAGATCAAAAGTTTTCAATTTGTAACATAATGTTAAAGTAACTTCACATTTTAAATGCATTAAAAATGTTTCCTTACAACCAACCATTTTTATGTAAACCAGATTTTGTTTTCTTCTGGATATACCCAGCAAATGTGTAAATTTTACAAAATATGTAACTGACTTTCACCTTTAATGAATGGGGATAATCAATTAAAAAGGGGCATGGAACAAGTTTTGGGAAATTAAAAAAAAAAAAACTCTTAATTTAAGACTGAATTGTTTCCAAAAATAACAAAAGATAACAACTGGTTTACTAAAAATGTAAGGAAAAAAAAAAGAAAGTATAAGTACCATAAAGTACAGGAAGGTTATGGATCTGGTTAGAGAAGAAATTAATAAGTCACATTCACCTTATGAGAAAGCTGGCTGATAATATAACAAAATAAGTTTTTTTGTTTAAGAAAGTGTGTCCAACTGAATAAAATTGGAGATTGGGCACTTAAAGGATGTTTATGTTCACTTATTCTTTCAAAAAGAGACTATGTTAACAATATTCCTGACTCTGAGCACTCTGTTGTATAGAGTATATGGATATTAATCTAAATACTGTACATATTAATCTCATTGGAAAAAGTAGAAGATTGGGTGAGAAAAACAGAGTATTAGAACCAGACAAAATTTTCCCCATATTTGTAAAGAAGGTCAAAGATCAGATATGTTAGTTTTTCTGTTTTGTAGATCAATGAACAAGGTGAGATTTACTGGAATTACAGACCAGTTAGTTTTACATCTGTAATGGAAAAATTACTGGAGTTTGATAAAAGCTTTAGAGAACAGTTTAAGGAAAAACCAACACTGACTCACACCAATGGAAAAATCTGTTAATATTTTTGAGGAAGTTACTTTGGCTACTTGGCAAGTTTGCTCCAATAAATAAATTTTAATAAATACATATGAACTATCATAATTTAAGGTATAAATTTTGATTGGAAAAAGCTTCAGCAGTATTATTAAAGAGAAGGATCTTGGCAAAACCAAATAATTAAATGTTTCACACTCACATTCATTTGCTCAACTCACCAAAACCTTGCATTTTAATTATTTAAGTGCCATTTATTCTTTCTTAAGATCAATCTGCTGTCCAAACAGTGTGCTGTTGCTAGTGGTAAAGAAAACATGATCATGGGATGAATATACAGAATTACTGAATACAAGTTAAAATAAGTTATTTCATTGTGTAGGTCTTAAATTTCTTACCTTAAGGACATTGAATTGTTGGAAAGGGTCCTACAGGAGAGCTACTGAGATGATACTACGAACAGAAAGGTTAAGATCTCTGAAGTTTACTCTCTTAAAAATAGTAGGGTTAGAGAGGATATGAATAAGGTGTATTTAAGGTTGTTAATAGAGCTGATAGTGTTGATGCATCATCATACTTTATGTTAAGAACAGTAGGCCTAGAAGATACATGTATAAATGATGGCAGGACCAGCAGTTATTTAAAGTTAACCTTTATTTTTATGACATGCTTGTTTCCTTTGAAATGGATTACCTTTAGATGTGGTGGATAGAGTAAATTTAAGTAAGTATATGGGAGTCTAGGTGATTAATTAATAATAATGGCTGCATTTGTTTTTTTTTTGTTGAAAAATTTAATTCAATCAAACTTTATCCTTGTTATCAATGGAGCTAGCCCAGGATGGCTAGGTAGTTAGGGTGCTCGGCTCATAACCTAAGGGTTGCAGGTTCAAATCCTTGTCCCACCAAACATGCTCACCCTTTCAGCCATGGGGACATTATAATGTGACAGTCAATCCCACTATTTGTTGGTAAAAGAGTAATTCAAGAGTTGTCAGTGAGTGTAGTAACTAGTTGCCTTCCTTCTAATCTTACACTTCTAAATTACGGATGACTAGCACTGATAGTCCTCGTGTAGCTTTGCATGAAATTCCACAGAAAACAAACAATGAAGTTCTTCAGAGGTAATGAAGATCTCAGGATTTTGCTCTTTTCTTATTTACATTAATGATTTTGTGGAGGAATAACTAATATTTTGCTGATGACATTAAATATTTTGCCATTTCTGACTGTAATGTGGATGTTGAAGTACTACCCATGCCTTGAATTAATAGAAAAGTTTACCATACATTTGCCATCCGACCTTCTAATTATAGTAAGTAGAAGATAATGCACCTAAGTTACCACTACTTGGATCACACATTTAATATATACAAGTATTCATTCAACAACATAACAAAAGGAAAGGATCTTGGTGCAGGTATGGAAATGATACATAATTTACCATGGCAGTGCTTTGTTTTTAGTAATAAAGTTGATAGAATTGTAAAAAGTATTTATAAACATAATGATCACAAATACATGTAATAAATATAATGCCATTATGACTTTCCATCATTATTTTTGATTAATTCAAAGCTGTCCAGCTTTATTTATTAGTATTATGACTCACAAAAGTCAAAAACTGATCAAAATTAGTGTTTCCAATTACAACTATTTTTTTATTACTATAACTACATATGTCTCATAAGAGAATAATCAATTGATATTCACTTCTTTAACATTCTTGAATACCTCAACCAAATCCTCTATAATTATTCTTTATTTCAGAGAAACTGGGGGAACACAAAATTAAATTGTTCCTACTAAAAAGTTGAAACGTCACAATTTTCCTATAATGAAACTTATATAAAAAATACAACAAATTAACAATTAAGTTAAAATAAATGAATATGCAAAGAAGCAGTCGACGTTAAAGAGTCATTAGTAAAGAACAAAATTAGATATACATTCAGTACTTTTAGTACTAAACAATTATCAATTTAAATTAAAATGTTAGTCATTAACTAAGGTTGTGACTATATGGGTACGATTACAGACGTGAAGTTTCGTTCCTTCATACTGATACTATATACTAAAATTATGAATCAAAATTAACAAACATGTTTTCATTTATATTATTTGACATATCTATACCTCATCAAATTCATTAGTAGAAATTAATTTCAACGTCCTTTTATATTTATAAAATAGCATTAACTTACTTAACCTTAACGTTATACGCCCTCTGGTTAACGTCTAAATTAAAACATGGAAAATACAGCTTGCAATAATAACATAAAATTTAAGGATAACAAAGGACCTGTTGACTCATCTAAGTTGTCCTAACTACTTAACTGAACTTAAAACACCCAACCTAAAAACTACAACAACAACAAACAAATATACACGTAATTTCAGCTCTTATCATTTCTGTACTTATCCAGCCTTTTCTTAAACCTCATTAAAATATACTGCATTCACCCCATCTGGTTTGAAGAAGAACATTTCCAGTTTCAAAACACCGACCACTGTGTAAGTAAAATAAAATAATCTTCTCTGTTTAAACCCGGTCAAAAAGAAAACTATTTTTGGTTTGTTTTCAGTCCCGTTATAATTGTCAAATTTTAATTTACAGGTAAACTACTTATTAAGCGGTTGTAAAAATAGTATTAGCGCATGCGCTGAGTGTTAATACTTAGTTTTACGTCATTGTCTGGAACAGTGAGGACGATAGATATGCATGTGGTGCAGTTGTGAACATAATTTCTTGACGTAAGTTTAATAAGAGTACGATTTTTCCTTACGAGGGTGGTATGTTTTTAGAAGGAAAAATCGTAGATTATGATTTCAAAAACATGTAGCTGCAAAAGCCATTGGCCCTTCTTGTTATATTCACACCAAGTGTTACTGTATATGTTTTTCTGTCACTGTTAGTAGCAGTTGCTACCAGAATCGGACTTCACTGCCTTAAATCGTAGGTGACAGAGTACTCGGCAGTTGTACGTGTTACTTAAGTATTTAGGAATTTTCAGTAAATACCAAATATAATTATTAATTAATTACTGAATACTGTAATTGTATACGTAACTATATGCTAATATGATAAATCAGGAATTGTTGAAATTAAGGACGTGTGATTTATAATTCGTTACTATTGCTAGAAATAATATTAATGTTATTAAAAGGCAAAAACCATTAAATTACAACTAATTTGGAGTAAATGACGAATGTATAATATGTAAATATAATTGAAAGTATGAATACTTTTTTGTTTCTATACATTGGGTATTTGCATCCTAAGGTCAGCATTATTTAAAAAAGGAAAACTTGTTATATGTACGTTTTAAATCACATATTAAAATAAATCTAGAAATATTTAAGAATTGGTTTCATAAGATAAAGTGTTCAGTTAAAAGGTTTGTGGTAAGTAAGAAAGAGAAGTGATGAATTTTCGTTTTCCAAGGAACAAGTGTGAAAAACGTATTTTAAAGAATTTTGTTTTTTGCATTTCATGGTTTTTGTTGATTAAGATGAACAATGTGAATGTAAGAGTCCATAAGTACAGATTTTGTTTTAGGTTACTCTGAAACAGCTTTGTGTTTTTAATTTTTAAAATTATAATTTTCATATTGAACCTAGATGAGCTCTTGGTTTTCAAATGTATTTAATAAACATTTATCATTTGGCTATGGCTATTAGGAAATTCTGTTCCCTCATGCATGGGAATCAGCAGACATTTTTTAGGAAAGAGGGAGGGGCAAGGTATTGTGGAGTGGACAAAAATACAGATACACTGAATAAATAATTAAAGAAGTTTCTTATTTTGGGGAAAGGCAATTGCCCCCTGCAGAACCCCAAGCCATTATGCACTCTGATTTAAGAAAAACCTTCCATTTGAATGGTTAATAAAAATAAAAGGAACAAGGATAAAAAGAAGGCTCATTTTCACACAATGAGAACTTGGTAGAAAAAATTTTGCCATAATGAATTTATTGTTGAGACTCAGTGTTTTAATTTTAGTATACCATTATATTAATGGTATTAATGGTCTTAATATTAGTATAACAGTGAGAATAGCAATCTAATTTGTATCTTCATCATCATGGTAGGTAGGATACAGAGAAAGATTTTTGGTCAATAGTGTTGTACTTTGTTGTAGGTGAATGTTAATTTGTTGATTTTTCATAATTCTATTCTTTTTATACCAATGTTTTTGTTTTATATATGTGATCTTATAGATCTGTTTATATTACACATGAGAAATGAATATTTACACTCATTTCTTTTAACTACAATAACATAGTATTACTTGCTTTTTGTTCTTAGAATGTCTGCAAACATAAAACACACAACAATGGGCTAGTGTGGCTTAAAAAGTGTGTTAGGAGAGGAAATAGAAACCACTTCAGCGCATATTAATAACAATTTTAGTTATGTTAGGAAGTGTTATAAGTTGTTCCATTGGCCACTAAAGGTATTTATAAGCAAACTTAACTTTGCGATTAACTTTCTATCAGATTTAAATGGTTATATTACATCTGCATGACTTATGACACTTTGTGGACACACTGAATAGAAATGACTTGTTAAAAACAGTTCTTTATGATATGAACTTAAGAGTGAATTACATATATATTTGTGATTTTATTTATATTTTGTTGAACTTGTCTAGAAAAAGAATTACAAATCTGTTGTGAATTTTTCTTTTATATTATCAGGACCATGTCCTCAGATGATGGAATGATTCAACCACCATCGGGTGGTCAAATGCAGGCATCACCCCAACAACAAGTTTATCCTTCTGACAGTTTGTATATGCTTCAAAGAGTATGAGAATTTTTATATAATCAATGATGCATGAATTTTATTTATGCAACAAATCATTTAAGCCATACCAAAATAAAATCTTAGTTGAAGGTTATCACTGCTCTGATTTATATGGAGTTAGTTTTGTGTTTAGATCCTGAAAATCCATAATGTGATCTGAAGCCAGTTCCGACTGTTTATGATTGGCACGCCATTTCTGGTTTGTTTTCTATTAGACAGTTTTATTTTTTTTCAGTTGGTAAGATAGAAGGAAAAACATGAATGTAAGCATAGTAACTTGCTTGGAGGTGGGGGGGGGGGTAAATAAGTCTGGCACTTTATAATGTATTCAGGAGGCAGCTAATTTTTGTAAGTTTGTTGTGAAAGCTGTGAAGGATGAGCAGTTATGCACAGATTGTGAGGCATTAACATTATTTCTTCATTCAGAGGTAAGCAGCTGTTCACACAGTAGCATTACATATATTATCATATCATTACATTAAGGACATAATTTCTCTTAATAATACTTTACAGATTTCCTGCTTAAAGTTTGTGCAGATATTTTGTGATAGCTTAAACTGCACTATATACTGTAGTTGTTCAGTGACATTGCATTGGATGTACAAGGTGTTTATTGTTAATTAGTTAATTATTGTAAATTATTGTGCTGAACTACTGTATATACATGCCTAAGTACAGATATAGATACAAATTTTTCCATTAGTACTATTTCTTCAGACAATACTATATATATTCCAGTTTGTTGGTACCTGATTGGATTTGCAGCTCAGCAGATGTCACATGCAGTGTTTGAGTGAAACTTGTTTTTGTGTGTCAATAAAATGCTCTTAATCTTGTTAAATGTATATTTATTGAGCTTGTTATATTACACAAGTATAGAACAAGATTGTAACAAAATGATTCTTTTGATTGATTGTGCCATGTCCAATAGCAAATTGGGTAGTTCATCTGTATTGGGTGGTTGATTTGTCTGTGCAGTTCTCTAGTTTTAGATTTTAGCCGATATGCTTGTGATATGATGCTAAGCTGAACTTAGTTAGGGAATCATTGATTCGTTTGACTTTATTATTTGTTTGGGTTTTTAGAAGAAGTATTTTTTCTCAACCAAGAGGTTTCTTAGTTGATTAATAGGAGCACTATCTTTGAATAAACATGGTCTAAATAATGTTACAGGTACTAAAAATTAGCTACTAAATTAAATCACTTAAATAATTTTATCCATTATTCAGGATATAAGTATAGTTTAAGTTTACTCATGCTCGTAATTTAAGATAAGAAGATGAAATGTGTCAGAAATGGCACCATTTCATGACTTTTGTGATGCATATGTTTTCTCACTTACAGCAAGGTCATTATAAAAATGGGAAAACTGCACATACCCAATGAGAAAGAAGTCACTGCAAATGTACCACCTGTCCATATTTTACACACACACACACACACACAGCCCAGCAACAATCAGTACCAAAAAAAAAAGCTGTTACTAGAGAACCAACTAATGGACCGAGCTGCACAGCTGTATACCTGGTTTCATATAACAAGCATTCATATTGAGTGAAAGAGTTAACTCTCAACTGAAATAGCTTGAACCACATGTTTGAGATCTACAAAAAAATTGCTTTATGATTTCCAGCAATAAAATAAAAGAACCGCTCACCATCACCTCCTTCTTTGTCAGAAAGCCCATAGATACAATTTTTTTGTGGTTTGACCTCATGAACTTTTACATCCCTAAATTCAATGAACTTAAAAGAATTGGTCATCACTGTATAACAATTAAAAGTTTGTATATCATTGTTAAACAAATACTTTTGTACATTATCATTCAATCTAATTTTTCATGTGTGCTACAAATACTTGAGTATTGTCATACTTTTCAATTTTTGGCTTGTTTTATTCATTCTTTTCTCTCTCCAGTTTATAAAGTGGTAAAGTATTTCTGCATATAACCTGAAACTTGATATGTATGTATATTTTTTGTTAAGTGCAGTGATATATATTTTTTGATGCAAGATACAGACAAATTTGGCTAGTGTTGGCAGAGTAATCTTAACACGGGCCCATCCCAAAGGTTAGAGTTGATTGTTGAAACTTTTGTAGTACAGACTTTGTACTTAATTGTTAATTTTTTGTATTTAGGAGATGCATATTTTTATCATGTGATTTTTCTTTTCTTAAGGTCATAATGTTTTGTTTTAATATTCCAGACTATCAATGGTATGGAAGAAAAAGGATTACAAGATCGTCCTCGTTATGCACAGTTAATGGCAATGGCTAATAGAGCAAAAGCTGTTCCTAGTCCTGGCATACCCTCTTCTCCTGGTCGAGGACCAAGCCCATCTATGGGCCCTTCTTCCCATGGGTCAGGAACACCAAGTCCAATTATGGGACCTCCTCATCCTCCTCAAGGGCAAGCCGCAGTAATGAATCCTCAACCTCAACAGGCAGCTTCTCCTCACCCAATGGGAGGAGGGCCACCACCACAGGTTCTCAGTCCAATACAACCCAACCAACTTGCTTCATCACCTCACAGTATGGGACCTCCAGCCCCACCAAATAATTCAGTCATGGGTCACATGTCCCCTTCTCAGTCATCTCCTATGTCTGTGTCAATGATTCAACAGCAAACTGCTCAACCACAATCTCAGAGTCATCAAGCAGGACATGGTTACCCTCAGTCTTATGGTGGTCTTTCACCATATCAACAACAAAACCCACATTTACCTCCTGGCCAGCAGATGAGCTTACCCGGGCAGCCAGTTGGTGCAGGAACAGTACAAGGGATGAATGATCAAACACAGCAGGGTCATCTAGGTACCATACAAAATTAATTTGCAACTTTATATATAAATATATTAGTAGCTGTTTTTAATGTAACTGAAGCTGTGTGTGATACTGGATATATAATATATTGAAAGACCAAATGATCCAAGGGGGAAAGTTTCTTTTTCAAGTTTAAATTGCTGTCATATTTTTATTTAATACTTTTGTTAGTGTAATGTATGCCATAATGTAGGTAATATTGATGCAGATCTGCAATGTTGTTTGGATCTTGGATCTTGTAGATTAAGTTGACTGATCAAGTGTAATATGATTATAAATAAAAGAAATGACCATAGCCAAAACAAAAAAAGTTTCAGTATGTGGCATATGAGATGTAATTTTAAAATTATTGTAAATAGGAGTTAAGAAATGTTTTTATTGTTAAATGTTCTCATGTTTTAAATGGTAATATTTTATCACAGGCTATGGACATGTAGGACAAATAAATGGACCTTCAGGACCTCACATGGAAGAAGGTGCCCAGAGGCCACCACAAGGTCCAGGCACTGATCCTGGTTCTATACCTGCTAGTGGATCTCTAACACAAGGAACCTTAGGACCATCTGGTCAGAAGGCTTCAGCTCTTACACCAAGCCAAATGCAGCAACTTCGGGCACAGATCATGGCCTATAAGTTTCTTGCTAGAAATCAACAGATTCCAGATCACATTGGAATGGCTGTTCAGGGAAAGAGACATTTACCACCCCAACCACCTTATCAACGGCCAACAGGTTAGTAATCTTTTAGGGCTAGAAAGAAGTAAAGATTAAATATAACTGAAACTCAGGTATAGTTTTAATGTCTGCTACTAGGTTGATTTCATTGTACTGATTAGTTTGTGTGTTGTGGTGGTTTGATTAGGTAGACAGTTTCATCAAAAGGAAAATAGTTTCTATTGTGAAATCAATGGTGAATTATTGATTGATATGTTATCAAAATAAACATGTCTTCAGCTTTGGGAAATAGTTTTTTAATATGGAATAAAAGAAATATTACAATAAGGAACCAACCTTATGTAAAATGTATGGTGTTTTGATAAGATTGTCATCTTCAGAGTTTGAGGCAATCCAGTTTTGAAGTTAGATTTATACTTGAGTATTACTTGAGATATATTTTAATCTGTTCTTTCAAACTTACAAAACTTAACAAGGAAAGAAGAATGCCTGACAAAATACCTGACAGGATATGTTCATCCTTTTAGCCATGGGAACATTGTAATGTAGTGGTTAATGCTGCTGCTCATTGGTATAGTGTAGCCCAAGAATTGGTAGTGGATGTTGTTGACTGACTCCCAAATCCATACTTCACTTCTGCACCCACATAGTCTCTTTTGTCTTGAATTTACATGTTTTGCCAGGGAGAACTGCAAGCCACCAGTCTTGTGAAAACAGGTGAATTTGCATTGATAAAAAAATCCTCACTGTTTTTCTCGACACTGTAATGTGCTATTTGGTATTTCTGCTAACTTCTTTGGTTAACACTTCGTCACCTTTAAAAACGGTTTCACAGACTGATGGTATTTCTATTCCTGTACGTGGTGAGGGGACCTCCCAGGGAAGGTTCTGTTCTTTCAGTTTACCTCCTCTGGGATCTAAACATCCACCCACGTGTTTACCGTGCAAGGCGACCCGTGAAGGGGAGATGAGGATCCTGGTGGTTGAGGGGTCCAACCCTAACACACCACTTTGGCCTTGAATTCCTGTAGACGGGCAGCCTTTGGGTGGCCCCCATTGGGTCAGTCGGCTGGTCCACTTGGGCTAGAGTCAACCAAGTACCAGTGTTGGAAGTTCTCAACAGGTGTTGTGGACATTGTGTCTGATGCTGGTGTTTGGGTATAGTGCTAATTGGCGTTGCTGCAATGTCCTTGTATGACATTGTAGTGCGTCCCCCCATAGGGCTCCATGGTGAGTGGGGTCAGTGGGTACCGAAATTTTCCTTTTTTCTATGGATCCTCCAAGAAAAAATTTAAATAAAATTGTGAAAAAACAATCAATAGGTAAACAACCCGTCTTGAAGACTCTGATCAGCAATCTTCAACATCTGTACCACCAGTTGTATTTTATCATCCTACATTCTCTTTCAGAAAAACCTTCAGGGCAATTGTCCCCCTTTTGTATTTGGAAAGGACTGGAGGGACTTGCTGGCTTTTCAAAGTCAGTAAAGAAGCTTCGATCTGGAGACATATTGGTTGAAACATCCACATCCCAACACAGTGAACTCCTCTTGAATTCAAAGGCAATTGGGGATGTACCTATTGAGGTTACCCCTCATGCGTGAATTCATCACAAGGAGTTATTGTTGAGAGGGACTTGAAGAATGTTCCAGAGTCAGAGATTTTCGCTGGTCTCTCCGCTCAAGGAGTTTCTGCAGTGAGGTGTATCTCCACTCGCAAAGATGGAGTTACACTGCCAACAAATACCCTCGTTTTGACTTTTACATCACCACGTGCACCTGCCACCATCGAGGCAGGTTATCGAATTTGTAGGGTATGGCTGTACATTCCAAATCCTCTCCGATGTTTCCAATGTCAGAGGTTCGGCCACTTTAAGATGTTGTGTCTTGGTTCCCTGACATGTGCTCGTTGTGGTGGCAAGGTCAACGATGCCTATGAGTGTCACATGGACCCACATTGTGTCAACTGCAATGGTTCACACCCTTCCTATTTTTGTTCTTGCCCTAATTGGTTGGAGGAAAGAGGTGCAGCGTTTGCAAACGACTCATAACGTTACTTATCTTGAGACTTGACAATTCATCTCGGACTTCATCTCGGACATATGCTGCTGCACTTCGTTCCACAACTACAGTGGGAGTGCAGACAGATCTTTCTGTGCCTCCAAGAGAATCGTTTTCAAAACAAATGAAAAGCCTTTTGACCTCCGTGGTTAAAAAGGTCAATGAATCGACTTCCACACCTATCTCTATTCCTCCTAAACATTCCAACAAACCTCAAGATCCACATCCTTCAGTTTCAGATACAGGCATTTCTTCTGATATGTCTTTTTCTCCCACCCCAAGATGCAAAACAATCATTCGTTTGCATCCTTAGTCACTGGAATCCCCTTCCAAGACCTGCCCAATCGACCCAGGGCAGGATCCATGGAGGTCGATAGACCTCCTCCAACTAAGGACAGTAAGGAAAAAAGACGTGGTTGATAACAGAAGGGTTCTGCAGCCACTTCACCTACCCGTTGTTAAAAATGGCCACCTTGATACAATGGAACTGTCGAGGTTTACGTTCCAATCTGGATGATATCAAAACACTGATTGCTTCCTACCATCCTGATACAAGAAACATTCTAAAATTTGCTGATACAGTCACCATTAGACAGTTTTCTCTGTACAGAAATGACAGGCTGTGTGATGGACGAGTACATGGAGGGGTGGCACTATTGTTTGATCAGCATGTGCCCACCCTGTCTTTGTCACTCAACACACCCTTGGAGGCTGTAGTCATCCGTGTTTCCTTGTGTAATACCATCACTGTTTGTTCGCTCTACCTGTCCCCTGGAGAGACATATGATCAATTAGACTTTGATGGTCTTGGTGAACAGTTGCCGTCTTCATTTCTAATCCTGGGGGACTTTAATGGACATCATCCTCTCTGGGGAACTACTGTTACTGATAGGAGGGGTTGCTCTGTGGAGCGTATGCTCTCTGATCACAATCTTTCTCTTTTCAATACTGGTTCTTCCACTTATTTTCACGCACCTAGTCAGTACTTTACCACTATTGATCTCTTAGTTTGCTCCCCTTCATTATTTTCCCATATTTCATGAGGGTTGACACTAATCCACTAAGGAATTATCATTTTCCTATACTTTTGAAAGAGACTGGCCCGTGGTTGATGCCCCGGTGAAAGTTGGATCAGGCAGACTGGTCATCTTTCACTGCTCTCGCAGAACTTGATCCTGCCATCATGAATCAGCCATCAATACACGACTGTGTGGCAGTGGTAACTGACTGTATTATACAAGCAGCTGCTTAGTGTATTCCTAAAACCTCGACACGTTTTCCACAATATCCTAGTTCGTGGTGGAATCCTGCTTGCCACTTGGAATGGAAGGCTCAAAAACAGGTCTTGGATACTTTCTGTAGATATCTTACACTTTCAAACCGCATCGCTTTCCAATGGGCCCGTGCACATGCTAGGTGGGTAAGACGTCAAAGCCAGAAGGAATCTTGGATTAAGTTCACAACTAGCATATCTTCTACCACCAGTTCCAAGGCCATGTGGGACAGGATTTGAAAGGTCACTGGGCACTACAATTCTGTCCCCCTCTCCATCTTACTCTCTGATGGCCAAGAGGTAGCTGATGTCCGGAGCATCGCCGATACTCTAGGTGAAAGCTTTTGCTGAGTATCTAGCACTTCTGCTTGTTTCTCCACCTTCTTGGCCATCAAGACTCGGGCAGAGCATTCCCCTCTTTCTTTTCGAACTGACTGTCTTTTTTACCATAATTGTCTCTTTACACTGGTGGAACTGAAAATGGCCCTTCATCGGTCATGCAGTACATCTGTTGGACCTGATGGTGTACACTATGACATGCTGCTCTATCTCTCTTCTGGTTCTTTTGATATTCTTCTAATTGTTTTTAACTGGATCTGGCAGGAGAATGTTTTCCTGATGCCTGGCACCAGGCTATTATTTTACCTTTCTCTAAACCTGGGAAAGATCCCAAGATTCCTTCTCACTACCATCCAATTGCTTTGATGAGCTGTCTCTGTAAGACCTTAGAAAAGATGGTTAATGCTCATCTTGTTTGGTTCCTCGAATCAAACAACCTCCTTTCACCCACCCAGTGTGGGTTTTGACGACCACATTCCACCATGGACCACCTAATTCGACTTGAAACATCAATCAGAGAAGCCTTTCTCAAACACCAACATCTTGTTTCATTATTCTTTGACATTGAGAAGGCTTTTGACACAACATGGAGGTATGGCATTTTGCGAGACCTCCTTATATATAGGTTACGTGGCCATTTATTTACGCTTATTAAAAATTTTTTGCCTGACGGGAGATTTCAAGTTTGTGTGGGTTCGACACTTTCCCGTTCTTTTGTACAGGAACTTGGGGCCCCTCAGGGCTGTGTTTTGAGTGTCACACTTTTCAGTATAAAGATTAATGCCATCACTGAACAACTCCCTCTCACTGTTGCAAATAGGCTCTATATTTACGACTTTCACATCTCGTGTCAGTCGTCGAACACGAGATATATTGAGTGGCAACTACAAACTGCCCTCAATCGTGTACTGAAGTGGACTATGGCAAACGGCTTTAATATTTCACTCTTGAAAACCGTTTGCATGCACTTTTGCTGCCAACGGGGTATCCACCCTGATCCTGAACTCCGTATCGGTGAAGTTTTGCTGCCAGTGGTCCCTGAGACCAAGTTCTTGGGACTTATCTTTGACGTAAGCTGACCTTTATACCACACTTGGGTCTGTCCTTTGAAAACATTGCAGAATCCACTGGTCAGCCCATGCCCCCATGGCTTATTACAGCCCCGAAATGTGACTTTTCTTTAAGTCATCTGAAAAAGGCAGATACTCCCGATTGGAAGTACCGTCTTTTATTTACTGAACATCTTTCGAACAACCTTTCTATTCCAATTTATACAGATTGTTCCAAATCAGGTAATTCTGTGGGCTCTTCGATGGTTTGTTGCATTTCGGTGGTTGTGTGCAGAATCCCCTCTACAGCTTCTGTGTTCACTTCTGAACTGTACGCCATATCTCTTGCCCTGGATCATATTGAAGCTTAGCAGCACTCCAACTGCACTATTTATACTGACTCCCTTAGTTCTCTGCTAGCCTTGGAATTACTTCACGTTGGTTCACACCCTGTTCTTGCTGATATTCAAAACCGACTGGCCCATTTCTCATTAACATCTACTTCTATCCAGTTTTTCTGGATATCAGGCCATGTTGGTATTTGCTGGAATGGGCTTGCAGACATGGCAGCTAAATGTATCTGTTCTGGCACTATCACCACTGTGCCTATTCCGGACATGGACTATGGTCCTGCATTCAAGGCTCGGCTCTGTGCCAGCTGGCAGTCCACTTGAAGTGAGCAACGTGACAACAAGCTTTTTCAAATAAAACCTTATATTGGGCTTTGGCTGTTTAGCTTCCGTAAGGTTCGGAAGGAGGAATTTGTTCTAACCAGACTACGCATTGGTCACAGTTTTTTAACTCATTGTTTTCTTTTATCTGGAACTAATGCACCAGTGTGTAGTTAGTGTAACACTCAAATCACTGTAAGCCACATTTTACTTTAATTCCATCGTTACGACTCTCAATGACGGCACTATTTCAAACATGTTCTGTCCCAGCGTTTGTCTGTAACATTGGACAGTGTTATAGGTGATGGTGACACTGTCCACCTTGATAAAGTTTTTAGTTTTTTAATGGCCATTAATCTTTTTAACCTCATTTAAGTGTTTGATATTTATTCATTACACCTTTTTAATAGTGGTTCCCTTTTCAGAGTCTATCTCTCTCCAGTTCAGTTTGACATTGTAAAATGGCCAGAACATTAAATAACTCGACACCAGGACTGGAAAGGCCAACTTCAGGTGACTAACAATGCTGTTTAAACTATCTGTTTGAACTACCCATTGGTCGTCCTGGTGAGTTGTTATTACACATTTGCTGCATGTCTTTTAACACTTTTTTTACTTTACCTATTGGCACTAGCCATTATGACACGTAACTCAGAACCAGGACTGGAAAGACCAACTTCAGGTGACTGACGGTGGTTCTTGTACTTACCTGTTAGTCTTCCTGGCGGGTTATGATCATTACCATTTTACTACAGAAAGCCCTTTACAACTTTGTAGACTGGATGTCAACATGTGTTTTATGCCTTTTTTCTATTTTTAATTGCTGTTTTGTTTATACTTTTGTTTTCTTTTACAAATTTTACTACATTTACTTTACTTTTGCCTTTTTACTGGACATTTGGCTAATTATTATTACGATTTTGCTATGTCTTTTAACACTTTTCTTATTTTACCTTTTATAATGGCTGTTATGACAACATAACCTGGAACCAGGACTGGAAAGGCCAACTTCAGGTGAATGACGGTGGTTTTTGAACTTACCTGTTAGTCTTCCTGGTGGGTTATGATCATTACCATTTTGCTCAAGAAAGTCCTTTACAACTTCTCTTACTCTGCCTTCTCTCTTAACATTTTTGACTAGGTGTCAACATTGGTTTTATACTTTTTCTGTTTTTCAATGATGTTTTGTTTTACCTTCATTTCCTTTTATGTATTTTACTACATTTAATTTATTTTTATCTTTTTACTGGACGTCTGGTGCAGATAGCCTAGCTGCTTTGTGCCATAAAACACTAAATCAATTAATCAATTTATTCTAGTCCATACTACATTGTACTAACAAACACCTCACTCCTTTTGCTGGTGTGTAGCCCATAGAGACTGATGGTCTTGTGATGGTGTGTATTGTAGGATGCCGTTCTCCTACAACTGGCGTGAGGCTCTTAGAGACTGATGGTGGAGGTGAGATGAATATGGTATATGTGTCAGAGGTGTATCATATATGTACGCTCTTCCTAAAGTTAGCATGAAGACTATAATGATTGATTGTCAAGTAGAGTCATAAAGTGCTTCCTCCCACAGCTGGCATGGTGGAGGAGATGAGCATAGAAGGTACAGTCCAAAGGAGCCCTAACTTCACTACACATATTGGCTACCTAAAAGCTTGTATACAAGTTCTTGGAAGGCCCTTCATGCAACATCCTTATGGCTTTATTGCCTCTTCTATTCTACTACATAGGTGAAAATTATGCTGTGGATAAGAGAATCTTCCATGGATGTGCCTCTATGGAGTCCCTGTTATTGAATATCACATTCCATAGGCTTCCTTCAGTTGCTTTCTGAAGAGAGCACATGAAAGTAATTTTTGCACTGGGCCCTCCCACTCCATTTCAACATGGGATTTTAGCTGTCAGTGTGAAGAGGTAAAGTATATTTTGGGAAGTTAACATCTACTTTATCTGAAAAATATATTTCCAATAGATACTTACATATTTACAATCTTTCGCCCTTCTTCCCAACATTTTCAGTGTACATTTATTCATTATCTTGTCAAAAAATGAAGGTTCACAATTGCAAATGTAGAGAGAGCCATTGCACATGAGATGTGTCACACTCCTCATGGTGGAAGGGTTTGCTGTATTATTATATCATCACATGATATTAGTTTGGAACTTTCAGTAGGTTGGTGGTTGTGAATCTCTAGCAGAATGCATGAAGTCAAGAGGGTAAAACTGTGTGTGTGAAGAAGTGAGATATTTGTTGGAAATATTTTCTGGTAAGGAAGGTGTTAATGTACATCTTGTGTGTCACTTCAAAATTAGGAATGACTAGCACAGATAATGGTTAAGTAATTTTGTATGAAATTCAACAAACAAACAAGAGATGCAATAAAACATTTCCTCATAATCTGTTTGCCTATGTTTTACTTTATTAACATAATGTGCTTCCTTACTCAAGCACCAGGGGATTGGTATCTCCATGGCTCGGGTAATTTCCAGTATTTCTCACAAAATGCACAGCACTATAAGTATTATTAATATATTTTTTTTATATAAACAGAGTAAAAGAAAATGCTTAAAAACTCAACTTTCTGTTTGTCTTCAACAACAGCCTTTATTGGTGTCCTTTAAGGATGTTATCTCCTTTATAATATTTTGTTCACTTTTATCATGTAAACATTATTTACTCAAGATAGAAATCCCTAATTTGACTCCATGCTGTTAACTAGAATTACATTTGGTGGAATCAAAATAATGATTTGTAACTTAATAATGCCTACAGCATTCTAGCTTTATATGCTTACCTTGTTTATTATCCCTATATATTCAATATGATACAGTAAATGGATCCTATTGGTAATGAATGGTATATGTAGAAGGCAGTACTTTTGAGGATTACACTAATGGATCAGAACATTTTAAAATATGATCATTACTGGCATGGATAGCCATTTGTAAATTATCATGTTTAAAAGATCATTTACAGAATATTCTCAAGAAAATCTTTAAGAGAAGTTGTTGCTCTATCTATAATGTTATATTTTGATACAAACTAGGTGGTTCCTAGTGTAGAGATCATTGCTGGACTATCATTAAATGTTTAGGAAAAGTAGTGCTACTTGTTTTGCTTTATGTGCATAAAATAGGTCATTTTTGGATATTTAACAGTTTCACTAGAAATGGTTTCCACATTTTTGGTTTGAGAATTAATAAAGAACATATTGGAATAAGGTTTACAAAAGTCTTATTGTTGAAACAAAAAGTATATGTTGATATCACCACAACTTCTAGGCACCCCTCACCAGGGCAACCCATTATGCGACCTCCAGCCCCATCTGGTCCTCCTGGTCCAATGATGGGTCAACAACAGGTTCTCCAAGGTCAACCTACAGGTGTTTCAGTGAGAAGACCTGGGATGCTTCCTCACTTAGCTCCACAACCAATACAAAACAGCATGCCACCACCCAATACACCCATTCAGAGTGCACCTGCACCCCAACAACCTCCAGTCCACTCCCAACCAATTACAAGTCGACCTCCCAACCAGCAGTCATCTGGAGGGCCTCCATCTGTTCCAGCTATGATGCAGTTGCCACAACAGAAACAGAACAGAATCACACCTGTTGCCAAACCTGAAGGACTGGATCCAATTGAAATTTTAAAAGAAAGAGAGAATAGGTCTGTTTGAAAGCCAAATACCTAAAATAACAATTAAAAACACTGGTAATGAAACATTTTTAGAAGTTAAACCATGGTTTCTTGCTCACCTCTAACATCAGAAAATATCCTTTGTAGTGTGGATACCCACCAGATGAAATAGTAATTATAAATGACACGGTTGGATCACTATAGTTATTAACTACAGGCATTACTCATGTCAATTAGATATGTTCAGTACTTGTATTAATTACTATGATAATAGGTAAATGTTCTAATTAGTTAGTATAAATTATGGTATAAGGTTTTTCTAACAGTGATTTAATTATTTCTTGGACTTTGCACCTATTCTTTATCTTTCAAACACAATCAAATTTTGAATTGATCAAACAATACTAGAAAAAGTTGCATGTAAAAACGACTGGTATGGATAGAGAAAGCACTAAGTAGAGGAGCGAACATAGTGCTTTCTCTACCCATACCAGCTGATTTTACATATATAATTTTCTCTACAAGTGGGTTTTCTCATCAGATTAATACTGGAAAAAATAGCTCAAAGATGTAAAAAACATGCTTTGAGAATATGTTGGGACAATGATTTGCAAACAGGTGTTAAATTTGTTGCAGAAAGGAATTTCACTAACAGTACATAGAAAATAATTGTTGTTTATGCTGGTTAAGATGAAAAACTTAATTGCAGACACAATGTATAAATGTAATTGAGTCAAATATTTGTTAATTCTGACAAAATTTAATTTTTTTTCAATATGTAACTAAACAGAAGTAATTTTCTTTTCACATTCCAAGTTATTACTGTTTTTTTACATAAAAATACAGCTGAAAATGTAGAAATTGATATTTTTAGAAAAAAATTGTAAAATTATGAAGTTAATTATTTGAAAGATAACATTCACTTGCATTTTTTGCTTGTTTGAAAAATGGAGGATTATTTTTAAATGGCATAAAGTTGTTTCATTTACTTAACATACAGGGTGTTTATAAATTATTTACCCCATTATAAGCCTTTATAAATTATCTTATGTGAGGTATCTTAAAACATTTGTGCCAATTAATAACACAACTCGAAATTTTTGTTTTAAACAAGTAAACTACCACAGTTCAGTAAATCAAAATTCAGTAAACTTTCATGTGAGTCCCATTGGTAGCATGCAGGACATTGAGGTGGTAGATGATTTTTGTTCCAAACATTAAGAATCTTGTCTTGCATGGATGTTCTGTGAAATAAAGAAAAAAATATCTTCTTTGTGTTATTAATTGCCACAAACTGTTTTGATATAGCTCCTATAGTAAGGAAATTATAAAGGCCTATCATGGGGTAAATAATTTATGGATACCCTGCATTTTAGTGTACAATAACAGAATTGCGATATTAGTGTGAGGTAATTCTACTGATTAAAGTAATGATGTAGTCCTTACTGTCTATAGTAAACAAAGTAAGTTAACAAATGCATATAAATTTGAGAGAAAAGCTTTAAAACAAAACAGTTATGACTTAAAAAATTATGCATATAAATATTATAAGGGGCTTCAGTTTTATTACGTCCACACAATATAGGGTGATTGTATAAAAGGGTACTAAAGGAAGCTAACCTTTGCAGCTGACATAATTATTAATCAAAGCTGCTTTCTTGTGAATGTGTAAATTGTGTTAGGTCTAAATTATTTTCTTGATTCTTTGCAGACTCGCTTCACGAATTGCTCATCGTATTGAAGAACTTTCAAATCTTCCTGGAAGTTTGCCAGAAGATCTTCGTACAAAAGCAACTATAGAATTGAGAGCTTTGAGACTTCTAAACTTTCAGAGACAGGTGCGAACCATATATTTGTACACTTGAGACTGTAGCTGCTGTTAAACAGATTAAAAAGATGTTAGTTTTTTTTGTAATTTTGTGCAAAGCTATACAAGGGCTATCTGCACTAGCCATCCCTAATTTAGCAGTGTAAGACTAGAGGGAAGGCAGCTAGTCATCACCACCCACTGCTAACTCTTGGGCTACTCTTTTACCAAAGAATAGTGGCATTGACCTTCACATTATAACACCCCCATGGCTGAAATGGCAAGCATATTTGGTGTGATGGGGATTTGAACCCGCAATTCTTGGATTATGAGTTGAGTGCCCTGACCAGTTGGCCAAAATATTAGTTATTTACTCATTAACATACAAGTTACATATTTGTGTCATTATAATTTTAACTATATTCTATAGTATATTACAAGTGGATTTATTTTAGACCTATGTGTTTAGGATCTGTTCATGTTTAATATCTTTTAAAATTTTAAAGGAAAAATTGGAAAATGTGTAGTACAACTTTTTCCACATAATTGTGAAAGTTTGGAGGAAATGAATGTTTTTGAACTAACTTGATTTTACATATGTAATTCACACTGCATTCCAAATGCATCATAGAATAACAAATGAGTAATGAAAACAATTATTTCAAGCCTTGCTTTCATGTATTTGAATTATGAACCAGACATGTTGGTGATAACTGACCAAATTTGAAGAAGGAAATTTAAAATCACATTTTTATTTATTTATTAAGACACATTATCATGACACAGTGATTTAAAATTTGTTATTAATACACTTCCACTCTACAGCTGTGGTAGGGCACATAGGAGTTTAGGTTGTATCTACAGAAATATTGAATATAATTCTAAAGAGGTTATAATTTCATTGTATAGGTTAGACAACATTTGGAGCATTGTGTTCAGTCTTGGGCTACTTACCTAAGGAAAAACATTGAAATGTTGGAAAGGATTCAAAGGAGGGTTATTGAAGTGGTACCTGGTATAGAGAGGTTGTTTTTGAGGAGAGATTAAGATCCTTAAAACTGTTTTCTCTTGAAAAAAGAGTTATAGGGCATTTGAAGTGTTTAAGATTGTAAAAGGAATTGATAATGTTGATGCATCAACATTTTTCATACTTACCAGCCAGAATTATGGAGCTAGGGGACACAAATATAGATTTGGGTAAGGTGGAAGCCATTTTTAGCCAAAACAGTTTTATTTTTCAAATAGGGTGGTTGGCCTATGGAATGGATTGTCTTCAAAGATTGTGGAGGTAGTAAATTTGAGTGAGTTTAAAAGAAAGCTTGATAGATATATGCATTATAAAGGTTGGATTTTAATTTCTTAAAAAAATGTATTTAATAGTTTGTTGGGCTTAGAGAGTGACGCAGCCAAGATGGATCACCAGATACCTTGTTTTCCCAAAATATTATTTTATGTTATTGTGTTATATGATAAGAAAAACTTAAAAACAAAAGTTGCTATTATTGTTCCTAATAGTGGACCACCTCAAGATGGTAACCAAAACTTTGAAATTCCAACCAGGAGCTGTTTGGTTATCTTTATCAACAATAATAATAATAAAAAATGTTTAAGATTTGAATATGTATTAAGTGTAATTTTTTAGTTATTATTTATCAATTCTATGATATTACACAGTCATGTAATTTTACTTTATATTTGTGTGTGTTGTTGTTGTTAAAGGAATTGCACATAATGTAGAGGACATTTTATGTGTTTGTATTTTTCGTCTGTGATACATTATAATTACATTATTGCCAACGAATGACACACATGTTCTACATGAAAAATATCCAAACTGAGGTACCAAAGCCTCAGTCTTAATGAAGAAAGAACCAACTAAAACGAACTATGCATAATTGCCTGACCATTAAACTTTTAATTAAAATGAATTTTAAATGAATATTTAACTCAATTTTCACTTCTGTTATAGCTCAGAGCTGAGGTGATAAGTTGTATGCGACGAGATTCCACCCTAGAAACAGCATTAAATCCTAAACTCTACAAGAGAAGTAAGAGACAAGGATTACGAGAAGCCCGAATTACAGAAAAATTAGAGAAGCAGCAAAAGCTTGAACAGGAACGAAAACGTAGACAGAAGCATCAGGTTTGTTTATATATGGAATATATTAAAAACTTGTAAGGACATTCTCATCTTTGGTATATTAGATAATAATTTTAACAACTGAAAAACAATGCACTAAGTAATTTTTTTCTATCACTTTTTTCTTTTGTTCTTTTTACATTTACAGGTGCTTATTCTTATTAAGATCCACATTGATTTGAATAGACTTTTATATTTATTGGTCTAACTGAATATTTTTTATGAATTAGGTCTGAGATTTATACTTGTAAAATGTGTTAAAAAAAAGTTAGTATTCTGAGCTTTATCAAGCCTGTCATAATTGGCCCTAGCTAGTAAGGTTCAAGCCACAGTATACTTTTTTCAAATGTGGGTGGACTGTAACTGTGACATTTAGTTTTTATCTGGTTAAAGAGAATCTTTGTAGGCATCTGATGATGAATTGTTGCTTTTTTTCTGGTCAGCAGTTTTAGAGTTCTAAATTAGAGATAAGTTTGCCAGGTGTGTAAAGTGGTCTCTGACTTAGTCATTTAACCTGTGTATTAAATAAGATGCTGTTCAAATGATAATACCATTGCTTTTGCTTTAAAGTAAACTGACCTTGCAAAAACCTCATATGGAAAGGTGCCAAGATGAAATTTGCATTCATTATTTGTTCATGAAATCATACAGAAGAAAAGTGTTTTTTTCTTTATTGCTAATTTTATAAGAAATTTAATTCTAAAATTGTGATTAAAATCATTTAAATTGGATTTTTTCACTGCTTTCCTTTTAGTTTGACCATTGCAATTCAAAATCAGATGTGTAAAAATGGAATTTTTGAGCCATTTTTAATGTTTTTTTAAAATATTAAGTTGTTACTATGGATTTAGAAGAATACCATGCTAGGAGTGTCATTTTTTATGATGCTAAATCAGAAACATCAGATAACTTTTTAACTCACTGTGTTTTACTAGTAGAATTTCATCTCTGATGTTATTGACTAGAAAACTATTCCTCATAGTGACATGAAAATGTTCCAATTCAGTTCACTTTTAAGTGTTTTTATGAGAAGCCATGATGGTTTGACATTCAGCATAATGTATGTTACTGGCTGTAAAAATGATCTTCTACATTAAATAACTGTTGGTAGTTTCTGAATAGAAGGTAGATACATTCACTTTATTTTCTCACAAAACGTTTTCCAGTGTTTGTAATTGATACTCAGTATTATAGCCCATAAATTTTCATAAGCAAGTTGAATTTGTTGTCAGTGTTGAAAGGCTAATTCAGTGCAGTTTTCAATTGTTCAATTTTATTTAATTATTTAATTTTATGTACTGTAGATTATTAATATTCCTTTTTAATTATATAAATTTAATCAGTGCTTTTTTTTTAATTTTAGGAGTACTTGAATGCAGTTCTCCAGCATGCAAAAGACTTCAAAGACTATCATCGTAATGTTTTAAACAAAATTGGAAAAGTTAATAAAGCTGTTAGTACTTACCATGCTAACACTGAGAGGGAGCAGAAAAAAGAACAAGAAAGGATAGAGAAGGAACGTATGCGACGACTGATGGTAAGTTTTTTTTTCTCTTGAATTAAGCACGAAGCTACACAATGGGTTATCTGTGCTCTGCCCACCATGGGTATTGAAACCCCGTTTCTAACAGTGCGAGTCCACAGACGTACTGCTGTGTTACTGGAGGTGATGGTGAGTTGAATCAGAGTCTTTGTTATTTTTATTAGTTAATAGATGCTTGTGCTTAATCTACTTCATAAAAGTGATGAATTATGTTGTCTGCTTTTGTTTTGTGTGACAAATCTTAAATGTAAGTGAAATGTCTTTCTAAAAAATGTTATACAGTCACTCAATAAAATAAAATTACAAGTTAAAGCAAGAAATTTATTTAAAAACTAAGTATCTTAAAAAAATTATTAAATAGGATAGAATAAAATGTAACACTTTTTTGAGAAATAGGAAAAAAAGGAGTACCAGATAAAAAAGAACAGGAACTAGTGTTTAACATATCCATTGCATTCATGAACCATCATTTTTCATTCCTCGTAATTGAACATGAACATAGGAGGAGAATAATTGTTAAGGTAACACAGGATCCACATCAGGATTCCTCAGCCTAAAGAAAAAAATTATTATTTCTGATAAAGATCTGGTACCACTGGGACTTAATTTTTATATTATTTTGACAGAGGAAAAGAAAATCAAAACATGGAAAAAAGTGGCAAAAGTAAAAACCTTTTAAATGTGAAAATATCCACAAAACCTCCAAAATATAAATTACCAACTTGGGGATAATAAATTTAAAAGTCAACCTGGAAAGGATATGAAATTCTTTTAACACAAGAACTTTAGCAATTACATTCACAGAAGAATAATACTAAAGAGCTGCATATGCACAAATAGCATTATGATAGTGTAAACAAACCACTATATGTTTGTGTTGCCTAAAGGAAGGGATTTTAGTGTCCAAAACATTGTTCAAAACAATACGTATTGTTAAATTAAAAAAAAAATGAAATATAATATTTTTTGTAAGGTTTTAAATCAAAAGAAATGTTTATTGTAATAATAAACAACTTTTTGGAAGCTTTCAGTGAGATTCAGTTTCAGTTCTAAAATATCTAAGAAAACATACTGAAATGTATCTTTCAATATTTCTGTATTATTATCACCAACATATTATAGTGTTTTGTAAAATTAGTTTTTTTTCTTACTAGGCTGAAGATGAAGAAGGCTATCGTAAATTAATTGACCAGAAGAAGGATAGACGGCTGGCTTTCCTGTTATCTCAGACAGACGAGTATATCCATAATTTGACAGACATGGTGAAGCAACATAAAGCTGAACAAAAACGGAAGCTCAAAGAGAAACGAAAGCAAAAGAAAAAGGTGTGCCTGCATTTTGACAATTTCTAACACTTAAGTGAAATGCTAGAATACCTAAATATTCTGGAAAGACAGTACCACATTTTTGGAATTCTGCAAATGACCAGCCATGTTTATTATTTTACACTTGCAGGAAAGCAGATAGTGAGCAACATACTAAATTTACGAAATTATTTTTGTTAACATCATCATAAAACTACATATAGTGTCATCCTGTATTTTTTTGTATGTGAATCTAACATCAATTCAGATTACATTGTATTCTTAAATGCCTTGATGATAGTGTAGCCATGTGCATCAGTAGAACAGTTAATTCATGATGGTAATTGTAGCCATATTTTACAAAATGGGTGGTGTCTTTAAAAAATTCCAAAATCCATGGTCACAATGGTCACCATTAGGTATCCGTTTGGCAATCATGCTCTCATGATCTAAAGTTATATTGCATACCACAGTAAATGGACAGTCTTTGGGAATCACAAACATTGGACTTACAACCTACAAAATCTACCTTGTTACAAGTAACGTCATATTAAAATGTATGGAGTGGACAGAGTGAAGTGTTTGTTTTGATTGGCAACAAAACATTTGTGCGTTTTATTGAGTCATATCATACCACAGGCTTTTTGTAATTTAAATTGGCATTCAAACATTCAGAGTTTACAGCAAAGTCTACAGCAATAACATTATGATACAATGAAAGTCAACACATAAATCTGCTGGTCAGAGTGAAGTGTTCAACTAGAGGTGCTCCTTGCATTAAACATGCCAAAAAAAAGAATGAGTTAAAAGAGGTAATGCCATGAAACTATTTTATGTGGCAGCCAAGTATAATAAATGATTTTTTTTTCATTAGTAAATATGCAGATTACAACATGATTTTTAGCCATTAAATATAGCAGCTCATAGAAAGGCCCCAAGCCTTTTTTTTAAACACAAAATTTTAGTGCATAGTTCCTTTACAGTTTTGAACTTGGGAGGTCAAACCTTTTTTATTGATTCCTTTGACCATGCCAGAGTCTCATAGATTAATTTTCTCTAATCCTGCCTTAAAGAATTTTACTTTGAGGGTAGAATGGTAGAGATGCTAATGAATAATAAAATCAAATCAGGTGTACACCTATATGTTTCGTATTGCTATTGCACAAAAATATAAGTAATAAAATGGGGGATTAAAAGGTTTCATAGATTAATTTACTCTAATCCTGCTTAAAAGAATTACAAGTGTTGCAGCTATTGAGAATTCCCTCTTACTTAAAAAATGTAGGGATACAGGATATGTCAGTAATTCTGCATAATATATTTTACGTGCAATCTCACCAAATGCTTAGGCCTACTATGATAGCTAGTTAGGGTTAAAGCTACTGAATTAGAAGTATTGAGTTGTGCAATGCAGTGTGTGACAAAACATTGTTTATAGGTAATGATCATGTGCTATACTGCAGTGTAGGCCTAGTTTACTACTGTTCATCAGCACTGGACTACATTTGAAGTTATGCAAAACAACATTAATAGTAGTAATATTGTTTAAAAACAGAATGTTGACCTTGTATCAACACATGTTGGGGTTGAAATTTTTTGATAGCAATTAAGCCTTTAAACTGTATTAACTGGATAGAGATGCATAAAACTTTTACATAATTCATGGGTCAAAGGTCATAATTTGTGTCACTAGTGGTCAAATCCTGGAAACTTAAAATGCAAAGAATCTCACAGGGATTTTGTTTGATCCTTCTCAAAGTTAGAAAAATTAACACATGGAGAGAGGTGTCTAATTGTTGTATATGATTTTTCAGGTCAAATGCCATTTGGGGTAAGGAGGAAGACAAAAAGTAGGAATCTTGTTAGGGTTATAGGGCATTTTAGATCAGCATGATACCTTATATTTTAAAGTTGGTGTACTGTTACTTCATAAGTCTCATTAATGCTTAAAGTTAATACTTACTTACCTTATCTGAAAAGATAAGCCAGGCCACAAGCCCTCATATTTACTAAAGTATTTGGGAAACTAATTTCTGCTTTGTTTATATTAATGTGTACTGTAGCTTTGGTGCCTTTGGAAATTAGAGAAAATCTAAGGTAAAATGGTCTTGTCTTAAAAGTGATGAATATTCTGCCTATATAAATACATGAATCTAACACACGTTAGGATTACATTGTATTTCAGATGCAATGATAACATCATAGTAAAACCATAGATAATGTAATCCTTTGTTTTAGTACATCAATCTAACAACTGTTAGGATTGCATCATATTTTTCAGATGCAATGATACTATCATAGTAAAACCAAAGGTAATATAATCCTTTGTGTTATATAACATCCTGAGTTGAATTCAGTTTCTTGTTACAAATATTTTGTAAGATTTGTGGATCAATAAAATATGTTGTGAATTTGCTTTTGTTTCTGCTCTCTAAAAGCATGATTTAATGGCTTTTATTGTTAAATGTTTTTGGTAAAATCACCAATGTCAATATCCATTTTTTATTTTGTTTAACCGTATTTTTAAATTTGTCTGTGGGGGAAAGCTTCAGAAGTTTTTTCCATTGTTGAATGAAGCCAACTTGTTTTGTCAGCTCCACCTGTCAGGTTTAGTGTTAGTATTTTACTGGGTCCAAAATTTCTGTTTTATCCTAGTCAAGGAAAAAAAAAAACTTTATATGTTTTAGGTTTTCTTACTGGCAAAGAATACAAGTTAGTCAAGCGTTTTGTTAGTAGAAAAATGGAAAGATATTCAAGTTAGTCAAATGTTTGTTTAATAAGAAATACAAATTAGTCAAGTGTTCATTTAATGAAAAATACAAAGAGTGAAAATTGAGATTTTGTTACATTAATTTAGTGATGTTAGGTAAACTGATTTATTGTGTATTTGTTTTTTACCTGTTGCACAGAATCAGTATTTTAGACTTCATAAGAGACTAATATCTTTACTGAGTGCAACATGGCAGGAATTTGAAGACTAAAGTGGCCATATCTTTGTTTAACATGATATTACAGTTTTTCAATCTAAACATATTAAATGAATTTGTGTTGTTGCTAAGTGCAGGAAAAAATTAACAATTTTACATCCAATCATGCACCCAGTATTTGCAGTAACAAAATATCTAAAAGAAATTTTCATCTTTTAAGTACTGAAAAAAACAATCATTACACAAGAAAATGTACAAGAATTAAATGTTACAGCATCATGTGACATTTTTTATGGCTAAAATAAAATATATTTTTTTTTTTAGTGTGGCACCAGGCTGTTTTGATATTTAACTAATTGTACTTATTTTTAGATAGAATATTATTTTTATGGTGGTACTCTGGTGTTCAGTTTCATCTTTATTTATAGGGCTGTACTTGTGTAATATATTCTGCATTTTTATAATGGTGTAAGTAAGTTCTTTTGTGTGGCATGCACTGAATCATTACAGTTACTCTGCATCGATGGTATGACCCACTAGTCTTTTACAAGTTTGAAGATGATGCTTTGGCTAATTATGACTTATATATATAAACTTAATATTGTTACTAACATTTAAATAGCATTAATGTATGCTTCAAATAAATTTTTTCTGAAACTTTTGGGAGTAGGCAAATGCCTTTTTCTATATTTTGGATATTCATGAGTTTGGCCCATCAGTTTTTAGATATATTGTTTAGTCAAAGCAAAAAAAGAAAGTGAACTTTTATATGCTGGGTTTCATTGTGTTTAATGAATCGTAGCTGTTGAAGAATGTTATTCGTAAAGTATGACCTGTGCAAGGATTACAGAAATTACTGAACTGATTATATCTTTTGAGTTCTGTCTTATTGGTTATATTTCACTCTTTTGTTCTTGACTTTTGGTTGAAGATACTTAAACCAATAATACTAACAATCTTCATACTTTCTAGTCACAACTTCAATTTTCTGACACACATTTAAACCAGTAACATTTTTAACACTTGTTATGGTGTTAACACCTTTAAGAAGCTGGTGAATCACAATATAATTAATTACATTTGTCATGAGACATTTTGTTAGGCCTACTACTACTACTTTAGGCCTACTATAATTTTTAACACTATGCTTCTAATCTAGTCCTTCGTGAATTAGAAGTGTTTTAACTATGATATATTTGTCACATCCAGCTCTTGGCACATATCAGTTTATTGAACTTGTGTTTTTTATCACCTTAGAAGAAGAAGAGCCAACAGGAAGGACAGATTGCTACAGGAAGTGAATCTCTTCATGAAGGGGTATGCACCTACTTATTTTAATGGAAATTCATTGTACATAGTTTACTAGATAATGAATGTTCATTTTACAGTTGTATCGTGAATGATGTAAAAAAATTGCTACTTGACTCTAATACTTAGTGTGCATGAGATTCACATTACTAAATTTGTTGCTTGAATAAAAATATTAAAATAACTAAATGTGAAAAATATTTATAAATAAATAGGACTTTATCCTGTGTGACATTCTCTGTCACCTGTCTTCATGCAGTAGAAACTGAACTAAGAAAGAATTGAAGGGTTAGAATGTACAGATGTTCTAATTACACATCTTCTACAAGGATCAAACATGTGTTGGAAATAAAACGAATTTTTTTTTGTAAACAGTATTATGATTTTTAAGAAAATGGGAAAACTTGTAGTTAAAGTAATTTTTTATCTTTTATACAAAGATATTTTCATTGTGTGTGTGTGTACATTTATGTATGAAAATGATGTTTCTTTTATTTTATTCATAATATGCTAGCTTATAACCTGTCAAACATGGTGGGGCAAGTACTATGACCTCCACCTCTTAGTGTACCCTAACCTCACATTTCATAACTAACTGATATAAATTTCACAAAATTGAGCTTGGCCAACAAAGAGGCTGAAAAGTACAGTTGTGGCAGGTGATCCTTAGTAACTTTCTTTGTAAGCCAATCAAACTTACAATCATTCATGAAATAAATTTGTGATGTATTCGAAGAATAAGTATCTGTAAAAGTCAGTTAGGTTAAAAACTTCTAAAATATAGAAAACCCAGATTGTTTTGATAACACTACATTCTAACAATGGTTTATGTTGTTGCTTAGCAGAAAAGTATGACCTATTGTTGTTGTTAGTCTATGTACTGAAAATAGAAAACGAAATGTATAAACAATAAAACTGGAAAAATATTTCTTGACTTCCTTAATTTAGAATGTATAGACAATAAAACTGGAAAAATATTTGTTTATTTCCTTAATTTAAAATGTATAGACAATAAAATTGGAAAAATGTTTGTTGACTTCTTAATTTAAAATGTATAGACAATAAAATTAGAAAAATGTTTGTTGACTTCTTAATTTAGAATGTATAGACAATAAAATTAGAAAAATGTTTGTTGACTTCTTAATTTAGAATCTATAGACAATAAAACTGGAAAACTATTTGATGACTTCATTAATTTAGAATGTATAGACAATAAAACTTTAAAAAATATGTGATGACTTCATCAATTTAAAATGTATAGACAATAAAACTTTAGAAAATATTTGTTTATTTCCTTAATTTAAATTGTATAGACAATAAAACTGGAAAAATATTTGTTTATTTCCTTAATTTAAAATGTATAGACAATAAAATTGGAAAAATGTTTGTTGACTTCTTAATTTAGAATGTATAGACAATAAAACTGGAAAAATATTTGTTGATTTCCTTAATTTAGAATGTATAGACAATAAAACTAGAAAAAATATTTGTTGACTTCTTAATTTATCTCTACCTTGATTACAGAGGTTTGTTTTCTATTTAAAATGTTGGTGATAAAACAGTAAATAGCTTAAATCAAAAACAATTTAAGCTTAAAATTGAATTTATTTTTGCTGTCATAATAAATTTTAAGGTCTTGGTTGTTGGGTAAGTAATCCTACACTACTCATTTACTTTAGGTTTACTATACTAACACTCAAGTTTCATAGCACAACCCCTTTGCACACCTATCAGTAAAATTGTAATGGACAGATGGTAGTTAAACTATTCTGTATGGGGATAATTGTATTTTGGCTTTTATGACTCCTGCTATTTAATGAAATTGTGTGACGTGACACATATTGTCTTTTATGAAGGTTAGATTTTTTTTCCTTTTTATCACAACCTAATATATTATATAGAGGAATGATTTATTATAAAACAGATTTATACAAGTTGAAGATGTAATATAAATATACTTGTGTAGCTCCTGGACGAGAGCTCCCAACAAAGTGATCTTCGGGTTAATGTTATGGAGACAGCTACTGGGAAAATGTTAATAGGTGATGATGCACCACTGGCTAGTCAACTGGAAGCTTGGTTGGAGATGAATCCTGGGTAGGTACAAGTGTATCCAGTACAAAGTTAAATAGTTCTTCTATTTCCCTGGTTGTTACGAGGTCTGTTAAAGAAAATACGCGGACTGCTTGAATTGCGCGGCTCCAGTTGGTTCCAGGGGAATCTGTTTGGTGTCGCTAGGTTCGCACAGATCAGCTGATTACGACGCCATTTTCCGATTGCAGATATCTTCATTTGTGTATTAGCTACGCGGTTTTAAGTGAAGTGCAATTTTTTTCATTTGACGGATTTCAGAATGAATGACCTGAAGGAGCAACGACTTGCTGTGAAATTTTGTGTTAAACTTGGACAATCTGCAACTGAAACTTTTGCTATGCTTAACACGGCTTACGGTGATGTTGCTATGAAGCGTACGGCATGTTTCAAGTGGCATGAACGTTTTAAGGATGGTTGACAGTCCATTGAAGATGATGAGCATCCTGGACGTCCTTCCACGACAACTGACGACCCACACATCGACAAAATCAACACCCTGGTGCACACGCCTGATCGGAGCTTGCTGAAGAATGTGGGATATCAAAATCAACACCCTGGTGTTTTCGCCAAACACTCGATCACTGTTCTTCCCCACCCCCCCTACTCACCTGACCTTGCTCCTTGCGATTTTTTCTTGTTCCCCAAACTCAAAAGACCCTTGAAAGGAAGAAGATTTGAGATGATTCCCGAGATTAGGGCAAATGCGAAGAAGGAGCTGGAGGACATTACAAAAGAAGCGTACCAGGACTGATTCAACAAGTGGAAACACCGTTGGGATAAGTGTGTGCGTTGGGAGGAGAGTACTTTGAAGGGGTCCCAGACCTGTAACTTCTAAATAAAGTACATTTTGTTTTATGATGTCAATCCGCGTATTTTTTGAACAGCCCTCGTATTTTATTTTGTTGATCTAGACTTTGATTGAATATATTTAAACCAAAAACAGCTTTGATACTCACTTATAATAATTTCAGTTTTCTGACACTCTAGGACTTCTATAAAGACACATGAATATTTGTCTATGTGTAGTTGTACTTGTGAAAATGTGTATATGCAGTACATGTTGTAATTATTTTCACTGTTTTGACCTAACTACGTAGGGGTGGCTACTTATAGGTTGCAGTTTCAGGATTTATACATATATAATGATTCCATGCTCTAACCCATTTTGTTTAAAGAAATGTTGCAAGGAAATGTGTTGTATATCATTAATCTACTATAAATAGTGTATTCACCTCCATACTTCTATCAAGAAAGCTGTTTCAGAAAGTCTCCACTAAAAATGAATGAAGTTTTTACCACAAGTGGAAAGAATAGTGCAACAGTAAAATTAATGTTCTTTGATAGATTGTTTAGGCAGAGTCTTCACAATGAAATTTTATAGAATGGACAGCAACTGTCTGTCTGTTGTGGAGACACAAGTGTAGAGGACGATGTTTTGAAGGTCTTCTGCCCTCAGATGAAAGACGGAAGACTATCAGAACATCGTCCTCTACACTTATGTCTTCATAACAGGCAGTTGCTGTCCATTCTATGAAGTTTCAGAATTAATGTTACCTTGATGCATCATACAAACAAGCAAAACATTATTTAGTTAGATTATCTGAAGGTAAGTAATCAAGAAATGATTCGAGAGACTAAAAGGTTGGAAATTAACAATCAGTATAAGAAAGAAAGAGATCTACAGGAAGAAAATGTTGATTTTAAAAATCTCCTTACTTTGGATAATATAGTTTTATTAGCTTTAAAAGTTTGGAACTTTTTATTAAAAAATGCAGTTAATTGAATTACGTGTTTGTTCTTCTAGGCTAAGCTCATCCCCCTCACAGTGTAATTAATATCATATAATATCTAAATTCTATTTACTTTGTGATCAAACATTGAATTTATTATTTGTTCTCTCTTTGGATAGGATTTATAGTCTTGTTCTTTCTTAAAAATTACAAATAATGAAATATTTACCTTAGATCATTAATACACTATTGTATTGTTTTATAAAAATATAAAACTATTGAATATTTTCATTACACAGTTTCTCAGAAAATTCTCAATATATCATAATGTCCATTTCAATGAATTGCTTCAAATTGTTGCTAATATTAGGCACATTTTATTTTGCATACAACTGTTTGTTTCACTTTCTGTTTGTTGTTTTCATTATTTTTGTTTCTTTGGGTTAACATATAGTTAGATGTGATATGTTGTGGTCGGAAAGTTTTAGTTTTTTTTTTTTTTTAGATTCGAAGTAGCTCCAAGAGAAAACAGTGATGAAGAAGCAAGCACTGATGGAGAATACTCATCTGAGGTGAGTAAACAATCTCTGACTTCACAGACCAGTGAGATTTTTCTTTTGTGTATGAAATTAGTGCTTTTATTTTATACATGAGGTATTTGTGTGCATTTGTAATGAAACTTCAGACTTAAAATCATTTTGAAAAAAAAACAAACTATCTGTCAGTCATGTTAATTATGTATGTACTTAAAAATTATCTTCCACTTGTTTCAGGTTTTTCTCTTACCAGGAATTATCATCATATTTTTAATTGTTTTTTTAACATCTATTGAAACATATCAAAAGCTATTTGAGTTCGTAAAAATAAATTCATTTTGATTATAAATGCCAAAAGATAATGAAGATCTGGAATCTTTGGGGTTAATTTTTCTGTTAAAATATCACATTAGACTGTATATTTTCCTTTTAACACATTCCTCTTAAGTAGTCCACCACAAGTACAGCGGTAAGTCTACAGATTTAAAACTCTGGGGCAAGAAAAAATGTGTGTTGTACTTATAATTTTCTGCATAGTCAACAAAAGTCTTGTAATATTTTGTTTCAACAATAAAGCTAGAGGATGAAGTTGTGTGAAACTTCATTGGAACTTTCAGAAATGCAGGTAGTTTGAGAAACATAAAGTTTGTTACTTTTGATATATTCAGTGGACTCAGCAGATAGCTTAATGTGGCTTTGCTATAAGAAAATACAAATACTCCTCATAAGTAGTTTCTTATAAATGTTAAATTAACAGTATAGTTACATTAGGCCAGTGTTTTTTAAGGATAAACTTTATTTTAATGAAGTTTTTGATACAAACAATATTTTTTAAAATAAGGTATTAACAAAGAAAACATTTTAGAGGTCGTTTGTGTCTCATTGAAGGGACGAAGTTTGAGTAGATTGATTAATTATAATTTTTTTAAGTATAAAAATTATCCTAACAGTCTTGGTTTTAAAGGAAGAAGACCAATCTCAAGAAATGAAAGAAACACATACTTCAGCTAATGAAACTGCAGAAGATAAACCAAAGGAAGTAATACAGTAAGTTGGATTCATTACTAACTTAACTCGTGGGGCAATTGTTAAAATATTTTTTGTTAGGAAAAGAGAAATAGATGTATTCTTTGAGTTTATGATTAAAGTTAGTTCAGTGCTACTAATAACTAGATTTCTTGAAAACTTTTTTGTGTGGGAAAACTTTTTTCAGCAAAACTTAAACCCTGAGACAACTCCTGTGTGTGAATGTTTAAAACCATGATATTAAGATACAATAATGTTTAAAATTTCAAATATTTGAAAATTGTTTAATTGTCAACATATTTTTTAACAGTTACCAAATGTTTATTAATTATTATACCAGAGCATAATCAACATGTAACCTCAGAATGCTTGCTCAAACAATGCAGAACAGTTGGAAGAGAATTAAAAAAAATTTTTATTTTTATTGCTGCTTCCTGTGACACTAAGATGTTTACATGTATGCAGATATTTAGTAATTAAACATATATTTTAAAATATTTTTATACATTTAAGAATAGTAAATATATATTTTTTACTTTAGTTAAAAAGAGATTTCAAGATCAAATGTGTGTTGTACTTATAATTTTCTGCATAGTCAACAAAAGTCTTGTAATATTTTGTTTCAACAATAAAGCTAGAGGATGAAGTTGTGTGAAACTTCATAGGAACTTTCAGAAATGCAGGTAGTTTGAGAAACATAAAGTTTGTTACTTTTGATATATTTAGTGTATTTTTGCATTATGATCTTTGATATCTTGGAGAATTACATTAGGAAATGGTATTTATTAGACATGATTATGATATTTCTATTTGTTCCAGATTTGAACTTCTTAGTACATTATTTTAAAATTTCTCAAAACTTATCCATAAAATGCAAATTTTGTACTATCCATAAAGTTTCACATAATATACAAGACTGGAAATATTTTTAAGTAAATTTAAACAATAAATAGTTATTTTATTTTTAACTAGGATTTCATTTTTATATATGTACATAAAAAAGCAGTTTAATTTTTTCATAATTTTAAGTTTGTGCTTCATTGTTGGAGTACTTTTGTTTTTTGTAGCAAAAAAACTGTGTGGTTAGCCGCATGTACTTTGTACATTTGCCATAAACTGTCATGCGTCTTGGGGCTCAGTCTCCTTCAGTCCAGTATTTGAACATTCTTGATGACGAGAAACCTATTTGAAATAAAAATGTATCTCAGAACAGCTGGTATAGGTATTAACACTTTTATTGATAAGCAGAGAACAATGTTTTGACCTTCCTAGGTCATCTTCAGCCGTTCTGAGATGTATATTTGAACATTACTATAGGTATAAGAAAATAGTTTTTTAGTATTTGAATATCATTTCTTTCAAATTTCAAAACAGTTTATTTCAGCACATGTCCTTGTATGTTGTGTTACTACACAGATAAAACTAATTGCTTCTGCTAGTGAATGAATGTATGTAATAGCTTGCCATACAAATGGTTTGAATAGCACCACCTGATCCTAGTTACATATACCCTATTACAAGACATTATCAAGGGGTACTTGCACCACAAATTACAAAGAAAAACTACTCTACAGCACTTAAAATATTAGTCCAGGTCACATTCCTCATATTAGAACCATGATTTACGTTGTAATTGACACCACAAGTATGAGAATATCACAGATTTTCCTGTATTATTGAGGCTGTTTATTCTGTTTCACAACCAACATATAAGCTTTATTGTTGTCATTTGTACACAAAGTTTTAAATCCTTTGCAAAATATCAGAATAAGTTTTTTTATTATTGTTTATGCTATAAAACAACAACAACAACAGAAGTGTGGGTATTGCTACAAAGTAAAGATAGCAAGAAGGAAAAACCTTTCAGTTCAAATTGTTAAGCCTAATTCATGAAAAGACTTGTTAGATCTTATTCACCCTAAAATTTATAGATTAGTTTTTCTCCTAAAAATGTATCTATTTTGAGTTAACTATTATATATGTTGAGATTTTCTTGGAAACATTTTAAGAAAGGTGAGAGGACACGGAAAATTTAAATATTTTATCGCATTCCTCGACAAATCGTAATTAGTCTATAAAATGTTTTCTGAGGTTCATAAATCCACCATTATGGATGTTTTAGCTACTTTAGTTGTATTAGACTAATTCTAGAAACAAAAGGTTAAAAATGAATATCCTTTCTCAAATTCTCTTTTTTTCAGGGCTGCCCAAGCTGAAGATGATGAGTACAAGAATTTCCCTGGAGGCTACCAAAATTACTACAATATTGCTCATGCTATTAGGGATGAAGTTAAAGAACAGTCAGCTTTGTTGGTGAACGGGCAGCTGAAGGAGTATCAGGTAACTTTCCTTACTTTATGTACGTACAGCACAGGTCACGAACTGTAGCATTCATATTAAACATTTTACTTCTCTCTGTACTGCTATAATCAAAAGATTGATTTTCTCAAGTAAGCAGATTGTATCTTTGCATAAAACATGTACACAAAAATATTTTATATAGAAATATAAACTGCAGTTTCTGTGTGTTTAAAAAAACACCATTATCTGTATTAATAAAAATTTATGAACTAGTGGTTAACTTGTCTGAGCCAGTTGCGTAGAGGTGCTGGATATATTTTTGTAACTTTTTGCTTTACAGATTAAAGGTTTGGAGTGGCTGGTTTCCCTGTATAACAACAACCTCAACGGTATTTTGGCAGATGAAATGGGCTTAGGAAAAACCATTCAGACTATTGCTCTTATTACTCATTTAATGGAAAAGAAGAGAGTTAATGGACCTTTCCTCATTATCGTCCCACTCTCGTGAGTGTCATGGTTATAATTGTCTTTTTGAGAAGTTTATTAAATAAAAACGTAAAAAAATTTCTTAAATCCGTTTATAGTTTGAACCTAAATTTAATTTTTTTTTCTTAACAACATTTGGTTAAATTAGCTTATGGTTTAACCTAATTTTTTTTTATACAATGCTTAGTTAAATTAGGCTATATGATGTGAACATAAATCTTTTTTTTTTAATAACGTGGTTAAATTATGCTATAGTTTGAAGTTAGATATCTTTTTAATTTTCTTTTGTTCATATTGTGTACTCCTTGGTGTGGATTCCTGTACATAGTGAGGGGACCTCCCAGGGAAGGTTCTGTTCTTTCTGGTTACCTCCTCTGGGATCTAAACATCCACCTATGTGTTTGCTGTGCATGGTGACCTGTGAAGGGGAGGAGATGATCCTGGTGGTTGATGGGTCCATCCCTAACACACCACTTTGGCCTTCAATTCCTGAAGACAGGCAGCCTTTGGGTGGCCCCCCTTGGGTCAGTTGGCTGGTCCATTTGGGCTAGAGTCACCCAAGTACTAGTGTTGGAAGTTCTCAACGGGTGTTGTGGATATTGTATTTGATTTTGGTGTATGGGTATAGTGCTCACGAAACCCTGGTGTTGCTGCAATGTCCTTGAATGATATGGTAGTGCATCCTTTCATAGGGCTCCATGGTGGATGGGGTCAGTGGGCACCAAAATTTTCTCTGTTTCCTATTGATCCTTCTTCGAAAAATTTAAATAAAATAGTGAAAAAAACAGTCAATAGGTAAACAATTACGTCTTGAAGACTCTGATCCGCAATCTTCAACATCTGTACCACCAGTTGTACCTCATTTTATCATCCTACATTCTCTTTCAGAAAAACCTTCAGGGCAATTGTCCCCCTTTTTTATTTGGAAGGGACTGGAGGGACTTGCTGACTTTTCAAAGTCAGTAAAGAAGCTTCGATCTGGATACATATTGGTTGAAACATCCATATCCCAGCACAGTGAACTCCTCTTGAATTCAATGGCTATTGGGGATGTACCTATTGAGGTTACCCCTCATGCGTGAATTCATCACAAGGAGTTAATGTTGAGAGGGATTTGAAGAACGTCCCAAGTCAGAGATTCTCACTGGTTTCTCCATTCAAGGAGTTTCTGCAGTGAGGCACATCTCCACTTGCAAAGATGAAGTTACACTGCCGACAAATATCCTCATCTTGACATTTACACCACCAGGTGCAACTGCCACTATCAAGGTAGGTTATCTAAATTGCAAGGTACGGCCGTACATTCCAATTCCTCTTCGATGTTTCCAGTGTCAGAGGTTCAGCCACTCAAAAACGTCATGTTGTGGTTCCGTGACGTGCTTGTTGTGGTGGCAAGGACCATGATGCTTATGAGTGTGAAATGGACCCACATTGTGTCAATTGCAATGGTTCTCACCCTTCTTACTTTCGTCCTTGCCATAAATGGTTGGAGGAAAAAGAGGTGCAGCATTTGAAAATGACTCATACCATTAGTTATCCTGAGGCTCGGAAATTGCTGTCCACCTTCATCTGAGACATATGCTGCTGCACTTCATTCCACCACTACAGTGGAAGTGCAGACAGATCTCTGTGTCTCCAAGAGAATCATTCTCAAAACAAATGAAAAGCCTTTTGACCTCCATGGTTAAAATATTTGATGAATCAACTTCTACATCCATCTCTGTTCCTCCCATACATTTCAACAAACCCCATGATCCACATTCTTTGGTTCCAGGTACAGGCATTTCTATAGATGCATCTTTTTCTCCCACATCAAGTTGCAAAACAATCATTCGTTCACGTTTACAGTCACTGGAATCCCCTTCCAACAACAAAGACCTCCCAAATTGACTAAGGGCAGGATCCATGAAGATTGATAAACCTTCCCTGAATAAGGACAGAAAGGAAAAAAGCTGTGGTTGTAAACAGAAGGGCTCTCCAGTCAATTTGCCTACACATCGTTAAAAATGGCCACCTTGACACAATGGAACTGTTGAGGTTTACGTTCTAATCTGGATGATATCAAAACACTGATTGCTTCTTACTATCCTGTATGTCTTTCTTTACAAGAAACATTTCTAAAACCTGCTGATACAGTTACCTTTTGGCAGTTTTCTCTGAACAGAAATGACAGGCTGTGTGATGGACGAGTGCATGGAGGGGTGGTAGTTATTATTGGTTGATCAGCATGTGCCCACCCTGTCTTTGTCACTCAACACACCCTTAGAGGCTGTAGCCATCTGTGTTTCCTTGATGTACCCTATGACATGCTGCACCAAATGTCTCCTGCTTTTCTTGATATTCTTCTCATTGTTTTTAACTGGATCTGGCAGAAGAATGTTTTTCCTAATGCCTGGCACCAGGCTATTTTTTTTAACTTTCTTTAAGCCTGGGAAAGATCCCCAAGATACCTTCACACTACCATCCAATTGCTTTGACAAGCTGTCTCTGTAAGACCTTAGATAGGATGGTTAATGCTCGCCTTGTTTGGTTCCTTGATCAAACAACCTCCTCTTCTTTTCAATGCTGGTTCCACAACAGCACTTGGACCACATCTAATCTTGAAACGTCAATCGGCTAAGTCTTTCTCAAACGAAAACATCTTTTATCAATATTCTTTGACATTGAGAAGGCTTATGACACAACATGGAGGTATGGCATTTTGCGAGACAGGAGATTCCAAGTTCATGTCGGTTCGACACTTTTCTGTTCTTTGCTACAGGAACTTGGAGTCCCTCAGGGCTGTGTTTTGAGTGTCACACTTTTCAGTATAAAGATTAATGCCATCACTGAACATCTTTCTTTCACTGTTGCAAATGGGCTATATGTTGATGACTTTCACAACTTCCCTTGCTGTGGTTTCTCTCTTAACATTGTAGGCTATGTACCAACATTAGTTTTATGCTATTTATGTTTCTAAATGCTGTTTTATTGTACCTTTATTTCCTTTTATGAATTTTACTACACTTACTTTATTTTTACCTTTTTACTGGACTTTTGGCACAGATAGCCTAGCTGCTTCGTGCCATAAAACAATCAACCAATCATATTGTCTAGATGAATATTTAAAATTTGCAAATACAATTTATTTTTTATGTAACATTGTTTGTTATTATTGCATATGAATTTTAACTTTCTTTTATTTATTAAAAAATCGAATTTATATGTTGATTTGTAGTCACACTTGTACCACAGGAGCAGTTACTTAAAACCAGGAAAATTATCATAGATATGTTTTGAGATAATTAAGATAATTTCAGGTTTTTTTAATTTCACACAAAGCTACACAAGGGCTATCTGCATTGGCCCTCCATAATTTAGCAGGGAAGGCAGCTAGTCTTACCACCCACTATCAACTTTTACCAATGAATAGTGGGATTGACCATCACATTATAATGCTCCATGGCTAAGTGGGCGAGCATGTTTGATGCGATAGGGATTCAAACCCGTGACCCTTGGATTACGAGTTGAATGCCTTAACCCACCTGGTCATGCTGGGCCTTTATTTTATTAAATTAATTTGTAATATTATATTTTAGTGTTTCTACAACATCTTAGCTGCTTTATGTAATTTAATCTTGTTTTGAAAATGGTGTTGAATGGTTATTATGTAAAAAAACAATGTGTTCCTGGCAGAAAGAAATCTTTTCTTTGCCATGTTTTGGATATGTTTGACCATGTTTATAAAACAGTTTTCTTGTATTTTAACACAAATTTTGTAATATATCCTTCATTGATGAGTATACTGCCTGACAAATATATTTATCACATATATTCCATTGATATTTATTTCAGTTAATAGACTGGTTGTTAGAGCACTAGAAATTTGTGAGTCGCAAGTTCGAATCTTATCACCAAATTTGCTCATCATTTCAGCTGCAGGGGCACTATAATGTGATGACCAACCCAACATTTTGTTGATAATAGAGTGCCTCAAGAGTATGCAGTGAGTGGTGTTGACTAGCTCAGAGATGCCAACTATTTCAAATGACTGAACGTAACGATTGTAGACAGAGCCCTTTATCATTTTCGGCTGCTAGGCCTAACCAATGTCTCTAAGCTGTTTATTATTATATTATTATTATAACTATTATTATTTATTACTGCTATAGATTGCTCATTTATGACTGTGTTTTGTGTATTTAATAAATAAATTAAAAAAATTCTTTTGAAATTCTCTTATTTAGTTCAGAGTAACAAACATACTGGTAAAACAACACTGAACATGCACAAACAGTAAGCAGAAAAAGCCTTTGTGTAAGGACTAGTTTATATCATGTTTATGACACTTATTGTGGCTAAACTGTAAGCACTGTTAATAAGTATGCTTGAAATCATTTTGTCATCTTTACAACCCAACATTTGTAAAATTGCTGTAGTTTTGGTTTTAGCACAGTCATATTTTTTTGCTATATCAGAGTCTGGGAACATTTTTCTGAATAGATGTCCTGCATGATTGGCTACAGCTAGGGGTAAATTATGAGCAATGATTAATTGCGTGAACATCACTTCTGCATTTATGATTTCATATTCTGAATTCTTACTCATAAATGTTGTTATCTGCATCATTTTTGTCTTCACCTGAGCCTTTTGTTGGTGAAATGCCGATTTTTGTATGTCTGGAACAATCGTTTATCCCGTCATGCACCACAGAAAAATCGACGTGACAAACTGTACAAAATGCATGGTTGTCACTGACTTTTGATGCAATGACTGGATATTTTGCACTATACTCTTTTTTAAATTTTTGATTCACAGTTTTAGTCCTTTTAGATTTGCCAGAAACAAGACAATTTGGTGAACAAGGCCTCTTTTTTTCCCATCTTGTGAAGGATCGCATTGGTGTTTCTATGCCACTTAGAAATGGAGAAATACCCATCTATGCGAACGCTGATTGGCTGACAAGCACTGATGACGTAATTATGGATTCCCCCACGTAGCCAGTATGGAGAAGCACCACACTCAAACTATTGGAAGACTTTGGAGATACAAATATTTTTTATTATTTCAAGCACAAACATGATTATCACGAGTAGCCATTTCGACTGTCTTTTATTTATTATCAAAATTTATTTGTATCTCACTAGAAATTTTCTTTTCACCCCTTTCAAGCCCTGGGGGAACAATTTATCACTATTGTATAGGCCTATATAATAATTTGGGAGTTGGAACAAGTCGTAATATTTATCTGTATGAGCATATAGTTGTAATGTATACACCAAAATCATAATGATTATGCTCAAATTGTAATGGTTGGCATCTCTGCAAGCTGTCTTTTATCTAGCCAATAATTTCTGAATTAGGGATCACTGTTGAAGATAGCCCTGAAATAGCTTTTATGCTGAATTCCAAAAACAAATATTTTGTTTCTATTATGTAATTCACACTTGGATATCTGTTCTGTTCAAATAGCCCAAATATGCTGCTGAAACTGGATGTCTTTAGCAGTATTGACTGTGACTGATGTGATACGTTAGTTGTCGATACAATATGTATCCACGTATTGATGATGAAATATATGTATCTAGATACAGAAGTTTTACCAATAGTTTATTACAAAGTTTGACAGTTGACAATAATATTTAATCAGAAACAGATCTATTACATTGAGAGCTTTAAGTTACTTAGTGTAAGCAAATATAGTTTCCTGGTGCAGTTTGAAGTTTTTCTAAAAGAAAAAGGATAATTTTGGTTTATTTTGTATTTTTTATGGAGGTTATGAGGATAGTCAAACTACTGACTTCATATGTGAATATTGTAATAAAATATGAAGATTTCTTGAAAAAACGTTAGAAATTTATTTTGCAGGTTTAAGATATTACAAAAAAGAAATTTGTCAATTTTTAGATGGAGAAAAGTATTTCTAACCTTAACATGAAAATCACTTTATTCTCAGAGCAGTGATTGCTTTGACTCCTTATACTAAAACAATAATTTTTAGCAAATATACTTTATTTAAAAAAATTCTAATTTTTTTTCTGTACAAAAAATATACAATGTTAACTGAAGGCTTTGTGAAGATAAGTAAATTGTGCTGTATTGGATGATGTATGGCTGTATTGCCATACCTGTAGTATTTACTTTCTGTTGGTGAAACTATGTGCCTAAAGATATGGTACACCAGCACACAGCAACTGAAGCTTTCTAACAACTTCATACTATACTGCTCAGAGAAACTTAACCATTTAGGCTGATGGCTTCAGCAGAGAGTCTAAAATGATCTACACTTCAAAACTTTATGCAAGTGTGATTCATAAACATTTCAGTTCCACTACCATGTGCATAATTTCATCAGTTTTCAGTTAGGTTTACTTACTAACTTTTAATTTCATAATTTTAACTTTAAAAAAAATTAGCAGTGCTTCCATGGGACAAGCACAACCTTAATCAACAAAACTTCATCTCTACACAGTAAGTGGTTATGAATACTTGATGTTAGTAAAGTGTAGACTGTGTGTATTAGATAGAGTTTAACAGCCAAGCACCCAAGATTTTGCAGAACCTAATTTTTTAAGTCATTCCAGATCATTTGTTTATTGGCTAACACTTTTATCCGAACCTGAATGGACAAAAAGCAGGTGATTGCCACATGATTTGTGAAAACCAGATCCATGGCTGTCCACCAAACATATTGACATTTAGTGATCTTCTACTGATAAAGCAACATTAATATAGGAAAAGAAGTGGCTTACAATTGCAAAATGCATATGTGCAGTACTTATGGAAAATGCTCTTGATGTTAGTGTGGATACAACAGTTTAAGCCCAGACGTCAAAATGGCACAAAAAGCAGGTGGAAAATGGCCAGAGAGTAAATTAAAGGTGTGAAGGAAGAAAAAAGGAAGGATTGATTACACATTTTCATTGGAGAGTGATGGAAATGAAATGTCTAATGATATTTGTGAAGATAATTTGGATTTCGTGACACGAAAGAAATGAAACAGATCATCTCAAAGAACTTACGTGTGAAAGCAAGACATTCAAGGCCTTGTTGCATGGCTTCAACAGGGTGTAGTAGAGATGTCTATTCAATTTTGGCAGTCCAAGGGTGCAGCAAAGATGTTTATTCAGTTCTAGCAGTCCAATAAGGTGCAGCAGAGATGCCTATTCAGTTCTGGCAGTCCAACGGTGCAGCAGAGATGGCTATTCAGTTCTGGCAGTCCAACAGGGTGCAGCAGAGATGGCTATTCAGTTCTGGCAGTCCAACAGGGTGCAGCAGAGATGGCTATTCAGTTCTGGCAGTCCAACAGGGTGCAGCAGAGATGGCTATTCAATTCTGGCAGTCCAACAGGGTGCAGCAGAGATGGCTATTTAGTTCTGGCAGGCCAACAGGGTGCAGCAGAGATGGCTATTCAGTTCTGGCAGTCCAACAGGGTGCAGCAGAGATGGCTATTTAGTTCTGGCAGTCCAACAGGGTGCAGCAGAGATGGCTATTCAGTTCTGGCAGTCCAACAGGGTGCAGCAGAGATGGCTATTTAGTTCTGGCAGTCCAACAGGGTGGGGGAGAGATGTCTATTCAACAGTCTAACAGTTCAGTTCCAGCAGAAAAAGGATTTTTTAAATGAGTATTTTCATTCTTTTGTTTTTGATGAGCATGTGATAAAAGTGCTAGTAAAGATCCTGTTACTTTTGTAGGACCCTTTCAAACTGGATGTTGGAGTTTGACAGGTGGGCACCTACAGTGATTAAAGTAGCTTACAAAGGATCTCCTAACATCAGGCGACAAATTGCAGGACAGATGAGAAACAGCAAACTGAATGTTCTCCTGACAACGTATGAGTATGTCATCAAAGACAAATCAGTTTTGGCAAAGGTAAGATATTTTCTTGTTTATAATTGCAACCATATGATACAGTATAATAAATAATTTAAAATTACATCTATTTGTAGTGTTAATAAATACATATATCACTAGCAAGACAGGTGAGAAACAGCAAACTGAATGTTCTCCTGACAACATATGAGTATGTCATCAAAGACAAATCAGTTTTGGCAAAGGTAAGATATTTTCTTGTTTATAATTGCAACCATATGATACAGTATAATAAATGATTTAAAATTATCTATTTGTGGTGTTAATAATTAGATGTATCACTAGCAAGAGAACATTAGGTGTTTTGGTTTTATATTTCAGAGTTATCTGAGGATTTTGTTGTTTTTTTACTGTTGGTTTTCAAGTACTGAGGATTTGTGTCAGGTGAATGCCTTTTTTTAATGAACTGGAAATCATGTTTTCAAAAAATATATGGCTAAAAATTTCATGTGAGATAAGAACAAAACAATGTACGAAGAAGTGGTGCCTGGAAAAGCAAAAACTAAGCAGCTTCTTATTTTTAAGCAAATCAAAATAAGAGAATTAGAATCATAATCAAAATAGTAGTGAGAGCTATAAGTAATAAAGATGTCGAGATAGATATGTGATGAGAATAACTAATAACTGCAGAGAAAAAAGTCGTAACAAAAATTATAGGTTATGGATCAAAGTGTACGAATACAGAACTAGGTATGAAAATCGTCTATGATCGTCATACTGTGAGAAGGTGTAAGAAACAAAATATTCAAGTACAGAAATCATCTCAAATGATACAAACACTTTGGTAGAAAAAGAAATGAGACCATCAAAATTGTCTTCACGATTATGGCTAGCAGTGCATTAGACAAAGAAAATTATGAGCATTAGGCAAATTACTGCCAGGAATATCAGTATACAACAGCAGGAATACAGTGAACCACTACAAGCAATTTGCATAAGGCCATCAATGAATTTGTATAAATTCCAATAGTAGCAGAAATAAGTTCAGTCATGGTGAAGGTAACAGCAAAATTGTAAACATGAAAAATGTAAATTGGTTTAAATTGCATGGAAATATGGGTAAGTAACAGATGCTTCATATGCATTGTATGAAGGACATCTTGGAAGCATGAGTCTAAACACAACAAGGAAAGACTTTGAGAATCTATTTGAAATTAATTTTCATTCAAAAAAAATGTAAAATTTAAATGTTTGCTATTTTTACAGAAATCTCAACTCTGTTACTCTGATGAGTGTATCCTGCTGTTAGGGTGTATATTTAAAATTGAATTACAAAAAGATAGAAAATGAATTTGCAATCAATTCCATGCACTTCAGAAATTACTTATTTAATTTTACACAAAATGAATAATTAAAAATTTGATTGTATTGATTTGAGGGAACTCCAAATAATATCATTAATGCTTGTGAATTTTCCAAGTGTTTTTCTGAGCATAATAAATAACTTTTAGCCCTCTAGCAAGAAATATTTGACAGGTTTGAATAAAATAGTGCTCATATGACTTTGTAATTACATAAAATTGTAATTTTACTTATTTTTAGTTAATTACTATTTGTCATTGTCAGTCATTATGAAGTACTCAGATTTGAGAAGTCATAGGTAATTGATCTACACATGTAGTGACAGCTCTGGCTTTTCATGTTTTTTTTTAACTGTATAAATTAATATGGTTACCAGTTTAGGGAAGATTCTCATAGAGATTAGAAGAAAGTGGTAAATACTTAATTTGTGAACAACTTACGTTGAAATTACAGTTCTGATTTTTTGGTTTAATTTGGAAAAAGCTTGACTTATCACTTTATATATCATTTAAATTATTGTAGGAAAGGAAATATTTTCATGTATCAACATGAGGTACAAATAGTTGAATAATTTTTGCTAAATCTCTGTAAAGAGAATTGTGTGAATTACTAAAACTTCTTAATTCATAAAATTGGATGCAAATGTTTACTCGTAGTGCATCCATTTAACTTGTCCCATGAATAGAGTTGTTTTAAAGATAATTAGATTGTAAGAAAATAGTGGACTTCATTGTGTAAGATGGATTATTTGTACACTGATAAGTGATTTTAGTACACAATGGTACTTTAACACTTCCTATAGCACGTTGTAATGTAAAGGTAACAAATCTATCTTTTTTGTTTAATACACAAGTGTAGCTGAATACCCATACTTCCAGGTAACAGTTTAAATACACCATGGAGTATTTCTGTTGGTTTCTCAATTAAACAGTGATACTTCTAGGTGACCTGTAAGTTGAAAATTTTCCAAAATATATTTCATGAACATTTCTTTGTGTAATAGACCAATTTGAATAAGAAATTCAAAGAAAACAAGTTTTCCACTGTATTTTTATAATGCATTCAATAGAGGGACAAAATGAATAAATTCTACATGGATATTTACATCATAACTACTGTACATTTGTATGTAGTTTATATGTATCATATCGCTGAGTACGGATGTGTATTTTAACATAAAATCATTTGTTGTATAGATTCGCTGGAAGTACATGATTATTGATGAAGGACATCGAATGAAGAACCACCACTGTAAGCTTACACAGATACTGAATACACATTACACGGCACCACATCGTCTTCTACTCACGGGAACTCCTCTGCAGGTGAAATAAAATCTTAGACTTTTTCGTCAACAGAAAATTATTGCCCTAAAATTGAAAGAGTTTTAATTTAAAGAGTTTAAAGAAGTAATATCTTACCTTATAGCAACCCTGTTTCTCAACAGATACTGTTGCATGAAGAGGCTTAAAAATGTAATCGTAATTTAAATACTAAAATGTTGAAATCCAGTTTAAAAGAGCTGTATTTACATTAGAATTTTACAAAATTATTCACTTGAAACAAAGAAACAAAAATAGTGGAAGCAAAATAATTTACTTGTAATTTAAATAATTGTCAAGAATTTCCTAATGTTCATAGTCAGTTTTGCTTCACATTATTACAGAAAAATATTCTTTGTTTTAGTCTAAAAATAACTTAAGTATTTTTTTCTGTAAATATTTTATGCACACACACACACACACACACACACACACACACACACACACACACACATTAGAAAACTAGTGGATAGACAGATAATATTTGGGTAGAACTATAATGTGAGAAACATCAACTCCAGTTGAAGTTATTGATAGAAGTAGGAAATGTGCATACACTAATTGGGATAGTCTCACATATGAAAAATGTAGGACTGAATCAAAAAAATATTTTCTTTTATAACATGTGGAAAAAGTTTGGATTCCTAAGTCTGCAACTTTGTACATCAACATTCACTGTTCACGCTCTGCACCCTGTTGTGGAAATAGTTACGATTATATATATATATATATATATATATAAAGAAAATATAGGAAGAGAATTGAGAAATAGAAATTAATAAAAGTGGTTAAAATGTATATGTAAATTGTGGTATTCCAGACATGTATTTATGAATATTTTAAAAACATTAACAAAGTCTAGACAAATTTACAGTTGGTCAGGAAAAAATGGAAAATAGAATGTACCATCCAAAATTTCAAAAACTAATAACAAACTTTTGGTTTACTTAAATATTCAAGTTTCCTTTCTTTTTTTCTTTTTTTTAACTGTGATACTTCTAAATTAAGATATTTTCTAGTTCAATGTAATTGATGCCCTCCAGTGGCATGTCTGTCTAGTTGTACCACTACAAAATGTGGATTTCAATAACTGTGGTATGCATAGTACAGTTAGCCTGTTATGTTGTTGTTTGCTCAACTGCAAAAAAAAGTACAATGGGGATAGCTATTGTTTTATGAAGAAAACAGTGTTACAGTTGTATTCCCAATTTTATTCTGTACATATAGAAAAACCATCTGCTGTATTATTATTAAAGATATGCAAAATAAATAAAAACATGTAAGAATTATTAGACAGTAATAACTTTTTTAAAGTTTTACAAATGCTATTAGTAAAACATGTGAAAATTTAACAATGTATTGTTTTGTTACTTTACTCAATTCAGATTCTTATCTAACCACAAAATTGAATATTTGGCCAGAGAGACATGCTCTTTCTAAAGGTTCTTTTGAAACTAAGAGCTATTATGAGTAATGTTGTGTATTCAACCCTGTTCATATACTGAACAGCAAAATAAATTAACCCTAATGACCCTTCCTTCAAAAGCTTGAAGTAGTTGTTCATGATTTTGTGATTATTAACAGAATTATCAAAATTCAACATTATAATTGCAAAAAATTTTAGAAAATTACATAAATTCAAATAAAAAAAGTATTCATTACATGTGCATTTTCTTTGAATGGAACATATTTTCTATCAGCATAGAATGACTAATACTTTGAAAATAAGTTTTAAGAAATGATTTTGCTGCTGTGATATGACATGAAAGTTATTGATTTAAAAATTTCACACTAGAAGATGTTTTCTGTTAAATTTTAATGACACAGAAATTAACATTATCATTCATTGAAGTTTGCTCTTATTTGGTCTTATGCTTATAATTGTTTTTTTATGCATTTCTTTTTCTATTATTTTTCTTTATCTTTATATGCAATAGATGGACAGATATCTGTTTTCCCAAATGACATCATTTTTTTGGTATAATTTGTCAGAATAGAGCTCTAGTATTTCAATCCATAGTCTAAGGACCATCAAATGCTTATTGGAAGAGTTGCTCATAAAATTTTACTTGCAAATGACATTTTCAGTATTTGCAACTTCAGGGACACAAAGGTTTAACTGATCACATGACCATACCATGAATAGAATTGTAGAGCTGAGCATGAGAAAAAGTTGGCTCAACTGAGTCCCTAATGGACAGCCATCTGGTTTCCTAAATTATATTATTATCAAGGTTATTACTAGTGGTAAATAAGTTTTGTCTCTTTGCAAATTTATGCATTTATAAATATTAAAAGAGAATAAATTGGCCTTTTTTCTTTCTTGGTTTTTTTCTATTTTAGAATAAGCTTCCAGAACTGTGGGCTCTTCTGAATTTCCTTCTACCAAGTATCTTTAAATCTTGTGCAACCTTTGAACAGTGGTTTAATGCTCCTTTTGCTACCACAGGAGAGAAGGTATTTTTGTATTAAATTACTGATGTTTAACTTTCCATTAAATCTGTATTTGTATGCTTTAGTAAGTGGTTTCAAAGATATAATAAAGTAGAAATTATCCTATTTCAAAAAAAAGTTTCTCTAATGTGCTTTCAGTTTAAAGGTCAGATCTTAATTGTTGAAGCCAAATTCTTGCATTTGCTTAGGAAGTTAGCATAACTTAAAATTAAATTATTTTTGTTTACAATAAAGTACATGTGACAATTGTATGAAATTAACTTTTGTTTAAAGAGAATTTTATAAAGAAAAAATGCCTTACAGTTGTATGAAATTCATTTTTGTTAGTTTTTGGTCCTAAGCTTGCCTTTACAATGGCCCAGCATGGCCAGATGGTTAAATTACTTGAATCACAATCTGAGGCTCTTGTGGGGCTGAATCCTCATCCTGCCAAACATGCTTCTCCTTTCGGCCATGGGGGTGTTATAATTCAATGGTCAATTTCACTATTCACAGGTAAAAGGGTAGCCCAAGAGTTGGTGATGGGTGATGGTGACTATTTGCCTTCCCTTTAGTCTTCAGTGCTAAATTAGGGACATAGTGCAGATAGTTCTTGTGTAGCATTGCATGGAATTCAAAATAAATCAAGCCTTTAAAACAGAATGTTACATTATGTTTGTATGAAATTTGGAAATGTTATTTAAGTTACCTAAATATCTTGAATTAATTCTATGGATAATTGTAGATTATAATTCAGATTTTAGTATTATACATTAGTTGATTTCTTAATTGATTATTGTGTGTCACATATTGTGCTGGATGCAGCACTAGTTCATATAAGATATTTGTGTTGTCAAGATATAAAGTCTGTGGTTTTATATGAATTAGGAACTCAAACCAAGATATAAAATAATTACTTCTTGTCTTTTTTATTTGCTGAGATACTGCACATGTCCTGAATCAAACACAATGTCTTTGCTAACCTCTTTCCATTTTAAGAAATATTTCCTTATACACATGTCTGTCTATGATGTGAATAACCAATTGAAAGCTCAGAATTTTCCTCTAGTGGCTTTCTCAGCCATTTTCAAATATAACATTATCATTTTCTTCTTTCAAAACAAGACTTTTAAGAAGGTAGGTTGAGTCTTTGGTCTGCTCAAAATTTCACATTTTTAGACTCAAATAAGCTTAGTTACTAAGCTTGACAAGTTAGTGGAATTCTGTGGCACTAATATAGTACTTTATGATTTTTTTTGTCATTTAGCTGTGTGTGTGTGTGTGTGTGTGTATGTTAGCTTATATATGTAACCTAAAACAAATTTCAAATTATCCATGTGTAAAATTTTAACAGGCTTAGTAATCTATGTCAAGCAACATTTGAGTACAAATGTCATTGTGATTAGAAGATGTAATTGTTTGCTATACTTATTCACTGTTCTGTGTTTTAATCAAAATGAGTTAAGGAATTTATATGTAAATAGTAATAATGTATATACATATATAATGTATTGTAACTGAAATGTGACTATTTTATAAAATATTAGTTCACTGAAACACAGCCAAGACAGGTCACTTTGTAAATGTCAATTTTATGTTTTGGGATATGGTAACAAGTGCACAAGTCACATCATTATAACTTCTGTGACCAACTTGAAAATTTGAAACAGTACATAATGTGAATTTAATAAATATATCTTCACAACATTTGGCAGTGTTTTAGTAAACATTAAAAGTGTGCTATGTACAAGAAATAAAAAACTGCAAGATGAAAAGAAGCATATTTATTCTTAGTATGAAACTACCTTTCACTCAGACTAGTTAATCAGGATAACTCAGTAAAGACTATTCAAATTACTCTTTAGTGGAAATGCTTCAAGAAAAAAATAAAACTTTTTTTCTCTTCAATAATAATTATTATGAAATCATTCATTGAACAATGAAATGATATGTTGAATAGTTTGAATTAAATTAGACAGTACATTCTTCTTTGAATGAATCATTTTGTGAGATTTTTATTTTCTTGTATTCACAATTCCAACTGTTAAGTTTTTCGTTCCTCTTTTATCTTAATTTTATGGTTTTATTGCCTTTCAAAAGCAGTAAATCACAGCAAGAGCCCATTAGTCATAAACACCCCAAGTAAAGTACATAACCCATGAATTTTGCAAGAGAAAGTTTTGGGTCTGAAATGACTAGCTTTTTATTTTGTTTCGATAAGTTAATTGCTTAAATAAGAATTATGAAACTTTCAGATACGTATTTTAGAATTATGTATATCGGGCAATGGAATAGTATGTCCCTAAAGTACTATAATTTATCTGGTTTTCTAAGTAAGCTATAATTAGGTTAAAAAAAACTCTTGAGTCCTCAGAACAAAGAGGTGCAGTTACCAAAAACTAGATACTTCTGCTAACTAATTATTTAATTAGGATATTGGAATGGTAGGTCTTTTAAGATTTCATTGAGGAAAAAATGATCTTTCTATTCGTCATTATAAACAGGTCTACCAACATTTTAAGACTATTAGTAAAAATTTAAAAAGATAGACAGGTAGGGAAGAAGGCTGTTTTGATGATTTGGACAATGTTATTAAAGCCGTGGTAAATGAAGAAGGTGTGATACATTTGTATTTTATGGTTGTGCTTGTAATTATGTATAGTTTGTGTTTACAATTGTGTGGACACTCTGGAGGCCATATTAAGGAAGATATGAGAGAGAATTTGGAGTACAGATGCATTATGGGACAAAAGGAAGTAAAGATTGAGATTTAAAAAAATCCGTTTATAATTAAGGAATTTAATAAAACAATGAATTATAGGCTATGTTTGGACACTAAGTTTATTGACATACACTGATAATAAAGTTGCTCACTTTTGAATGAAACTGTAAAAAGTTGTCATGCACACTGTACAGAAAGAGTTAAATAGGTTTTTTTTAAATGAATAATTATAGGTGGAATTAAACGAAGAAGAAACTATCCTAATCATTCGTCGACTCCATAAAGTGTTACGTCCTTTCTTGCTGAGACGGATGAAGAAAGAGGTGGAATCTCAGTTGCCAGAAAAGGTAAGATTCGGAAAATTAGGAACTCGTAGGCACATTGTCAAAGAGATAGTTGTTTAACATTGTGTAAACTGATACCTTGGTGTAATTCCACAACTGGATATGTTATATGTATGTCATGTAAGTGCAAGACTGATTTGATTCATTTCCTAACACTCATATTCTCATCACTTAACAATGTTGAGGATTTGTTGTGCTGTATAATTGAGGAACACTTTTGGAAATTGGACAAATGGTAGCTCACAATAATCATCATCAAATTAAAATTTTAATAATTCCATATTATTGTCATTCTTTACACAGCAAAAAAAAAACAACTTTAAATAAATTTACATTTTTTAGCTACATTAAATTGATTTGTTTTAGTTAAACTTTATGTATAGATTATGACATATCAAGTTGAAACATGTTTGTATTGATACATACGTTGTCAATTTCACGTGACAGTACCGAAGTTGTTTATTGCATTACAGCGTGAATGTCTTTTTCAACCTGGAGAAACATGATTGTATTTTATTACACTCTGTGTGGATTCCTGTATGTGGTGAGGGGACTTTCCAGGGAAAATTCTATTCTTTTAGTTTACCTCCTCTGGGATCTAAACATCCACCGATGTATGTGTTTGCTGTGCGTGGTTACACGTGAAGGAGAGGAGAGGATGATTGTGGTTGAGGGGTCCAACCCTAACACACCACTTTGGCCTTCAATTTCTGTAGATGGGCAGCATTAGGGTGGCCCTTTTGGGTCAGTTGGCTGGTCCACTTGGGCTAGGGTCAACCAAGTACCAGTATTGGATGTTCTCAAGAGGTGTTGTGGACATTGTATCTGGTGCTGGTGTTTGGGTATAGTGCTAACTGGCGTTGCTGCAGTGTCCCCGTTTGGCATTGTAATGTGTCTCTTCATAGGGCTCGATGGTGGTGTGGGGTCAGTAAGCACCAAAATATTCCTTTCTTTTATTATGGATTCTTCAAATAAAAAATTAAATAAAATAGTGAAAAAACAGTCCATGGGTAAACGAGCAAGTCATGAAGGTTCTGAACAACAATCTTCAATATCTATAACACCTGTTGTACCTCATTTTCTTATAGTACATTCTCTTTCAGACAAACCTTTAGGGCAAATGTCTCCCTTTTTCATTTAGAAGGGACTAGAGGGACATGCTGGCTCTCCAAAGTCAGTAAAGAAGCTTCGATCTGGAGACATATTAGTTGAAACATCCACATTCCAACACAGTGAACTCCTCTTGAATTCGAAGGCAATTGGGGATATACCTATTGAGGCTACCCCTCATGCTACTTTGAATTCATCACGAGGAGTTATTGTTGAGAGGGATTTGAAGAACGTCCCTGAGTCAGAGATTCTCACTGGTTTCTCCACCTAAGGAGTTTCTGCAAAGATGGAATTATGATGCCAACCAATGTCCTCATTCTGACATTTACATCACCACGTTCACCTGCCACCATCAAGGCAGGTTATGTTAATTGCAAGGTATGGCCATATGTTTCAAACCCTATCATATTTCCAGTGTCAGCGGTTAGGTCACTTGAAGATGTCTCATCATGGTTTCTGGATGTGTGTTCGTTGTGGTGGCAAGGACCACGATGCCTATCAGTGTGAAACAGATCCTCATTGCATCAGTTGCAATGGCTCTCACCCATCCTACTTTCGTTCTTGCCCTAAATTGTTGAAAGAAAAGGAGGTGAAGTGTTTGAAAACGATTGAAAGGATTTCTTACCCTGAGGCTTGATAGCTGTCCACCACTTCATCTCAGAAGAATGCTGCTGAACTTCATTCCACTGCTTCAGTTGGAGTGCAGACAGTTCTCTCTTTTGACCTCCATGGTTAAAAAAAGTTGATGAATCAACTTCAACACCCATCTCTGTCCGTAACATACATTCCAACAAATCCCAAGATTCACTTTCTTTGGTTCTGGGTAGAGGCATTTCCTTGGATACATCTTTTTCTTCCACCCCAAGATGCAAAATGATCATTCATTGATGTCCTCAGTCGCTGGAATCCTCATCCAACTTGCCCAATCAACCCAGGGCAGGATCCATGGAGATTGATAGACCTTCTTCAAATAAAGACAGTAAAGAAAAATGATGTGGTCATAAATAGAAGGGTTCTCTACCCAATTAGCCTACTACACATAAATATGCCACCTTGATACAGTGGAACTGTCGAGGTTTACATTCTAATATAGATGACATCAAAACACTGGTTGCTTTCTACCCTCCTGTATGTCTTTCCTTGCAGGAAACATTTCTGAAACCTGCCAATACAGTCACCTTTTGGCTATTTTTTTGTACAGAAATGACAGGCTGTGTGATGGATGAGTGTATGGAGGAGGTGGCACTGTTGGTTGATCAGCATGTGCCCACCCTGTCTTTGCGACTAGACACATCTTTGGAGGCAGTAGCCATCTGTGTTTCCTTGGGTTGTACATCACTGTTTGTTCTCTCTACCTGTTGCGTGAAGAGTCCTATGATCAATCAGACCTTGATGCTCTCATTGAGCAGTTGCCATCTTCCTTTTTGATCCTGGGGACTTCAATGGACATTATCCCCACTGGGGAAGTGCTGATATTGATTTGAGGGATTGCTCCATAGAGCATATGCTCTCTGATCACAACCTTTCTCTTTCCAATAGCAGTTCTTATACTTATTTTCATGCACCAAGTCACTACTTTACTGCTACTGATTTCTGTTTGCTCCTCTTCTCTATTCTCTCATATTTTATTGAGGGACCCCTCAGTGTGGATTCCTGTAAGTGGTGAGGGGACCTCCCAAGGAAGGTTCTGTTCTTTCAGTTTATCTCCACTGGGATCTCAACATCCACCCACGTGTTTGCCATATGTGGCGACCCATGAAGGGGAGGAAAAGATCCTGGTGGTTGAGGGGTCCAACCCCAACACACCACTTTGGCCTTGAATTCCTGTAGATGGGCAGCTTTTGGGTGGCCCCCCTTGGGTCAGTCGGCTGGTCCACTTGGGCTACAGTTAATCAAGTACCATTGTTGGGAGTTCTCAACGGGTGTTGTGGACATTGTGTCTGATGCTGGTGTTTGGGTATAGTGCTCACAAAACCCTGGCGTTGTTGCAATGTTCTTGTATGACATTGTAGTGCATCCCCTTGTAGAGCTTCATGGTGGGTGGGGTCAGTGGGTACCAAAATTTTCCTTTTTTCCTATGGAACCTCCAATAAAAAATTTAAATAAAATTGTGAAAAAACAGTCAATAGGTAAACGACTACATCTTGAAGACTCTGAGCAGCAATCTTCAACATCTGTAACACCTGTACCCCATTTTCTTACATCACATTCTCTTTCAGAAAAACCTTTAGTGCATTTGTCCCCCTTTTTTATACAGAAGGGACTAGAGGGACTTGCAGGCTCTCCAAAGTCAGTAAAGAAGCTTTGATCTCGAGACATTGGTTGAAACATCCACACAGTGAACTCCTCTTGCATTCAAAGGCAATTGGGGATGTACCTATTGAGGTTACCCCTCATGCGTGAATTCATCACAAGGAGTTATTGTTGAGAGAGACTTGAAGAATGTTCCAGAGTCAGAGATTCTCGCTGGTCTCTCCACTCAAGGAGTTTCTGCCATGAGGCGCATCTCCACTCGCAAAGACAGAGTTACACTGCCGACAAATATACTCGTTTTGACTTTTACATCACCACGTGCACCTGCCATCATCAAGGCAGGTTATCTAATTTGCAGGGTACGGCCGTACATTTCAAACCCTCTTCGATGTTTCCAATGTCAGAGGTTCGGCCACTCAGAGACATCCTGTCGTGGTATCCGACATGTGCTCGTTGTGGTGGCGAGGACCACGATGCCTATGAGTGTCACACGGACCCACATTGTGTCAACTGCAATGGTTTCCACCCTTCCTACTTTCGTTCTTGCCCAAAATGGTTGGAGGAAAAAGAAGTGCAGCGTTTGAAAACGACCCATAACATTAGTTATCCTGAGGCTCGGAAATTGCTGTCCGCCACTCCATCTTGGACATATGCTGCTGCACTTTATTCCACAACTACAGTGGGAGTGCAGACAGATATCTCTGTGCCTCCAAGAGAATTGTTTTCAAAACAAATGAAAAGCCTTTATGATTTCCATGGTTAAAAAGGTTGATGAATCAACTTCTACACCCATCTCTGTTCCTCCCATGCAATCCAACAAATCTCAAGATCCACATCATTCAGTTTCAAATACAGGCATTTATTCTGATACATCTTTTTCTCCAACCCCATGATGCAAAACAATCATTCATTCGCATCCTCAGTCATTGGAATCCCCTTCCAATAACAAAAACCTGCCCACCCGACCCAGAGCAGGATCCATGGAGGTTGATAGACCTCCTCCAACTAAGGACAGTAAGGAAAAAAGACGTGGTTGTAAACAGAAGGGTTCTGCAGCCACTTCACCTACCCGTTGTTAAAAATGGCCACCTTGATACAATGGAACTGTCGAGGTTTACGTTCTAGTCTGGATGATATCAAAAAACTGATTGCTTTCTACCATCCTGTATGTCTTTCCTTACAAGAAACATTTCTAAAACCTGCTGATACAGTCACCATTTGTCAGTTTTCTCTGTACAAAAATGACGGGCTGTGTGAAGGACGAGTACATGGAGGGGTGGCACTATTGGTTGATCAGCATGTCTCCACCCTGTCTTTGTCACTCAACACACCCTTGGAGGCTGTAGCCATCGGTGTTTCCTTGGGTCATACCATCACTGTTCTAACTACCTGTTTCCTGGAGAGACATATGATCAATCAGACCTTGATGCTCTCGTTGAATAGTTGCTGTCTCCATTTCTAATCCTGGGGACATTAATGGACATCATCCCCTCTGGGGAAGTGCTGTTATTGATAGGAGGGGTCGCTCTGTAGAGCATATGCTCTCTAATCACAATCTTTCTCTTTTCAATACTGGTTCTTCCACTTATTTTCACCCATCTAGTCAGTCCTTTACTGCTATTTATCTCTTGGTTTGCTCCCCTTCATTATTTTCCCATTTTTCATGGAAGGTTTACCATAACCCACTAGGCAGTGATCATTTTCCTATATTTTTGAGAGAGACTGGCCATGGTTGATGCCTTCCTACCTGCGTGCCCCAGTGGAAGCTGGATCAGGCAGACTGGTCCAGTTTCACTGCTCTCGCCATCGTGAATCAGCCATCAATAGACGACTGTGTGGCAGCTGTAACTGACTGTATTATACAAGCAGCTGCTCAGTGTATTCCTAAAACCTCGACATGATATCTTCATTCGTGGTGGAATCCTGCTTGCTACTTGGCACGGAAGGCTCAAAAATGGGCCTGGGATACTTTCTGTAGATATTACATGATTTCGGAATTGCATTGCTTTTCAACGGGCCCGTGCACATGCCAGGTGGGTAAGACGTCAAAGCCAGAAGGAATCTTGGATTAAGTTCACAACTAGCATATCTTCTACCACTAGTTCCAAGGTCATATGGGACAAGATTTCAAAAGGTCAGTGGGCACCACAATTCTGTCTTCCTCTCCATCTTACTCTAATGGCCAAGAGGTAGCAGATGTCCGGAGCATCGCTGATACTCTGATATCTAGCACTTCTGCTTGTTCCTCCACCTTCTTGGCCATCAAGACTTGGGCAGAGAGTTCACCTTTTTTTTTCAAACTGACTGTCTTTTTTACCATAATTGTCTCTTTACACTGGTGGAACTGAAAATGGCCCTTCATCGGTCTGGCAGTACATCTGTTGTACATCAGCCTGATGATGTACACTATGACATTCTGCGCTATCTCTATGTCCTGCTTCTCTTGATATTCTTCTAATTGTTTATAACTGGATCTGGCAGGAGAATGTTTTCCTGATGCCTTTCACATCTCATGTCAGTCGTCAAACATGAGGTATATTGAGTGGCAGCTACAGACTGCCCTCAATCAATCATCGAAGTGGACCACAGCAAATGGTTTTAACTTCTCTCTCTCTCTTTAAAATTGTTTGAATGCACTTTTGCTGCCAACAGGGTATTCACTCTGATCCTGAACTCTGTATAAGTGATATTATGCTGTCTGTAGTTCTTTAGACAAAGCTCTTGGGGCTTACCTTTGACCGTAAGCTGACCATCATACAACATATCATGCAGCTACAGGTTAAATGTACAAGAGCACTGAACATCCTCTGTGTCCACTTGGGGAGCAGATTGAAGTTCTGTGCTAAAGATATTGTGCTCTTATTAGATCGAAACTCGACTATGGATCACTGGTCTATGGCTCTGCCAGGACCCCAGCCTTAAAGATGCTGGACCCCATTCATCATCAAGGGGAAGTGCAGACATCCCCAGTACAGAGCTTATGCACAGAGTCTCATGAACCTCCTCTACACCTTCACTATTTGCAACTGTCTTTACTTTATGCTTCAAAACTTTGTTCGCTACCACAGCATCCCACCTGGGGTTGTTTTCCTACCTTGGTGGGCCATACTTCTTTAGAAAAGATGATCTGCCATTGCTCCTTTTGGGCTTTGTATTCAGTTGCAGTTGGATGAATTGGGTCTGTCTTTGGATAACATTGCTGTATTCACTGGTCAGCCCATCCCACTATGACTTCTTACATGTGACTTATCTTTAAGTCATCTGAGAAAAGCAGATACTCCTGATTGGATGATAGGCCACATCTGGGGACTGTAAGAATCCATGGTGGGATGGGTTGACCAGTAGATACAGCATGCATAAATAGGAATGGATGGATTGTTCAAAATCAGGTGACTGTGTGTGCTCTGCCATTGTTTGTTGTGGTTCGGTAGTTGTGTGCAGAATCCCCTCTACAGCTTCTGTGTTCACTGCTGAACTGTATGCCATTTCTCTTGCCCTGGATCACACAGAAGCTAAACAGTAGTCAAATTGCACTATTTATACTGACTTGCTTAGTTCTCTACTGGCCCTGGCATTGCTTCACGTTAGTTCACACTTTATTTTCATCGATATTCAAAACTATCTGGCCCATTTCTCTTTAACATCTACACATCTACTTTTATCCATTTTTTCTGGATACTGGGCCATGCTGGTATTTGCAGGAATGAGCTTGTCAATACAGCAGCTAAATCTGTCTGCTCTTGCACTATCATTGCTGTGCCTGTTCCATACATGGTCTATGGTCCTGTATTCAAGGCTCGGCTCCATGCCGGTTGGCAGTCGATTTGGAGTGAGCAATGTGAAAACAAGCTTTTCCAAATAAAACCCTATATTGGACTTTAGCTGTCTTGCTACGTGAGGATCAGAAAGAGGAAGTTGTTCTAACTAGACTACGCATTGGTCACAGTTTTTTAACTCATCGCTTTCTTTTGTCTGGGATTGATGCACCAATGTGTTGTCTGTGTAACACTTAGGTCACAATAAGCCACATTTTACTGTCTTGCCATCATTACAACTCTTAATGATGGCACCATTTTAAATTATCTTCTGTCCCTAGGTTTATCTGTAACATTAGATAGTGTTATTGGTGATGGTGACACACTGTCCACCTTGGAAATGTTTTTAGTTTTTTAAAGGCCATTAAACCTTTTAATGCTGTTTAAGTTTTTAATTTATACATTATACCTTTTTTTAATGTGATTCCCTTTTAAGAATCAAAGTACATCTAGTTCGATTTGAAATTAGAAAATGACCATAATGTTAAATAACTTGAAACTAGGACTAGAAAGGCCAACTTCAGGTGACTAATGCTGCTGTCTGAACTAGCCATTTGTCTTCCTGGCAACTTATAGTTAAAATTTTGCTATAAGTCTTTTAAAACTTTTGTTACTTTACTTTCTGAAAATGGCCATAACATCAAATAACTCAGAACCAGGATTGGAAAGGCCAACTTCAGGTGACTTATGGTGGTTTTTGGACTTATTGTTAGTCTTCCTGGTGAGTTATGATAATTATGCTACAGAAAGTCTTTTACAACTTGTGTTACTATAGTTTTTCCCTTACTGCTGTAGACTAGATGTAAACATTTGTTTTACTGCTATTTGTTTTTTTTTAAACTTTGTTTTATCTTAATTTCCTTTTATGAATTTTACTAATTTTACTTTAATTTTAACTTTTTACTGGCTGTTTGGTGCAGAAAGCCTATCTGTAAAACACCAAATCAAGCAACTGTTTAATCATACTTGTCATGAGACATTAGTGTTAAATCTGTTACATTTTTAGCACTTCATTTTTACCGAGTCCATTCTAGAGTTAGAAGTGTATAATAATAGTATGTTATGTTTGCCACGTCCTTTGCCATTTCATTTAGTGACATAAAATTTTGCACTAAATGAAATATAAATGTACTAATCTCTAAAAATTCTAGAGTTAGAAGTGTATAATAATAGTATGTTATGTTTGCCACGTCCTTTGCCATTTCATTTAGTGACATAAAATTTTGCACTAAATGAAATATAAATGTACTAATCTCTAAAAATATTTTATACAGAAATTAAAAATTATAGATTTTAAATATGAAAATAAATAAAATTTGTTCTGGTTACTAAATGTTATTTTTTTGTGAATAAATTTTATACTATTTTAGTAAATATTATAAATAATATTTGTGTTGTCATTTCTTAATAGTTCACATTCATTATAGTAAATTGTGGACATGCTACAAGGTAGTGGACAGTCTTGGGAAAAATTTGGAAAGACCAACTAGACCAAGCAAATAACCATAGTTATTAAAGATTACCAGTATATTCTTGGTGAAAGTTAGGACAGTAGCCAAAGTAACAATCATAGTGGTTCATAATAGAAATCGCAAGATAATAAAATATACATTTGGTGTATTTAGAAAGCTAACCTGTGTGTTAAGTATGAAGTGAAGGAATAAAAAAATAAATTAATACACATAATATTAAATTTTATTGCACATAATCATAGAATAATTACTTTAAAAGACATGAAGATGTGTTTCAGATTATGTTTGTTTTATTTGAAAATGCTGCTTTTCTACTGGGAAATGTATATGTGCACTTAGTGAGGGTTGTGTCTTAGGCTAGACATGTATTTGCCCATTGCTGTGCATTGTATATAGATAATTTAGTTACACAAACAGTAAATGCTCACTATCATCTAAATAAATCTCCATGATAATCTCCAGCTGCAGCTCAACGTAGTTTGAGTCCACCACATGTAATTCTAGGTAACAGCATGGAGCCAAAATAGGGACTTGTAGTTTGATTAAATAATGTCTACAGTATCTCCAGCTTGTTTCCCTACTTGTTTTAACACCTCCTATTTGCAGGTTTTTAAATCACAATTTTTTATTTATCTTGTTACTTTACCACATGGTGAAGAAAAACTACCCAAGTCTGGCTTGAGGTCGAATTGATTTAACCCAATAGTTAACTGCATATATTCGAACTTCTGTCAATTGGAATTGACCATTGAGTGTCTATATTTTTCACATGTGACTCAAGGTAAAGGTTTGTGGTTGTGCACATTGTTAAAAGGTATGTAGAAGGAAAGAGTGTGGTTAGTGCAAAGTTGTTGCTTGTAATAAGTTTTGTAATAGTATAAGGAAGCATCAACATGAATGTTCAACATACAGATCTTATTGTACTTGTGTAATGTAAAGTTTCTGCTTTTGATCTATTGTCAAGGTAATGGGTTCATTTCTCTGATATTGCAATGGAGCTGACAAGATAACACCTGGTGTTGTACTGTTCTACTACTTTTAATAAGTACATAGGTTGAGATTAGTCAGTACAAAAGCCTGAATTAAATCCTATCGAGTATATAACGTAAGAAACAATATGATTGGGCCATATCCTTGCTTTGACCACTAAATTTTAGTGTGTTCATATTTCATGGGTCATAATTGGTGATGTTCTTTCATTGAAACTGATTCATCAGCTACATTTAGTGGATAAATTGTTGTTAATAGTATTTTTTTATCCCTGTTGTTCATTTTGTTTAAAAAAACAATAACTATCCCTTTAATGTGATGTAGTGGGGGTGCAATCTGAAAATCCATATTTTACAGTTTGCTGAAAAAACATTGTGCTCCATAAACTGAAACTGTGAGTATGTTATCAATGTGATGGAAAGTGACACTATTTGGTCAAAAAATGGCTTCCTTAAGAACTGGAAGGGGTGCTGATGACCAGTTGCACTCCATCTAGACTATCAGTTCAGATGTAAGGATGGCTAGACAAAGATTTAATTCTGTGTAGCATTGGCAACCCCCAAAAGTTCAGAAACAAAGAAAAAAAATTGTTGTATAATGGATTAAATAATTTTTTTTGTAAGAAACTCTTACAAATTTAGGGGAACTTCTGGATTAAGTGTATTAAAGTTTTCAAGGCTTGTGAATTTGTTTGTGATAATATTTGGAGAATAGTCTGTGCATGACTATAAATTTACTTTGGTAAATGAATTAATAATAATATAATAATTTTTAATTTTAGTGTTTTTTTTCCTACAGAACATTTTTTTTTTTTTTTTAAATTTGATTGAACATCATAATTGTTGAAATACATTTATAGAGACCTGTGATCTTTTTCCTGTTTTGTTACTCTAGAGTAACCTAATGCATTTGGAGATAGTATAACAGTTGTAGTGTACAATGTTGAAACTTTAAAATGGTTTCTTATTTATTAGGTTGAAAAGGCCCATATTATATTTGCTTGTTAACTAAAATAAGGTCCAGCATGCCTTCCCTCTAGTCTTACACTGCTAAATTAGGGACGGCTAGGGCAAATAGCCCTGAAGTAGCTTTGCATGAAATTCAAAACAACCCAAACCAAAAAACTAAAATAATTTTATCATGGTTAGTAGCATATGTTACCTGGTTCTAATAATTAATTAGTTACCATCTTTTCTTTAATTACTAGGTATTCCTTACTAATAAGCCTTATGTTAAGGCTGCCAATCTTCTACTGTTTTAAGGTGAACAACATATAGACTAACATCCAGAAAAGAACAAAACTAAATAATACAAAGTAAGGAAATATGAACTACACAAGAGATAAAGGTCAACCAAATGCAGATACAGAAAGCTTTATTTAATCTAGTTAACAAAATTACGATGTTCTTTTACAAACAGTTAGTTGATTCTAGTTCAATTGAATTAGAGCTTCAAACAATTGGTAGCTTACCAGCTTTTATTGAGAAGATCTAGGATAAAGTGCAGTAACATACAAGTCCTTCTCAGGGCTATTCTGAAGATGGCAGAAGTTTAGCAGTCAGAATGTAGGACATAAGCTAATTAGTATTTAGTAATTAAAAAAATTCAATTAAAACAATATTTAGATGCAGGTGAACATATAAACTATTAATCATAAAAACAATTTATATGCAATAACTACAATGTCAACTTGAGTACTTAAAATTATTTTTTATTTTGTTGTCTTCAAAAGTGTGGCTGCACATAATAACTGACCATTGATCAACTTGTTATATCTGTCAGAACAAGCTTTTTAACACATATGAATGGTGTTTGTTTCACATGTTAGTGTAAAAAATGTGACTAGATGGCTATATATATATAAAGATAAATTACTGAAAATATTGTGTAATATTTTGATGTAAGTCAGAAAATATTGTTATATTTTGATTTAAGTGTATAGGCATAAGAACTTTAGAAAATTAACATAAATCAATATTTTATTAATACATTCTGCAAAACATGGTGCTACTGATTGTTTTAGAAAGTTTAAAATTTATTGCAACAACATTGTTTACTAACAATGAATAAAAATAACTGTAGAAATAACAATTGTAGGATGTGCACTGTTATGAACAAGACGTTTTTATAAATAATTACTTGTGTATCATTACATTGTTATTTTACTTTTGAAGTTTTGTGTTTTCTGTAGGTTGAATATGTTGTCAAGTGCGACATGTCTGCTCTTCAACGGCTGCTCTATCAACATATGCAGAACAAGGGTATACTTCTGACTGACGGGTCAGAGAAAGACAAAAAGGTATGCTGCTAGCTTTATCCCCAGAATTACTGTTGAGGTTCAGAAAGTTTTCAAATTTTTAAACAAATTTTTCTAAACCTATTACGTATTAAAAATGGTTTGGAGCAATGCTATTTGCGAACGAGATGTACATAAGATTTTAAGCAAAACATCCTATCAGTATTGCATTTAGTCCCACTAATTAATTAGGTACACAATAAATGATTTCATTCATTTCTTTTTGGTTGTTTCTTTATGTCAAGTGTTTAAGTTGCCAAAAGTATAAAATTGCTCCCTATAATGCAAAATGTTGACTTCTACTTGTAGTGAACAGTATAAAAGGGAATTGGTAAGTTGAGAGTTAATGTTTCAGACAGTTACAAGAAGTATTTGCCTTGTGTATTCTTTTCCAGTAGGTTTGAGAACTTCTTTGCATTTTGTCATTTTTACATTATTATTGTGTTTTTATCCGTTACAGTGTTTGTGTGGTTCATTCAGGTTTGCCATAATGTTTGTCACAGATAACTTCTGAAAAAGAGAAGAACAATATTTTCCATTGATTTTCTATAATTTGAGTGAGCTGTGAATAGGAAATTGCCTAACTTTTCAGCATTGAAATGAGGTGTGTTGAAGTCATGATTGATTAATTTTACCCTATTTTTGCTGTTATTTATTACAATGCTCAAAGATAATATGAATTGACATGGAAATTTTTAAGGAACACAATTGTAATAATGAAGAATTTCTATATTTCAAACAACAGAATTACACTGATAAAACAGTAATTTTCACAAGTAACGTGATTGACTCAATGATATTTTAATCATTTACTTTCTGTTAAAGTACATGTTTTTTTTACATTAAAAAAAATCAAATATAACAGAAAAGAACATGAATATTTTATTGGAAAAGAAATAATTCTATGCTTATTTTTGCAGTATTTAAGGAATGGCAAACAACCATATTTACAACAAGTTTGACCATTAGAGGTATGCTGGTATTAAATTACAATTTTTGTGTGTGGAAAAGAAAATTCTTACCATGTTTGTAACAGTGTTTGGTAAATGATGGAAAAGCCTTCTTGGTTTGTTTCATTAGGGAAAAGGTGGAACTAAGACACTGATGAACACAATCATGCAGCTTAGAAAGATTTGTAATCACCCTTTCATGTTTCAACACATTGAGGAAGCTTATGCTGAACACTTAGGAATCTCTGGTGGAATAGTGCATGGGTAAGAATTAAAAATCCGACTGATTTTTTTTTTTTTTTTTTTGGGGGGGGGTAATGAAACTTGCATATTTTAACTTTTACAAATATTTTAAATGTGGTCCCTCCAGGGAGGGTTGTATGGAGTTGGTGTTTGATGCTAAAATTCCACAAAATCAAAACGTGACCTAGAATAAAAAGTAGTTTAACTTTAGAGACACTTGAAGAATAGTAAATGAAAGCATTTATTTTAAATTGTAGTTTGTTTGGCCATGCCAACCTGTATTTAATATGTGATGTATTTCAGTAGTAATAGTATAACACTGGCCTTTAGTAATTGAACAAACAGCCATTTTTACAATGATAATACTTGAAGTTGGACTCTGTAATTGAATCACATTCATAACTGAAGTGATGAAATACAACTTTATTTACTGATGCATGAATCATTTTCTAAAAGCAAAACTTGTCTCATATGGGCTGTGTAAATTATTGGATATCATTTATATGCCAGAGTTATGACTATTATTTTGGTGTGCTTGCATGTAACTTGTACACAACTTAAAGAAGAATAATTTACATGTTGAAGTTTATGAAGCTAGCTTACATTTACTAATACACCAGTGTACTGAATATATAGTAACTGACATAAGAATGAACCTTTGAACTGATATTTAAATACTTTTTGGGTTTTCACTGTCAGGTAGATATAATTAGTACAGGTAGAAAGAGTGTGTGAGGACATGATCACTAGTACTTCTGGTTATTGTGTTTCTTTTTCTCTTTTGTGTAGATACATGTACATGTTTGTCTATACTTAATGTGTAGAATAATTTGTTGTGGAATACAGCTGACTTACTGGTGTTCTAGTTGCACATTGTCATATGTTGTTCATCTTTGGTAATTCGTACCCTCCCATAGAAGGTGTCAGTGCAATTCTGTATAGTTGACTACTTTGTAGCTTCTCTAGTAAGACTAGTTGTGTGTAGAGATTTAGGAATGCCTAAAAGCTGTGTCCTCTCCATTTGTTATTACGGGTTGACAGCAGATGTAATGCAGATAATGCATGAACAATTGGAGAAATGACACTTGTTTTCTCTCTGTAATTGTCACTCTTTCAGGTTTGTTCTTTTCTGATACAAAGCTATCTTCATTCGTGATGATGAGAAACCCACTTGTACGCTTGTCTTACTAGCTTTGTTTTAAAATAACTAAATAATTTTCTCTTTCTTTTACTTTTTATTCAGTTTCTTTCTTCAACTCAGTCAGAGCTAGAGATTCAGATGTAATTTTGAATGTCATTTTCTGCCTTTTATCCTGATGTTGCAGTTTTCTTCTTCCATGCAAGGTAACTGATGGAAACAAATGTTCATACATACACACACACATTGATACAATATGATGATTATTATTAACAATCGGTTTTTGTTTGTCCTGAAGATTGGTGTGTAATTCATTACAGCAACATAAAAAAAGATGGGTTTAAATATATTTTAGTAGACATTTTGTGCAATAACATATTAAAAGCTTATCAAAGTTTTTAAAAAGTTCTGAGGCTAGGTCATTGAATAATCTTATAAGTTTAAGCATTGATAATATTAAGAAATGTAAAGTTGAGCCCTAACTAAACTAAAAGAAAAAAGGAACTCAAGTTGGTGTTAAATTATTTCTTTGTCACACATAAACTGTACTTAATAAAGGCTTAACTGATGTTAGGCCTAAAATAAATGACAAAGATTTTGATGTCTGTGATCAGAATTATTTTGTATTATTCTAGAAATTCTGTATTTAAAGAAGTATTGTTGCAGTAAAGATACTACTTTGATCACAAATGTATTGTGAGTCTCTGTTAGTGTATATACATATGTTATATATCCATCAATTTTTTTTTTTTAACATACATGAATATAAATACAGACATGCATAAGTTTGGAAAAAATTTCATTCTATCATAATCAAGTAGTGAGGAAAAAGGATTGTCTGTGCCATTTTAGTTGATATTAAGTTGTGATGCATATAAAGTTTTATAAAAATGTTATTAAACTTCTGGATTTTGTGAATTATTTAGATTTTAGTTAGTGTAGAGCATTTATTAATTCTATGATGTATTTTAAGTTACATGCATAAGTTTCTGGTGCTGTTTATAAGTACAACTTTAATATGATCATAATGTGCATTTATACTCAGCATTTTTATTTTAATAAAGTTTTTATAAAAATAATTTCCAAAATATTTTGGTCAGGACTTAACCTTTTTGTTTTAAAAACATATTCCTTTTTCTTCTGAAGTAAGATAATTTGAAACTGTTATGTATAATATAAGGATTGAGACTGTTTTATTTATTAGAAGATCAGATGATATTTGTCTATTTTAAATTGTCAGTCCTAGAATATTGACTTGGCATGGCCAGATGGTTAGGGTAGTCGACTCACAGTCTGAGCGTCACAGGTTTGAATCACTGTCTCACCAAACATGTTTGCCCTTACAGCTGTGAGGGTGTTATGATGTTCAGTCTATCCCACTATTTGTTGGTAAAAGAGTAGTTTCACATTAGGGACAGATAGCCCTCATGTAGCTTTGTGCAAAATTCATACGAAACCAAACCTAGAATATTTTTTTTAGCTTGAAATATTTGTGTTTTTAGTCAGTTAAGGATTGTTTATCTTTATAAAATCTCTTTGAATGAAAGAAGGTAAAGTATACAAGAACTCAATTGTTGTAGTAGTAGTAGTTTTATGATCAATACATTGAATTCTACAGTAATTGTATTTTTAAAAACTAACAACTCCTAATGAAAGTGGGTTTGTCTTAGAGTTATGTTTTTCTTCATCACTGTGTAAATAAATGAATGTTTTTAGTGCAGGTAAATGCAAATAATTTTTTTCCCTGGATGCTCAAAATGCATTGTCTAAATATCCATTACACGTAGTTAGGCAGTGTTATGAATTTTCCATTGTCATTTTTCTTTTATTGTTTGAGTGAAATTTGATAATTATTGCAAAGTTAATATATTTTGGGTCAGTTTTTTTGTATGGTAAGTTAATTTTTATTTATATATTTGTTTCTAAAATCCATTCTGTACATGGCACTAAAATGGGGCATAGGCTAGTTATGAAAACAGAATTCGTTATTTTGTTAGATTTTGCTAAGTGCTTTGCAGTTTAACATGACAGATTTTTAGTTTTGTTTCAGATGTTAATGAACACCAAATATTTTCATTCCAATATGTTTTGTTATTTTTATTAAAAAAACAATATAGTCTTTGAAATAAAATACAATGTGTTCATTTTTTGCTGACTCCACCTGCTGATGAGTTTGAGAAGTATATTCTTTTTAGTATAATATGTTATATGTCTGTACCTAGGAAGAGCTATTCATAATGGATGGCTTGATTATATGGTGATGTTCTATAAATAGCACATTATTATGATGTTATAATATTTTTATGAATATGCTTTATGTCTAACATTGTGATTTGTTAATCATAAACAAAAAACATAACACTAGGTTAGCATAAAGTAATTAATGTATTTTGCCTATTTTTTCTCCTTTAGTCCTGACATCTATAGAGTTTCTGGAAAATTTGAACTTCTTGACCGTATAATCCCGAAACTGTACACAATGAACCACCGTATTTTGCTCTTCTGTCAAATGACATCTTTAATGACAATTATGGAGGATTATATGAATTATAGAGGTTTGTTTTAAAATATTAATATTGCATCACATTTTCTAAACACATTTATTACTTGATCTTGTTTGTTTTGTAGTAAAGCTGTTGTATAATATATATACATACATATCAAAGGTATATGCAGAATTTCCAAACATAAAACATACTCCCACTCACATAAAGATATATACAGGGTTCCCATACATTCTCAAGATTGCAAAATATTTGAGAATTTCAGTTAATAATTTTTAAGTCTGGAAATATTTGAAAAAAAGATGCTCAGGACTGGGGAAATTATTTCCTAAAAATCTAAGAATATGCAGGGTTGAATTTCTCTACTTACTAAGATAATTTCATTTGCTCAGTAGTTGCCAAAGCACCATTCAAACTTAGGTTGCAACACTGTGTATAATTGGGAAATTGCATGATTTATGATAACCATCAGTTTTTATGCAGCTTGATCCAATTAGGAAGTGCCATACAACAGGCATTGTGCTGTAGTCATATGGTGACCAATTTGTGCACAAGTTGGAAAAATAATTGGTGGAAGTACTACATTTATATAGAAAAAACACTGTTAAAATTAATTTTTTTTGAAATTGTTGAAAAGAACCTTAAGAAGATTAATGAATAAGTCATGAATCTTATTCTATTGAGAATGCAGGAACCCTGTAGCTAGTAATAATTGGTAAAGATGTTGAGCTTTTAAATGGACAGTGTGTCCATTGTGTTTTTATTCCTCACTCACTACACAATGGTTGGATTAATTAAGCTATATGATTATAATTTTCAGTTTATTGAAGAAATGGAAAGATATTTTGGACTGATTTTCTTTATTAATGATTTTAATAAAGATTGTGCATGTTAATTTTGCATATTTATTTAGTAAAGTTTTACTTTGTATGGAAATTAAAGATGTATCAGAAGTACATGTATTTCAAAAATGTGTGTATTGTTTGCTTAAACAATACTTGTTTATATGCTAGGTTACATGTATTTGCGTCTGGATGGTACAACCAAAGCTGAGGACCGAGGCCAACTTCTGGCAAAGTTTAATGACCCTGGTTCTAAGTATTTTGTGTTTCTTCTGAGCACTCGAGCTGGTGGACTAGGTCTGAACCTTCAAGCTGCAGATACTGTTGTCATATTTGACTCAGACTGGAACCCACACCAGGTTGTAATATTATTAGAAGACTGAAAAGAAATCTGTTTTAAAACTAGACTTATCATGAATTAAACTGGTTCTGAAGGTTATCGTCATGTGATAGTTAATTTATATATTATGTATTTGATAATGTTTAACTCTCCATTGTATTTGTGTGTCTTAATATTACGTACGAGTTTCATTTTGCTTTAAGCTAGTGAATGAAGTTTATTTAAATGACAAATTTGACAGGGTTAGCCTAAATAAGTACCTCATATTGTAAAGATATTACATTCTGAAGTTGTATAAATAATGTGTATTTTTAAACTAAGATTACTGATGAAAATAATCAAGAACAATTGAAATGTGTAGTGTTCAAAGAGGAAATAGGTAAACTTGCAAACTTGAGAAAAATTTCACAAAGAATTACAGGTACAAAAATCTTTTTGTACACTTTCCAGACATCTGAATACACAAGTATTAAATAAATTAAAAATAACTTAGTCCTGGAAAGTATTTGCACTTTTTTATTTCTAAAACATAAATGTAGTTTCATCCCTTAATTTCTCATTTTCTTCTGAAAAAAGTCCTTACAATTTGGGGCCCAACATGGCCAGGTGGTTAAGTATCTTGACCTGCAATTTGAAGGTTTTGGGTTTGAATCCTGCCACACCTAATATGCTCACTCTTTCAGCTTTGATGACATTATAATGTTACAGTCAGCCATACTATTTGTTGGTGGATGGTGATGACTAGCTGCCATCCCTCTAGTCTTACACTGCTAAGTTAGTGATAGTTAGTGCAGATAGCTCTCGTGTAGCTTTGTGCGAAATTCAAAACAAAGAAACCCCACAATTTGGTTAGTTATTATATTTAATTGAGATATAATAAACATTTTCAATGGTAGGATTTACAAGCTCAAGATAGAGCCCATCGAATTGGACAGCAAAACGAAGTGCGGGTGCTGAGGCTAGTTACTGTAAACTCAGTAGAGGAGAGGATCTTGGCTGCTGCCAAATACAAACTAAACCTAGATGAAAAAGTCATTCAGGCTGGAATGTTTGACCAGAAGAGCACTGGAAATGAGAGACGACGGTTCTTGAAAGCCATCCTTTCTCAAGACGAAGGAGATGAAGAGGTTTGCATCACGTAGTAAAGTTTCTGATGTTTGATTTTTTGTAATTTTAATATTTCTGTTGATTTTTATGAATTTTACAATTTGTTTGAACATGGATCTTGTCAAAGAAATGAAGTGAATTATTTGGACAACATGACAAACAAACAGTGGTTGAAGGTTTATATAAAGTTGATTTTTTTACCATTTGTTGATTCTTTTTGAGCCTAGTATCATTGAAATGTGGTCTTTACTGCCTGATGAAGGGTGTCTGCATTAAAATAAAACTAAAAAAGTTTAGGTTTAGATTTATTCTATATCTTTTATTCCTTAGTCTTGAGCAATGCATTTTTGTAAATGAATGAAAACATAAGATTTAGATGCTTTACTCCATAATGTTATTCATTCATAGAAAAATAAACATAAAACATTGAGCAGATTTTAATTTTATAAAAACTTTCTGAACTTTCTATACATTATAAAGATATTAATTGTAGCTATAGTGATTTTTTTTTATATTCATTCTGCAAGTTTTCTTGCATATGAATCTCGCCCGGAGAATGTAGCATGCAACTCAGTTTTTGGGTCAGAGGTTTAAATTTTATCACTGAATATATCTGTTTTCTCAGCTATGGATTTCACTATTCTTTAGTAAAAGAATATGGTCTAAAAAAATTGGTGGTGGGTAATGTTCACTACCTGCATTCCCTCTAGTCTATCAATTCAAAATTAGGTATGACTAGTGTAGATAGTTCTCGTGTAGCTTTGTTCAAAATGCATTAGAGAATATACATTTGAACTCTAACATTTTTCTTATTGAAAAACCCTTACATTTGTGTCCAATTTTGTTATAAATACATACTGGTGTGTTGTTTAATAAAAATGCTTTAGTTATTATAATGACCACATGAAAACAATTGTCTTATTTGTCACAAAGGAAGAAGATGAGGTCCCAGATGATGAAACTATAAATCAAATGATTGCTCGCAATGAAGAGGAATTTGAACTATTTCAGGTAAATATTTGTTCTGTTATTTAAGTGTGAAACTTGACATCCTGTATTATATGCCTACCCATTTTTTCTTTATTTTTTGTCATGTAGACTGTGAAACTTGTGATATCCTGTATTATATAGCTATCAATTTTTTCTTTATTTTCTGTCATGTAGACTGTGTGAAACTTGTGATATCCTGTATTATATGGCTATCAATTTTTTCTTTATTTTTTGTCATGCAGACTGTGAAACTTGCAATATCCTGCATTATATAGCTATCAATTTTTTCTTTATTTTCTGTCATGTAGACTGTGAAATGTTTGATATCCTGTATTATATATCTATCACTTTTTTTATCTGTATTTTCTGAAACATTTAACTTTAGAAAATGGACCTGGATAGAAGAAGAGAAGAAGCACGTAATCCAAAACGGAAACCTCGTCTTCTGGAAGAAGATGAACTTCCAGCTTGGTTAGTGAAGGATGATGCTGAGGTATCATTTAGTTTTACCTCAATGTTTAATATTACATCTTTGTGTAGGTAATTGTAAAACCTGAGCATCCATTGGGTTTTTAATTATTGGACTGAACTTGTGATTTTTTCTTCCCAGATATCAGTGATTAATCTGAAATTTACAAAAATGTATGTAAAATGTGACAATAATGCAGTTGTAAGCATGAGTCTGTGGCCAGCATAATAAAAACGAGGTTCAAAAGGTTGTTTTGGGGCTACACAAGTCCACGGATAAGAAGAGAGGAAGTGCATACACTTAAGTATGTTTTATGCACTTAGAATATTAATAGTTATCAACTTAATGTATTTTTTAATTTTTATTACCTGAACTTGACCTGATTTTGCTGATATTTTTTTTCACAGTCTCATTTGTTTGGCTACACGAACCTCTGTTTCACATGAGATGCATTTCAATAATAGCAGTGTAACACTGGCAATGCTGTTTATTAAAGAGCACACAGTACACGTCTTCCTGCTGCATCTGTTAACACAAACAAATGTCATGTTTTGATGAAGCTTTGGTGTGGAAAGAGTGTAAATACTTTGCTACACACTAGAAATTTACGTGTATAAATGTACTCAGAGACATTCAGATTTTAATTTTTTTTTTTATAATGCAAAATTTCAAATTAAACAATACTTTGAGAAAGAAGAAAAACAGAAAAGGGCTGATTAAAATGTGTTAGTATCTTACTTGTTTTTTTATATGGTATATCTGGTGTGCCAGTTGCCATTTGTCTTTTCTCTCTCCAGGTAGTGTTTAGACCTGTGAAAGTTATCTTTAGGTTTTGAATGGTTTAATTTTGGCATTACTGAGAGTTTTGTTTAGCTTAAAATATGCAGTTTGTGTTGTTATTTTGGAAAGTATATAATTTTATTGACCCTAATTGATGACACCTGATTTTGTTAGGTGGAGAGACTGACCAATGAGGAAGAGGAAGACAAGCTGTTTGGACGTGGATCTCGTCAAAGAAAAGAAGTAGATTATTCAGATAACTTGACAGAGAAACAATGGCTAAAGGTACAATATAATTCTACAGAGTCACATTGAAATATAATTAAAACCAAACAGAATTTTTCAAGTATTATAGGTGTGAAAGAACATGTTGAAGTTCTCTCAGTAAGAATGGTATTTGAGAATGGTTCTCTTTTTGCAAGTACATACCAGTTACTGGCAGCTTATCTAAATTTTACCATAGTCCTTCATTTACATTTTCAGATATTTGATAAATTATAATCCAAAAATTCAGATATGTTTCCTACAGGGGGCTAAATATTAAATATAAATTCTATAATTGAAAACAAATGGGGGAATGAATCATTTATAGCTTTCTGTATGCTAATTATATTAAATACTCAATAAAAGTCTTCTGTCACTGGTACCTAGGTCTATAGGAACCTGGCAGTATTAATTCAACCAGAATTTGCATTCTATGAAGAGTGTTAGCTTATCACTTACTATTCTTATGCTTTTTGATGTATGACATCTTAGTTTGCATAACAAAATCAAGGGAAGTATTTAAAAAAATTTATTAAGCATTAATATGACCTTGTGTTTTTATAATTTGCTCTGACGATAAGTCTAAGGGCACATGGTTTTAAAATCTGGGTTTTGATGTGGGGGGGGAGCAAGACAACACAATATCCCATTGTGTTGCTTTTGCTTAATGACAGAACAAACAATTGACCAAATTTCTTGTGGGTGATTGTGTGATCTGTCATTTTCATAGATTCGTTTTAAGACTGCTATTAGGGAAGCACAGTTCTTTGCATGATGTATCTATGGTGCTTTATTAAATTGACATTTCTTCAGTTGTGTGGTTTCAGTTTCATTTTCTTTTGTTTACATGTTGCTGAGTTCATTAGCATGATTTTTTCTTTTTTTGTCTGTAGTTTTATTAATCATTTTTGAAACAATTATATGTTAGGCTATTGAAGAAGGTAACCTTGAAGAGATGGAAACAAGACGCAGGGTAAGGAAACAGCAGCAAGCTCCAAAAAAACGTAAAAGAGATCTGGATTTTGATGACACAAAACCTAAGAAGAAACGTGGCAGGCCACCTTTGGAGAAAATGTCTCCAAACCCTCCAAAATTAACAAAACAAATGAAAAAACTGATAGATATTGTTATAAAATATAAAGACAGGTATGAAGAAGAGCCCATTGATTATGCAATTATTAGGGTTGTAAGCATAGTAATCCAAGTACAGTACATAATTATTTGGTGTTGTCATAAAAGTAAAGGACAAGTTAAAAACAAATCCATCAATTATGCAGTTACTAGGTCTGTATGCATAAAAGTTTAAATACTGTATGTAATTATTTTATTTGAAACCCAAAATGCAGCTGTTAAAACTAGATGTACTTCCACAGTGTACCTGAAATTGTTCTGTTTCAAAGAGCAAATGAAATGAAAATGAAAAGTAACAAATATTTTTATTTGTTTGAGGTTTGATCTAAAGATTATAGTTTTAACAACTTTAAGTATTAAATTGTCTTTAAGACTGGTTTGGAGTCACTAGGACATTAGACAAAAGGATAAGGCTTATTTTATGGGAAAACTATTTTTGTACTATATCATTATGTCTAGTTTTTCTTCAAAATATTAAAGAAAACAAATTTAGTAAATTGAGAAATTAAAAGGACTGACATGTTTTTGGAACAATTAAAGAACGTTAAACATTATAGCAGCAAACTTTCTTTTTGTGGTTTATTCTTGAAGTTTCACAGAATTTATTCATGAATTAGCTTATTTCCTACTTTAACATTTCTGCCAGATAAAATGCTGTGACATTTGCAAGCCACTTTTAGCAATCACATTAACTGCACTACACTAACTTAAAGAATCAACTTACTTGTGCAAGGTTATTCAGTATATTTGATAGCCAGCACAGATCCAAATACTTCATGAAGTCATAATGTATGATTTACTCTACCACCTATAGACAACTGTATCTTGTTGATGCTCTGCTGTACTTCACATTTATAACTTACACCAAATTGTAGTACAAAATTTGTCAAATTTCGTATTATTTCTCAGGTGTCACAGACTTACCTGATCTTAATGTTATCATTACATGCAGCACCATCTGGCTAACAAACAATTTTCTACATTAAAAAAATATAGTTTACAACAGTAGGATAATATTATTTATTCCTTAAAAATTTATAAAAAATTAACAGGAGCATTTATCTCAGTATAAAGACTGTACAAAGCTGTAGAATACTGGAGTTTCATTTCTGGTTCATCTCCTTTATTCAGCTGTAGGCTTTCAGTGTTACTATACTCTTATTTTTTTATATTTATTTACACACAGCAGAAGCTTGGGTTTCAATATTTGCAGTATGCATAGTACATATAGTTTACTCTGTAGTTTTGTGCTTGATAGCAGAAAACAAGTGCACATTTGAGAATAACATGGAATGGGGATCTTACTAAATTGAAATATATCTGAATGAAATTTTTGTGTCTCACAAGAAAGCACATATTTGCCGATAAACTGTGTGGGGCTTTGCCAAGAAAATTAAAAATTGTTTGGTAATTTAAAAAAAAAAATAAAACTGCATGGACACGTTATGTAGAAAGAGTGCTGTAATTTATCAATTACCAAGAAAACCATGTAATGAAAAGTATCAAATTATTTTAATTAAAACCTTTTCTTCATTTGGCTTAAACTTGTTTTTTTTCTCTGGCAGGTACAGGTGAATGAATTTGTAGAAATAGCTGTAAGCATTATTCACGGATTTTGTGCCTTTTTACTTCTTACATATTCCTTCATAATGTTCTTTTAATGTAAAGTATCTCTTCTCTGCAGCAAATTCATCAGATCATATAGACACTGATGTCTATATAAACACACACAATAATTAATCAGTGTGTCATATTTTGCTTGCTATTTTGATCCCATTACTCTTTTAAAGTATTCATTAATTATTGAAAAATTAAATCAGATGTTAGGAAGAGTTTTTGTTTTCAGTTACCAATAACCGTTAATTATATTAAAATCCTTTGTGTACCAACAGTGATGATCGTGTGTTAAGTGAAGCATTTATGTTGCTTCCACCAAGAAGAGAGTTTCCAGACTATTATTCTGTTATCAAGAAACCTGTTGATCTTCGCAAGATTAGGGTATGTCTTCTAACTATAGTAGTAATGGTAAACACATTCACACATAGTGGTATTCAGTTAAAAAACTTGTATAATATAAAAGTTGAAAACAGTGTTACAACAAGCCTTTATAAAAATGTTTGAGGTTTTTAGGTTGATATTAAACATTAAGAATGGAAAAAAATTAATTCATTAATGTTCTGTAATTTAAAATAAACAAAACTAAATACACCAATTGTTAACAAGCTGCCTTCCTTCTAGTTCTTGCTTCAAAATTCAGGATGATGAGCACAAATATCCCTTGAGTAGCCTTATGTGAAATTCAACAAACAAGAACATCTTTTAAAATGTTTTCTATTAAAGCATGTATGATTATTGTGATACTTCTATAAAATGTACATTGTTTAGCTCAATATTTCATTTAAACATACAAGTGTCTTGCACTGACACCATTATAGCAGTTTTTTGTTGTTTACCACTCAGTGTTTTTTAATAGAATAGTAGAAGGTACGGATGTGTGTGATCTTAGATTAAGTAGTTGATTTAGTTTTATTTAAAATGGATGATGCTTTACAGAGCATTCTCTATATACTTTTCTGGTGCTTTAATTAGCAAAGAATTAGAGAACACCGTTATCGTAATCTGGATGACTTGGAAAATGACTTCATGGTTATGTGCAAGAATGCCCAGACGTATAACGTAGAAGGTTCTATGATCTATGAGGATTCTATTGTCCTTCAGTCAGTCTTCACCAGTGCAAGAGAAAGGCTTGAAAATGATGGAGACTTGGCATTGGCTGGCATGGAAGAGGAAAGTGAACCTGAAAATGTTGATGATATAAATAATGTAAGTTTTCTTTCAGTAAGTGGTGTACTTAGAAACGATTTGTCACACTTGCCAACTTCTAAAAGTTAACATTACATAACTATACTGCCTGAATTTATTTTTCAGTTAGTGTTGACTTGAAAACTTAAACATGCACATCAGTGTTTAAAAAATGAAAATTAATTAGTGTATTGGGGAAATAATCTTTGGGAGATTTTGAATTACCTTTAATATTTGACTAGCTGTGAACTCTAATTTTCAGCCTTAATGGCAAAACATAATGATTTGCACTTGGGTTTGGTTAAAGTAGTTTAACATACAAAGACTTTTGCAATAACTTTTACTGGCTTATATTTTAGTTTCGAAAGCATTATTCTAAGTAGCTTTAAAAAGATTTGTGAGTGAGTTTTGTTCAGTGAGATATGTTCCATGCTAAATGATTGTAATTCAATTGAACCTTTATATTTTATTACCTTTCACTGATTTTTTTACCCCAATTCCATTATAACTCATTATTTACTGCCTGACAAAGGGTGTCTGCTCAAAATGTCACAAACTGGAGAAAGTTTTAATTTAGACATGTAAAAATATTCTTTATTATCTTTTACCTAAAGCTTTAAAAAGAACAGAGTGCACATTCTAATCCACAGTTATGCAGTAATGTTTTGTATTGTTAAAATGAACTAATGGAAATCAAAATAGTATTAAAATTTCTGAACAGTGAAGTATAGTGCTGTTATTTATAACATGTCAAGTTGTCTGCTGGCTCTCATTCTAGCCAGACACAGAGTTGCAACTTAAAAGAAAAATGGGAGCCAAATGCTACTTGTTTTAACCCCTTGCTCCACTATATAGTAGTGTGTTATCTGTTAATCAGTCAGTAAACACTAAAATAATGTCGCATAAGGGACACTTAATGTTGCAATTTGTATTGTTACAGCATCAGTGAAATGTGTATCCATAAATTATAAGAAGAATTGTGCACTTGGTAGGCTGAAACACAGCATGATGTACAGATTTCAAAAGCAAGAAATAAAACATTTGTTACTCTTAGTTTTTGTTTTATTTACTCTTGAAATAGAATACTTTCAGGGACCTAGCATAAGTACATCTAGTGTGAAATTATTATTCCAGAGATTCAACAGGTAAAACTTTTGAGAGACATACTAAAGAACTCTCAAATACATGTTAGCTCCCAGTAAACCAATTTTAAGGTAATGAAGTAATGGGATGTAGTTAAATTAAGTTCTTATAAATGAGTCTACTGTTTCAACCAAACCTTCAACACATCAATGATTTAACTAGCCCTTACATTTTGAGTTTTATTTGTGAAAAAATACAATACAAACTTTCTTGTAGCATTTTAAGGTGTGTACTTTTTTTTTAATTGCAAATGACATGAAATGTATCTGAGGTATAGTTACTTGGGTTACTTGGTTGCTTGATTTTGAAAACAAATAAATGAAGTTTTAACAGTTTATATGGTAATATTGTTCAGGGTGGTCCTGATGATGACCAGCAAGATGATTGTGACGACGATGAAGAAGAAGAAGAAAGTCAAAGTATGAAAGTGAAAATTCGGCTGAGCAAAGGTGCTGAAGGTTCTTCCAAAAAACTAATGAATGTAGGTAGAAGTTTGGATATTACAGACCACTGACAACATTTCATGTAAAATGAAGGAAAGTGTAAGTGGCTAGTAGTAAAATGCTCTAACCTTTATCTTTTAGAAATGTGATATATATACACCAGCAAGAATACCCAACAAAACTTAAGATTAGAAACTATTACTGTAAGTGAGTATCTCTTCCTTCTTGCACTGTTTTGAGTCTTAAAACATGCACTATTTATCTGATACAGAGGTACCTGTGCCATTAAGCCTCACTTTCTTGTGGTATTAACTTCATATATTTCTCTATTGGTGACCTCCTAACTCTGTCCTCCCCAGTGAGACAGCAGTAAGTTTATGGACTTACAGTGCTAAAATCTGGAATTCATTCCTCAACAGTGAGCCAAGCAGATAGCTCTTTATAGCTTTATTTTGAAACAAAACAAACCTCTTAACTCAGCCACTTCAAGACCGTGAGATTATTTGTCGAGTTGAGTACTAGGTAATGATTCCAGGGTTTGTTACAAGTGCTGACCCCTTATGTGAGAAGGTAGAAGAATTCCTTCACTGATGTTAATAGTTGTCTTCTAGCTGTATACTTTCTTTTTTATTTTCATGACCACACTGATTTCTAGCAGTCTCATTCCTTCTGAATGTCAAAGAACTTTGACGATATCTTTAGCATTAATCAAAATTTTCTGTGACAGTACCTTTCTTTTGGTATCTCTTACTCACCAAAATGGTGCTCCATTAATGGAGCTGAAAGGTTAACTTATAAACAACTCCAACTGGCTCTCCAAAGTCAGTAAGGAAGCTTTGATCTGGAGACATATTGGTTGAAACATCCACATCCCAACACAGTGAATTCCTCTTGAATTCAATGGCTATTGGGGATGTACCTGTTGAGGTTACCCCTCATGCTACCTTGAATTCATCATGAGGAGTTATTGTTGAGAGGGATTTGAAGAACATCCCCGAGTCGGAGATTCTTGCTGGTTTCTCCATTCAAGGAGTTTCTGCAGTGAGGCGCATCTTCACTCGCAAAGATGGAGTTACACTGCCGACAGATATCCTCATTTTGACATTTACATCACCATGTGCACCTGCCACCATCAAGGCAAGCTATCTAATTTGCAGGGTATGGCTGTACATTCCAAACCCTCTTCTATGTTTCCAATGTCAGAGGTTTGGCCACTCAAAGACATCCTGTCATGGTTCCCTGACGTGCTCGTTGTGGTGGCGAGGACCACGATGCCTATGAGTGTCACACGGTTGTGTCAACTGCAATGGTTCCCACCCTTCGTACTTTCGTTCTTGCCCAAAGTGGTTGGAGGAAAAAGAGGTGCAGCGTTTGAAAACGACTCATAACATTACTTATCCTGAGACTTGAAAATTGCTGTCCACCACTTCATCTCGGACATATGCTGCTGCACTTTGTTACACAACTACAGTGGGAGTGCAGACAGGTCTCTCTGTGCCTCCAAGAGAATTGTTCCCAAAACAAATGAAAAGCCTTTTGACCTCCATGGCTAAAAAGGTTGATGAATCAACTTCTACACCCACCTTTGTTCCTCCCATACATTCCAAGAAACCCCAAGATCCACATCCTTTGGTTTCAAACACAGGCATTTCTTCAGATACATTTTTTTCTCCCACCCCAAGATGGAAAACATTCATTCATTCACATCCTCAGTAACTGGAATCCCCTTTCAACAACAAAGACCTGCCCAATCGACCCAGAGCAGGATCCATGGAGGTCGATAGACCTCCCTCGAATAAAGACAGTAAAGAAAAAGACGTGGTCGTAAATAGAAGGGTTCTCCAGCCAATTTGCTGACACATCATTAAAAATGGCCACCTTGATACAATGGAACTGTCGAGGTTTACGATCTAATCTGGATGACATCAAAACACTGATTGCTTCCTATCATCCTGTATGTCTTTCCCTACAGGAAACATTTCTGAATCTTGCCGATACAGTTACCTTTTGGCAATTTTCTCTGTACAGAAATGACAGGCTGTGTGATGGACGAGTACATGGAGGGGTGGTACTATTGGTTGATCAGCATGTGCCCACCCTGTCTTTGTCACTCAACACACCCTTAGAGGCTGTAGCCATCTGTGTTTCCTTGGGTCATACCATCACTGTTTGTTCTCTCTCTACCTGTCACCTGGAGAGATATTTGATCAGTCATACCTTGATGCTCTCATTGAACAGTTGCCATCTCTCTTTCTAATTCTGGGGGACTTTAATGGACATCATCCCCTCTGGGGAATTGCTGTTATGGATAGGAAGGGTCGCTCTGTAGAGCATATGCTCTCTGATCACAACCTTTCTCTTTTCAATACTGGTTCTTCCACTTATTTTCATGCACCTAGTCAGTCCTTTACTGCTGTTGATCTCCCAGTTTGCTTCCCTTCATTATTCTTTGATTTTTCGCGGAAGGTTGACAATAATCCACGAGACAGAAACAATTTTCCTATACTTTTTTAGAGAGACTGGCTGTGATCGATGCCACCCAACCTGTGTGCCCCTGTGGAAGCTGGATCAAGCAGACTGGTCCACTTTCACTGCTCTTGCAGAACTTGATCCTGCCATCTTCTGTCAGCCATCACTAGATGACTGTGTGGCAGTAATAACTGACTGTATCATACAAGCAGCTGCTCAATGTTTTCCTAAAACCTCGATACGTTTTCCACTATATCCTCGTCCATGGTGGAATCCTGCCTGCCACATGGCACGGAAGCCTCAAAAATGGACCTTGAATACTTTCCATAGATATCCCACACTTTCAAACTGCATAGCTTTCTAATGGGCCCATGCACATGCTAGGTGGGTAAGATGTCAAACCCAGAAGAAATCTTTGATTAAGTTCACAACTGGCATATCTTCTACCACCAGTTCCAAAGCCATATTGGACAGTGTTCGAAAGGTCAGTGGGCATTACACTTCTGTCCCTCTCTCGATCTTAATCTCTGATGTCCAAGAAGTAGCTGATATCCGGAGCATCGCTGATATTCTAGGTGAAAGCTTTTGCTGGGTATCTAGCACTTCTGCTTGTTCCTCCACCTTCATGGCCATCAAGACTCGGGCAGAGCGTTCGGGCACTGATTGTCTCTAGGACTATAATTGTTCCTTTACACTGGTGGAACTGAAACTGGCCCTTCATTGGTCTGGCAGTACATCTGTTGGACCTGATGATGTACACCATGACATGCTGTGCCATCTATCTCCTGGTTCTCTTGATATTCTTCTAATTGTTTTTAACTGGATCTGGCAGGAGAATGTTTTTCGTAATGCTTGGCACCAGGCTATTATCTTATCTTTCTCTAAGCCTGGGAAAGATCCTAAGATTCCTTCAAATTACTGTCCAATTGCTTTGATAAGCTGTCTCTGCAAGACCTTTGAGAGGATGGTTTATGCTTGTCTTGTTTAGTTCCTCAAATCAAACAACCTCCTCTCGACCACCCAGTGTGGGTTCCATCGACAGCACTCCATCATGGACCACCTAATTCAACATGAAACATCAATCAGAGAAGCCTTTCTCAAATAACATCTTTTTATTAAAAATTTTTTAATGGACAGGAGATTCCAAGTTCGTGTGGGTTCGACACTTTCCCTACTTTTCTACAGTAATTTCGAGTCCCTCAGGGCTGTGTTTTAAGTGTCGCACTTTTCAGTATAAAGATTAATGCCATCACTGAACAACTCCTTCTTACTGTTACAAACAAGCTGTTTATCGACAACTTTCACATCTCATGTCAGTCGTCAAACATGAGATGTATTGAGTGGCAACTCCAAACTGCCCTCGATCGTGTACTGAAGTGAACCATGGCAAACGGCTTTAATTTCTCTCTCTCTAAAACTGTTTGCATGCACTTTTGCCCCCAATGGGGTGTTTACCCTGATCCTGAACTCTATCGGTGAAGTTTTGCTGCCTATGGTCCCTGAGACCAAGGTCTTAGGGCTTATCTTTCACCATAAGCTGACCTTTATACCACGCATTAAGCAGCTATGGGTCAAATGTACAAGAGCACTGAACATCCTCCGTGTTGTCTCTACCATCAGTTGGGGAGTGGATCGATGTTCTATGTTAAAGATATATCGTGCTCTTATTCGATTGAAATTCTACCATAGATCACTGGTCTATGGTTCTGCCAGACCCTTGACCTTAAAGATGCTGGACCCCATTCATCATCAAGGACTTCAGCTCTGCACTGGGGCTTTCTGCACCTCCCCCGTTCAGAGCTTATACGTAGGATCTCATGAACCTTCTTTGCACTTTTGCCGTTTGCAACTGTCTTTACTATATTCTTCGAAACTTCGTTTCTTACAAAAGCATCCCACCTGGGGTTGTGTTTTCCTTCCTCGATGGGCCATACTTTTTCAGAACAACTTTCCGCCATTGCTCCTTTTGGCCTTTGCATCCAGGCTCAGTTGGATGAATTGGGTCTGTCCTTGGATAACACTGCAGTATCCACAGGTCAGCCCATCCCACCATGGCTTATGACAGTCCCCAAATGTTAACTTTCTTCAAGTCATCTGAGAAGAGCAGATACTCCTGATTGGAAGTACCATCCTTTATTTACTGAACATCTTTCAAACAATAATTCCATTCCAATTTATATGGATGGTTTCAAATCAGGTGACTCTGTGGGCTCTGCCATGGTTTATTGTGGTTTGATGGTTGCCTGCAGAATCCCATCTACAGCTTCTGTTTTCACTGGTGAACTGTATGTCATTTCTCTTGCCCTAGATCATATTAAAGCTAAGCAGTACTCCAACTGCACTATTTATACTGACTCGCTTAGCTCTCTACTGGCTTAGGAATTGCTTCACTTTGATTCACACCCTGTTCTCACTGATATTGAAAATCGACTGGCCCATTTCTCACTAACATCTACTTCTATCCAGTTTTTCTGAATACCAGGCCACGTTGGTATTCATGGGAATGAGCTTGCAGACACAGCAGCTAAATCTATCTGTTCTGGCATTATCACCGCAGTGACTATGGTCCTGTATTCAAGGTTCAGCTGGCAAATAAAACCATATATTGGACTGGCCGTCTTGTTCCATAAGGATCGGAAGGAGGAAGACTAGACTACGCATAGGTCACAGTTTAACTCATCGTTTTCTTTTATCTGAAACTCATGCACCAATGTGTAATCTATGTAACACTCAAATCACTATAAGCCACATTTTACTTTCTTGTCATTGTTATGACTCAATGACAGCACCATTTTAAACATGTTCTGTCCCAAGGTTTGTCCATTACATTAGACAGTGTTATTAGTGACGGTAAAACTGTCCACCTTTAAAGTTTTTAGTTGTTTAAAGGCCATTAATCTTTTTAATGTTAGTAAAGTTTTATATTTATTCATTGAACCTTTTTTATGGTGGTTCCCTTTTAAGAATCACAATCTCTCTAGTTTGATTTGAAATTGGAAAATGGTTCTAACATTAAGTAACTCTACACCAGGACTGGAAAGGCCAACTTCAGGTGTCTTACGCTGTTGTTTGAACTACCCATTAGTCATCCTGGCAAGTTGTTATTACAATTTTGCTGCATGTCTTTTAAAACTTTTATTACTTTACTTTTTGATAATAGCCGTAATGACACATAACCTGAAACCAGGGCTGGAAAGCCAACTTTAGGTGACTGACGGTGGTTGTTGTACTTACCTGTTAGTCTTCCTGGTGGGTTATGATAATTACCATTATGCTACAGAAAGTCCTTTACAACTTCTCTTGCTTTGATTTCTCTCTTAACATTGTAAACTAGATATCAACATTGGTTTTATGCTGTTTATGTTTCTAAATGCTGTTTTGTTTTACCTTCATCTCCTTTTATGAATTTTACTACATTTACTTTAGTTTTACCTTTTTACGGGACATTTGGTGCAGATAGCCTAGCTGCTTTGTGTCATAAAACACTAAATCAATCAACCAACCAACTAATCTTCCAGTGCTTGTAACTTTATTCTAATTTCTCAAAAGTTTGTCATCTTGTTATACCATATTTTTTTTTATTAAAATCTCAACTTTTATTTTGAGAAAAATATATGTACTTGAATGAATGGGGAGGGTTTTTGTTTAGAATTTCTCATGGAGGTACTGTCTTCTGACTTTGTACTGTACTTAGGACGTGAGAGATGTATTTCTTGTGTAACTCTAAGGTGAAGTCAATGTTTTGTCTTTTCATAATTTCTATAAGTACATTGTTTAGAATTAAAAATCATTATATAATTGACTCTGCTACTTTTGTTTTTAACTAGAAACAAAACACAACTGTCATTAGCTCTAGTCTGTTTTGTATCATACACTTTGTGTGTGATCATGATTAGAATCATGAGATATATACAGTTTATCTTTTTTTTCTGTATTAGAATGTACACCTTTCTTTTTAACTTGCATTTTTAAATTGTTTGTTATGGATATCAAATGAGAGGCATGTAAAAGTAGCAGTGTAGTATTTCAGATTCAATATTTGTCTTAAGTTTTGTATAAACTTGATTGTCTTTCCATCACTAAATGTTTAAATCATGTGAACAGCTAATTTACCAGAGTTTTTATATTAGTAGATTTACTGCTAATTTGACATGTCTGTGTAAACTGAGTACTTCCTACAATTGGCTAAAAATAGAAAAGGTATTTCCATTGCTGGAAGTAGGCACCTTTTGATACACTTCATCTAATGTGCCTATTGCAGCAATTTTGTATTGAGAAATACTGGTACAACTGACCAATGTTTCAAGTTTTTTTTCCAATGGTGTAAGTGTGGAGGACTTACCCCCCTTCCCTGGAGAGTTTTGTTGGGTCAAAATAATCCAAACATTTAAAGATCTTATTAAACACTTCTGCTTAGATTAGCAGCAAACATGTTGCTAGTGTGTACATAACTGTGTAATGAATGTTAGTACATAATATTTTGAAAATTTCAAGTGTTTTGACCTCCCTGAAAGAGTTCTAGCTGTGCAACTAGATGTTTTAGAGAATATGGTCGAGTTGGATACTTGTGGTAATTGTTTCCATTTTAGGTGATGGTGTGTGGGGTGCATAAGGTTGCATTTAGATGCATACAGGACTTGTGTGTAACAGTGATAAAGCCATGGATGGAAACTCTGAAATCAGTGACTGGCTGTTTTTGTGAAATATTAATTATAATGTCTAACAGCCACATTTGTATTGTAGGAAAAAGCTAAAAGAAGGAAAGGAAGACCTAGCAAGCGATATGTTAGTGATGATGAGGACTCAGATGAAAGTGATGAGGTAATAACTGTACTATAGATAAAATTTATCAAAACTAGGAGAGATCGTGAATCTAAAAATGTCTTAGTTATTTATTTGTTTTCCATTTTCTTGGAAATTCTAGACTTTGGACAGCAGTTAATAAAACCCTCTCCAATTGCATATGGGTACTCACTTTAGATTTTTATGAAGCTTACAATGCAGCATTAATTTATTGAGATCAAAGGCACTTTACAGTAAGTGGTGCCAAGTCCATTGCTGCCTCTTTTCTCAATGTGCTCAGCATTGTGACCATAACTATGCACTATTTTAACATCACTATTTCCATTGTGACAAAAGCATCTATCATGGTAGGCTACATTAATCTTAGGTTACGCACCTTGCCAGACATTGCACTTTGCAAGATTTACTTCCAAGAGCAAAGGCATAAAAGATCCTTTGTAACTAAAGACCTTACAAGTCTGTAATCAGAAGGGATTTCTCTGATTTCAGTGGGATGTTATTGGATCTTTTGGATGATTTTTCAACTTTGAATCTTTATTTGTTATCTTCTTAACAGTATTAGGAGATATTCCCAGCTATATTGCAGCATCTTTTTGGGTCCAAGCATCCCCTTTTCACAACCAAAGTGAGCTAGGCTAATGGTTAGCATGCTCAGTCTGTTATGCTGAAGATCCATAGTTTGTGATCCATTGCCACAGAAATGTACTTCTCACTTTGGAGCTACAGTTGCACAATACAATTAATGATCAAATTCTGCTATTCTCTCAGACAAGAGCTTTTCAGTAGCCTGGCAATCCATAATTAAGGATGACTAGGAAAAGACAGCCCATTATGTAACTCTTTGCAGAAATCATAACCAAGGCCATTGATCTTGTTGGTGTGTAGTTATTCTCTGTGCCGCTGTTGATGCTCTCATGTTTTATTCCTCTAAAATTCCCATTTCTTTTTCTGGAATCACAATATTTTATTTTGTAGCTGAGTTTTACCTAACTGGTTTTTTTTAAAGTTTGGAGAAACTTGTAACCCTTTTTCTCAGTTGTGAAAAAAATGAGAATTACATACAATGCGACTTAGATTTGCAGAAAGAAAATATGACTTGTTTACCTATTTCCAAAACAGTTTGTACCTAAATTTAAACAAATGTAACCTTTGTTTAAGATAGCATAATCTTTGTTTCATAGTTAATTGATATAAACAGAAATGATTTTCCTCTCAATTATGGTTTAAGTAATGTAATTTCTTTTCAGACACATTGTACTACTGTATTAAGAGTAAAATATATTTTGTCACAATGAGAGGCAAAATATTTATTATTACTTACAGTCAACTAGTTTCAGTAACAGCTATGATGATAGTAACTGTATTGTTGAAACTAGTCCAGCTGTAAACAGTAATAAATATTTTACTTTCATTTTGCCAGAGAAATTTTGATTTTTCTCTTAATACAGTTTAACAAATCAAAATGCCATTAAATAGTCACTTTTAGAGAAATAAAAGTGAACTTAATACTTTAATAGAAGTATATTATTTATGAGTAGCGTTGGAATTCTTTTTTTTCAGTGAGATGTGGATTACGAATTTCCAAAGGAACAGCTGAGCCTGAAGAAGAGGGCTTTATTTCTGTCGTCTTTGTAAGAATGTTGAGCTTTACAACTTGCTTATTTATAGTTCAGCTTGAACATAAGGATCAAACTGTACATTGTGAATCTCTGCAAATCTGTAGCATGTGTACTTTATATTGAATTACAACACTTTGCTTGTGAAATTCCACTTTTCCTAAATAGGCTTATTCTGAAGATGAATTAGGTATTATGGCAAATTTCATAATTTTGAATTACGAACATACAATTATTGTATTGCTTACTGCTTACAAGTTAAACAGATGTTTGCTTCTCATTCTTAAAGTCGTGTTTTAATGAGTACTAATTACCCAGTAATATTCAGGAAGCTTTTTGAAGTTATCATTAGGCTTAAAAGAAACAATTGCAGATCGGTGGTTGGTATGTTTGATGTAAATTGTAGTCATCAATATGTGTGTGCAGTTAACATGTATAAGAAAAAGTTTTACATTTTCTGTAGTGAAAACATTCCACATCACAACCTTGTTTTTTGTTACTAGTTTATCCTTCAAAATAAAAGGAACGTGATGAAAGACTGCAGAAAATAGCTCAAGTTACTTTAACGTGAAGAAAGTTTGGAGAAACTTGTAACCCTTTTTCTCAGTTGTGAAAAAAATGAGAATTACATACAATGCGACTTAGATTTGCAGAAAGAAAATAATGTTTTCTTTAATTTGAATTTACTTTAATGTGAAGTAATGTCAGGAGCTTTTAATGAGATTAGTTTAAAATAATTATTTATACTTGTTTGACTGTGGCACTTTTCACTTTGACTTGAAAAATCTGGTTTTACATACACTTTGTTCTTGTGTGGATTCAATAATTTTCTTGTATCTGGGACATGGTTTTGAATTTTTCACATTAATTTTACTTATTATCATCACTGGCTTTTCTACCTGCCATGACTTAGCTTGTAGTATTTTCCCATGATTATTTATGGTACAGATAAATCAGTTTTTCAATAAATGAGTAAATTTGACAAAAGAAAATTATATATGTTATGAATTTGAACTTCTATTACTATAAGTAAAATAACCTATATCTCCACAATTTATCTGTACGAACTCTATTTTACTACTGTTGTTTCTTCATAAGCTGATGACAACCTATATGGATGCTAACTACATTAGCACCAACTTTTACATTGTCAGTAGCTCCTGACAGAGGTGTATCAGTGAAGTATTGGGCTTTTCAAGGAAAATTTTTGGAGATACATATTGTAATTTTGTTTATATGGATAGAAACATCTGCTAATGAGTTCCACTTATTTCAAAATATTGAATTAACTTTGAAGACAGAAATATTGTAGTGTAAGGTTTCAAAGTGTTTCTTTGCTTAGGCTTGTTCATGTTTTTATGAAATATGTAACATGCCACTGTAGAAAACATATGACCTACATTATAACTCTATTTATACTTCTTTGGATTCCAAGTTATCCACATTTATAAAACAACAGTAAAGTCTAATGATTCATAAATAAATGTGTAAAGTTTATTACAATCAAGTTCGCATTTTCTTTGTAGTAAAAGGCTTACAACACCTTATTCATTCATGAAAAAAATCTTTCTTAGAAGTTGCTGCCAATATGTAGAGAGAAAGAAGTCTTGTTAAATCTTACTATTTTACACAAATATAACATTTCTAGAGATTAAGATTACGTGATCTAAAGAGTTTGTATGCCAAGTGTAAATGAAAAAAGTGCCCAGTACGGCTGAAGAAAATAAATGGAAGCTTTTGTATTTCGCTTACAGAAAAATGTGCTTGTTAATAAATGCACCTTAGACTGTCTTATAAAACATCTAGAAAAATCTGAAAATCCCATTTATGTTATTTTAGTCCCTAGTTGGAGTTGGGGAAGTATGCATTAAAATAAGATAAAACTAATATTCCTTTCTGTTAGCCTATCAGTGACTCAGCTTAAGTGCAAACTTATGATAAAAAATAAGTATTTCAATACACGTGTTGGATAGAACACAAGTAACTCCTTGGTGTAGTTTTGTGTTTAACAAACAACCTTTTTGTTAATCTCTTAGGCTATTTCAGTTTCATGTGGAATTGAATTAATATATAAAAGCAATAGTTTTAGAATTAATATTCAAAGTTACCATTTATTTTTTCAAACCAAAGAAAATTTCATTGTTTTCAATAATACCCTTTGAGATAATTAACAAAAAAGGTCAGTGTGTGAATTTCATGCACAAAAACCTTTAATGTTTACAGACTACTGACTGATAAAACCCATCAAATTTTTGTTGAAAGATTACTTTAGAATTTTCAAGTATTTAATTTACACCTTGTATAAATTATTTTCTATTTATTTTTTAGAAAGTAAATGACTGATTCTCACTGATTATAAAATTAATGTGACAACTGATTGTTTCATTTAAGTTTTAACTACAAAAACAAAGTTCAAGTTATTTGGTATTGACAGTCCCTTTATTCTTTTAATGGCCTTATTCCATTTTTTAATAAATTTTACTTTGTGGTATATCAGTACTTTTAAAAGCACATTTTTTCCCGATCTGGGGAATTACCACTTCTAGAAATTATAAAAGTTCAGAGTATTAATATTTTTTTGTCTTAATTTACATACCATAAAAGTTATATTCTATACAGTATTGGTTCTTAATCTGTAACCTGTGGGATCCTTTCAGAATGGTAGCAATACAATGTATAGATTCCATGATTTGCCAAGAGGAAAAGAATTAATTCTGGTAGGCTGTGAACACAAAGTTTGAGAACTGTTGATGTAGTGTAGAATCACATTGTGTTTGTAATGCTGTATTTAGAAGATGTTAAAATAAAATATTGGGTGTGATAGTTTATTGTGTCATGTCTTCATCTTACAAAATATCAACCATTCCACTGAAAAACACAAATATTTAAATATGTTCTGTTGAATTTTCTCATAATTAAGGTTAGCCTGGCTCCACTGCTAGATATTTCTAAATTCAAACATGCCAATAAATATTTTTCTCTTATGAAGTACTTTAAACACAAGATATTCAAAATGTTAACAGTAACTAAGGATAAGTGCATCTTTCTACAGAAGTCATCTGCTTCAGTTTGAACCACCTTCAACTATTAAATAGGTGTGGTGTTTTATAAGATGACAATAAAATTCACTTGAATATTGTATTGTATTACACTGTATACTTGGCCAGTAATGAAGGATGTGATTAAAATTATCAGTGAGGTAATAGGATATCTTTTACAAACTAGCACATGATAATTCATCAGTTTGGATGTTCTATATCATACTAAAATGTGCATATTCCCTCTTTGCTACTGGTAAAAGAATATATTCAAACACTATTACATATTTTATCAGTGCATCAGGTTAAGAAATAGGACTTCAAAAGCATTTGTATTTCATAGAAGAAAGAAAACTTTTCAAAGTTAAAGTAATGCATCCACTTATGGATGGACCTTTATGTAGTTTTTAATGTATACTTTCTACATATTTGATATTTCCTGAACTATGGAAGTTTAAACAGTATGGAGAACCAGCACAGATAATTTTAACTAAAATGATTTTCTCAGGTTATTCATTAAAAGTTATAGCTAATGTTTAAAATCAAATTGCCATGTGTCAAAACATTTTTTACCTTAAATTGTCATCTGTCCAGTAACAAAAGGTAACTTCTTAAAACTCAATATTATAGAGTATCTTGTACATAAACACCACAACAGAAATTGCACTGGGAAAATATAGTTGTCATACAACCAATGTACCCAGGAGAATTTTATCTCTTCATGGCAGTCAAAATTTTCCTCTTTCATGAGCAAGAAATATATTGCACTACCATCTCAAATTTTTTTGTTGAAGATGAAAATTAGTACAGATACATAATCATTCTTAAATCAGTATTTCTCCTTGTGGTATTATCCTAATTGGACATTTCACTGTAAATGTGATTTACTGTGTAAAATACAGTAACAATATTGTGATTTGTTTCAGCCAGTTCTGTTGTAAAGAAAAGCATAGGAACAACTACAAAAAGAAATATACATATAAAATTATTTCCAAAGTTAAATATACATTTCAATGGACAATTTTTAACATGGAACTAAGTGTTTTGTTTTGAGTAATTTCACAAATTTACATTATCAATCCAACACTGTTAATACACAACCTGTTACTTTTGCACTATATTTGATGAGACTGAAACAAGGCTTAATTTCCTAAATCTTTTACTGTAATTACTTCAGTATACATGAACCATTCCATAAAGAAATGTCCAAAATAGTACATAAGTAAAGAGACCTCCAAACAGTCCATTTGTTAGCAATGTTGTTCGAGTCCGAAAATATTTCCTCCAATCAGAACCCATTTTCAAAATCAACATCAACCATAAAGCAAGTGCCATAATGAAGTAAAATGCAAATCCATATAAAGCAGTCAGTCCCAGAAGTCCAGCAGTACACCCAGATAGAGCTGACATGGATGTATGACAATATTCAACAATTGCAGCATTTTGTCTAACAGCTCCTTCACTGAAAGCAACAACATCTCCAAACTTGTCCTTTTTAACCTTGGATTTGATATTTATCTGTGAACTCATCACTGGAAAACCAACAGCAATTGAATATTTAAATACAAACCTCAGTTGTGGATGTATTTAAACAAATACATACATTCTATTTACTAAAGAAATTACATAAAATGCTACATGTACTTATAAAGAAGCCTTAAACAACCTGTTCACCACTGTAAAACAGACATAATGATAAAAGTATAGTACTCTTAGTGTGTATGTTCACAGCTGTCCTGAGATTAAAGAATCATATGATATTGAAATGCTGAGCTAACCTTTATTTTTGTCACATTTTAGCCACAATGTATTTTATATTCAGCAGAATCTACTTATGCCCAACCTATTTTAGGTTTTGAAAAATGTTTTGTTTGTGTGATACAAACAAAATGATACTAATAACAATAATTTGCATAAGGAGATAATAACAGTGTAGCCATTGACTTTTCAAAAATTCTTAAATATTTTATACTTAGATTTGTGTAGGCACTATCTAAGGTACATATCAGGACCACAACAATAATATCATGGGCAGTGCATTGAAATTATTTATTCCACTTTTATCTGTGACATTTAGCATTAAGTGTCAACAAGTACATCTAATACAGAGAGGGTTGTAGGGTTTATGTTCACCAAAAATATCATTATATTGGTTTTATTTGAACCAAATTAGCCTAACATTAGTTTTTGACATAGTGGCAAAAAGGATTGGTAAGTAGAGAAAACATAGTAAGATGTACATAAAATTTTTTCATAAAAGAAAAAAAATTAAGGTATGATAGTGACATTCTAAATTAATATAGAAATTGGTCAACTTGTTTTAATGTAGCCAATAAAGTAAACTTGTGTAATTATTTTTTATGTATATAATGAATATTTAATGATTTGCATACAATATTAGTTTTACTCAGATACACACTGGTAAAAAAAAAAAAGAACAGGATTTATGAGATTAAGATATCTGTATATGAACTGTTTCACCTGCTTAGATGTATGGTGTTTGAGAAAGGCGAAATTCCATTCAGTATTCATAAATATTTAAAAATATTGTATAGTCTAAAGTTTATATATAACCAACACACCAAAGAATCTCAGTTAAACATACACATAATTAATTAAAGAAAATAATCAAAAATTAATTTTCAGATGCGTAGTAAAAAACACTACGAGGTTTCTACACTGTATATAAAAAAGGTTTTTTGGTAGCTGGTGCAGGTTTCTAAAAGAATGCATGTTCATATTTCAAAATTTTTGCAAAACTAAACGTTACTTTATTCCATACGAACTTCCTGTACCTTTAGCTATATTAATACTATAACATGAACGTTATAGGGCTAGCTATTGAACTTTAAAAAAGGAATCAAACAAGATGGGGTTGGAAGTGGACGTAATAATTAATCTCTTAATGAACAGCTACATTTAAACTGCCCCCACTTTATATAGAGAATAAAATCCCTACATTAATAGCTTCCTCACTGGCTAAACAAATTGAACCATAATTTCCAATCGTAAAATGTTACTCCATTGTAAAGTAGTATTCTAACTTCAACTAAAGGAGTATACTGGTGAAAGCAGAGAATCATTTCAAATACCAAGTTTTCGATAAAGAATATGTAGTAATGCACATATTTTATTTTCCATCTTGTAAACTCCTGACATTTAGTATGTTATATGATCATTAACCGATCAAGTAATATGTCCACTCCCATCTGAGTCTCGTCTAGTTCCCTTTTCAAGTTCATTGACAGTAGCCATCTGTAAATACCTTTAGTCAGAGACAAATGTTTTTCTTATACGTTTAGTGACAGTGTTAGGCCTACTTGATGAGCTAAGTTTCATCCTGTTTACCTGAGGATGCCACCTGTCTTTTGAAGTTCTGAGCCTTAAAGATCAAAAGCTACTCCAGCAAATAATCTGAATGTACAGTATCAAAGTATTGTAAACCAGTTTTTCAAATAATTATTTTTACTTCTGGTTACTTAACACTCACGTTAGATAACGATTGCCCTTCAATTTGATTAAACTTTGTAGTAGGTTAGGCCTACTCACTTTTCTCGGAAAACTAAAAACCAAATATTAGCTATGGAAAAGGCAAATAGCCGGTAAACGAACGTAAGGAAAAACACGTTACAATTTTATCTTTTAAAATAGAGTATCAGTATAATCTAAACCTTAGAGAGAAAATACACTGAAATTACTTACAATCCCTGTTTAACTTTGCAGTTTTTTGTACTGTAATTTATTGGAATAAAAATGCCGAGAAACTGACACATCAAAATGAAAAGAAATTTTAGACCTAGCACAAATTTCCATCTTGTTTTTAATATTCATAAGTTTGAAGTTTAAATATAAATTTAAAGGTATACATAACATTTCTCATTTGTCTTTTATACTTTCCTTGTGAGTCAGCTATTTACAACACTAAAATCCATGGTTCGTGTTCCCACTAGGACAGTGCGTAGATTGTCCACTGTGGAGCTTTTCTTTGTTTTTACTCTGTAACCAGCCTGTCAAGTTGAAGGAATCGGATCTATCAAAAGAACATCCGAGTTTGAAAAATGTCAATCTGTTGAAATTTAAATTTGACGAGTGGAGTAAAATACATTTTAAATACTAAAAGTGGTACATTTCGAATTCCCGGTTAAAGACGGTTTTATTAAAACTTTTCCATGGATTCATTTGATTCATGAAAGACCAATGTTATGTTAGCTGCAGAGAAAACCATGGAGTAAAAAGTAAATTAAGCTTGAAACGTTCTTTTTGGTTTAGTAAAAATATACTAAAAATTATTTATTATTATATACCTTGAAGGTTTCTATGCAGAGGCACCAATCTCCCAGATGTCAACTCAAAGCTACGCAACAAGTGACGTTAGTGTAATTGACTGATCCATGAGAAGACAATGTCATTGGAAGAAATATAAGATCTGTTACTCCTAGTCACTCCTCTAGGAAAACTAAAAGCCAAATATTGGCTTTGGAAAAGGCAAATAACCGGTAAACGAACGTAAGAAAAAACACATTATAATTTTATATTTTTGGTAAAAAATACTGAAAATTATTTATTATTATATACCTTGAAGGTTTCTATGCCAGAGGCACCAAACTCTACACAGTATTTTCCAGTTTTGCTGGACAGTAGTAATATCAGCAGTAATGGAATCATTGCAAATGCAGAACTGAGTAGAACATGCAACTGGATTTGATATTCATACACCAACAACTCCTGAATATAGACACTACGAAAAGAAAGAACTGCTTGCAATTGTAGAATTTATCAAATATCATTGAGGCCACGTATAAAGAAGAAGAACTTGTGTATACATCAAAGTAACTGACATACAAAGCTTTTCTGTACAAAATTAAAATACGTTTTACTTGTGTAAAAAATTTTTTCGTATTTCAATAATTTGTGTGATTACTGATACTATGTGTATGATAAAAAATTCATCACTGAAATGGCTTATGAACTTTACACACATGGAAGAGGTGATGACTCATTGTGTTAAAATGTTGCAAGAATCCACAACAATGGAATGTTCCACTAAATGATGAGAGGCTAATTTTTTATCATAGGTCCTAACATTGTACATTGTGTAGAAATGACCGCAGCATTAGTAACGTTGAGCTATTTAATACTTGATGACTCTTTTGGTAAGTGAACACCACAGATGATATTTTGTAAAAGATATGAGAGGAGTAACGGAAGGACAAAGATGAAGTTTGGGTGTAAGTTTCCATGTAAGAAGAAGTATAACTGTTGTATATTGAGAAATGTACCGCAATTGCACACAACCTGTGTCTTTTGGATGATCAGTTATGGAGGTTTTTGTTCTATACTTTTTTATACACCACAAAGATGTAATTATTAATCTATTTTATAGTTTGTGGTCTCCAGGACCTTTAGTCGGGACTAGTGAGAGCACCAGAAAGTTACATACATGAGTGCTAATGTGCAAAAGTAGTTTTTCTAGCCATATTCACGTCGAGATACTGAGTAATGATGCAGAGAGTGTACTGTACTGGCTACTCAAAGGAAAATCAAACAAAACAGTGTAAAGTGTCAAAAACATAATAAGTCTTTATTGTAGAGAATACCCTTGGATATAGCTGATCTTCTTTCTGAACGAGTTAATATTCAGAAATCAATATGGACCAAAAGGTTATTTTCAGCACCCTGTTGTTGGCTAAATTATGTAAAGTGTTGGGTGTGGTGCAGGTGTGTATTTCACCATCAAATTCGAAGTATAACGGTGTGGCAGAACCAGAATTAGAGACTATCCACTGGATGCTTGCAAGGTTTGTCAGTCCTGACAAAAATGACTGGACAAACACTCATGTTTTGTGATGATATATTGTGCAATAGACCAGCCAAACATGCTCCTGTAGATGTGGTGTGTGTCCCAGCCTTAGGGAAAATGTATCACAATGTCTGAAGTAATATGTGCAGTGACTAACACCTGCATTAGTTGATGAACATCAATTGCCATGTCAGAAACTGGTAAAGGTCACTATATGTCATCAGAGATGTTATGATAAAGAAGTGAAAGTTGAAGCTTGAAGAAATGGTGTGGCTGGTTCACCCCTACAGCATGGTTGTGGTTGGACTGGTCCTTACCTCATTCTTTGACAACACAACCTACCAATCTACAAGGAATAAATGCTTAAGTTCGAAGAAACGGTATGACTGGTTTATCCCTACGGTATGGCTGTGGTTGGACCGGTCCTTACCTTATTCTCCAACAACTCAGTCTACCTACCTACAAGCTACAACATTTCTGTACTAGCACAGTAAACGAAATTTACAGGCTAAAGCTGTACACACTAGTGATATACTTCTCAAACAGAGAACTAGATGAGGAATCGGGGCTGAGATGAATAAGTGAGAGTTTCTTTTATTATGTCAATTGAATTTATGACTAAAAGTAATTATCTGGCAGCCCGATCAGCGAAGACGTCGGTGAAGCCTCATGACCAACAGGCTAGGATTAACTACCAGATTAGCCGTCAAGATGTAAGATTAATCAAATATTCATTTGCGACCCTTGATTTCTAACCAGCTTTACACAAATATCTGTAGGATGTCAGATGGTAAACTGAGATAATCAACATCTTACAATATTATTAGTATATAGAACTAATGTGGCGATAACTGTGACGAGTTTAAAATTAAGCTGAAAATGTATTTCATTCTTACTTCTAGAGGTATTGAGTAGTTTCCTGGGTAAGATGTTTGTAAGATGTCTTGCAATAACCACCCAATCTTTGTGACTAACAAGCAGTGGAATTTCTACAAAGCTAGGACAGCAGATGCACCTTCTAAAAATTTTAGTTAACTGGACAGAAAACGACTGATTGGATTTTTAATTTCTATTTAAGACAGTTTAATCTAAGTTTTAGTTACTCATAAAAATATTACTTCTGTGCTAGACTTCCGATAAAACTTATTGGGTCGTCTTTGATTTTCCAGATTTCACCTTTTATTTATTTCTCCGATAGTGACTATAATAGTAAATTGCAAGTACAATGAAATGATTTTGTATTTATGGAACATACTACATATTTTGACAAGTTATTGTCTGTCAAATTTCTATTATACTAGCATAATATGCTTGCATGCAAAATATATGACTGTAGTATGTAAATCGACCCAATGATGACAGCACAATACCAAAATAATTCAAGAACAGTAGCTCTACTTTTACCTTTGAATATTGTATATTTAAGTAGGATGTATGCTTTAATGGACAACACGAATATTAGCTCTAGATCAGGGGTGTGCAATAGGCGGCCCGCGGGCCACAACCCGGTCCGCCAAGCCATTTAGTGTGGCCCTAGTTGTTGTAATCTAACCATGTGGCCTGATCTGTAATCCAACGCAAATGGAATATTTTTAAAAACATCGATCCTACGGGATTCCCAGGCTTCGACTCGACAAACTTCTAAAATTATCTTTGCAAGAGAGGAGCAGGCCGAATTCGATTGGTCGGCCTCCTTAGGGCATGAATAGGTGACGTGCACTAGCACTATTGTCTACGACTCAACGTCATGTCCTGAACCTCGCCTTCGCCCGCTGGCGACAATTTTCCCTAACCTCTGCTGTCCGTCATTCATTATTGGTGAAAATTTTATTACCTTTTACAGTTACTACAAGAGATTGAAGGTAAATTGATTATTATTTAGCATATTGTTGTGACTTTACTGAATTTATTAAAATTTTGCTTTCAGATGCATCTGATTCTATGTACAGTGTGACCTCGTTATTCGCGGGGTTACGTTCTTTACCCTCCCGCGAATAGCGAAAACCGCGAATATTGGACGCAGTTTTAAAACGTATATGTATGCGATTATATACTATATGAAATGCTTCCCAAACACTAATGATACTTATACTCATTGATGCAGTAATAATGTAGCAATATTGCATACTGTTATGCATTTCACTAAATTGTACCGTGCGTTACCGGGCTGTGCTTTGCCGTTTGCGTTGTTGGGGAAGCTGAGGCAGTCAGCCAATAGCAGTCAATCTTGTTTGGTGAAGACGACAATTGATAAAACGGCTTGATTGAGTAAATACAACAGAAATCTCCTCGAAAAGCCCTTTCAGTCTCTGTGACCTACAAAACGCAGTTCGCGCATAACCCGCGAATATGCGGGGCCGCGAATGGCGAACCGCGAATAGGCGAGGTCACACTGTATTTTGCTATTCTCAATTAATTTAAGTACCGGAAGGCTATGATCGGGATGCCAATTTAGAAACATGTGTTTCTGTCCATAATAGGTTCCATGTGTAAATAAATTCTATGTTTTTTTCTACTTTGCTATTTTCGTGAGAATAATTTTTGTTTTGATTTCAGGGCTAGTAAAATGTCAGCAGTTAAGAAACGAAAAATTGATGATGAGGGAAGGTTATTGAACAGTGAATGGTGCACAAAATATCTTGTTGTCCCACATAATCAAGGTGTTGTCTGCCTCGTCTGTCAAACTACAATTGCAGTCATGAAAGAGTACAATATTAAGCGACATTACGCAACTAAGCACTCCTCCCAGTTTGATGAAATTGTTGGTCAGACACGAAAGGACAAAATTGAACATTTAAAACATCCATTGAAAAGCAACAAGGTGTTTTACCACTTTCAAGAAAAATTCAGAACTGGTGACAAAACTGAGTTTTAAGCTTTGTGAATGTATGGCAGAAAAGGGAAAGCCTTTCAGTGATGGAGAATTTATTAAAATTGTTTAACAATATTCACAGAATATGCATGTCCAGAGAAAAATATTTGGTGGAGCAAACTAGCCTTTCCCGCTTTACTGTCTCACGCAGGACAAAAGATCTTTCAGAGGACATCAAAGAAACTTTGAAAGAGAGATTGAATTCGTGTGAAGCTTTCAGTCTGGCTTTGGATGAAAGCACTGATATCAATGACACATCCCAACTTGTCATTTTCATCAGAGCTGTTACTGCAGGCTTTGATGTTTTCGAAGAGTTTTAGATATGGCAAGCCTTTCCTCCACAACCACAGGACAGGATATTTGTGAACAAGTGCTTAAGGTTGTAGAAAAGTTTGAACTGAATCCTTATAAATTATGTGGTGTTACAACAGATGGTGCTCCTTCCATGACAGGTAGGACAAATGGATTCACCAAGAAATTTCTAACTGCAATTGGAGCACAAGACGTAGTTGTAAGCCATTGCATTATTCACCAAGAGAGCTTGTGCATCAAAGTTCTGGATTTTGCAGAAGTCATGAAAAATGTCGTCCAATGCGTAAATTATATTCGAACACGAGGATTAAATCATCGACAATTTAAAACTTTTTAGATGAGCTGGACAGTGAGTATTCAGATGTTTTGTACTTCTCTGCTGTACGTTGGCTTGGTAGAGCTGCTACTTTGAAGAGATTCTGGAATCTGCGAGAGGAGATTAAGTTCTTCATGGAGAGCAAACGTCAGAATGTGGACTTCTTGAGCAATGAGAACTGGCTGAATGACTTAGCATTCCTCACAGACATTACACAGCATCTGTCTGATTTAAACTTAAAACTACAAGGGAAAAGTCAACTTGTGAATAAGTTGTTTGAGCATATTTGTGCTTTTGAGAAGAAATTGGAACTTTTCCAGGTTCAGTTGAGAAGAGCCATATTGACCCATTTTACATGTCTTGCAACCAGGAAACTGGAATTTCCTGATCTGGATTGCAACAAATATGGAACCAGTGTACAAAAGCTGCGTGATGAGTTTGCAAACAGATTTCCAAATTTCAGACAAACTGAAATTAGATTGAAATTGTTCGCTCAACTTTTTGATTTGGCAGTGGAAGACAGTCCTGATGATTGCCAAATGGAACTCATTGAACTGCAGGCTGACATGGACACTAAAAGGAAATTCTCTGAAAACAGTTTGCTAGACTTTTACAAACTCTGTGTACGTGAAAAGTTTCCCAATTTGTCCCGTCATGCACAAAGAATTGCCTCCCTTTTTGGTAGCACCTACTGCTGTGAGCAATTTTTCTCCAAAATGAAGCTCATCAAAACCAAATGTAGAAGTCAGCTGACTGATGAACATTTGACCAGTCAGTTAAGAGTGGCAACCACTTCTGTCAAAGCTGATATTGACAAGCTCTGCAAGGACTCTAAATTTCAAGTGTCGCACTAAAATGATCACTCATGCAAAAATATAAAATATTATTGCTTGCATTTTGAAAATTTTTTTAATTTATTGTGCATGTACACGAATAAGCTTGTTTTTTAAGTGGCCCCGCTTGATTGATGAAGTTGGTTATATGGCCCACCGACGAAAAATGTTGCACACCCCTGCTCTAGATGAAAGAATCCTAGCTGAAAACAAGTCGTAGTCCAGTTAAATTCTGACAAGCTTCTTCGAGTGTAATTCATCAGGACGAAGTCATGGTGAGACAAACTGATTATGTGTTCCCCCCCGTGACACAGCGTCATGTCTGCGGACTTACAATGCTAGAAATCGGGTTTCGATGCCCGTGGTGTGGAGACCTCAGATAATCCATTGTGTTGCTTTGTTTTTACCACCAATCACACAATATGATTATGCAAATAAAATCTAATGGTCAGAAACTAGAGAAAACTTGTTGCACCGTCCTGATTTCATTTCATTTACTCTTTGCTCAGAGACTCACCTTTTTTGACACTGGAACTGGCTGTTTCCATAACAATCATATAATATTGAAATCTTAGACACGTTTGAGAAATAGGCGTGTTTAGCTGTAGCCGCTTGGTAATGATTCAGGGGGGAAGCACAGTTATATACTTTTATTATGTTCTTGGGACAGAACTGTAGTTAGAACGTGGTTGCTAAAATTTTGAAACAGAGTTTTTAACTGAACTTCCAAATAATCATTAACCAAATAAGTTGGCCAATCATTTTCAATTAGTGTAAATAATGTAAAATTCTTAACTTTTCTGAATATTTTGTTTTAGTGTATGGATCACAAAAATTTGTATTGTTTCACACTACAAACACATTACGTTATAAACTTAGTAGAAGCCGAATTAATAGGTAGGGTACAAAGCATAAATGTCAACTACTGAGTAGAATAAAAAATATAAATGTATTAATCTGTTTTTCAGTTTTAAAGTAATTAATACAGAGTAATATTTCTTTGTTAATATTTTTGCTTTGATACTTTCATTAGGCGTAAAAAATGTCTATTATCCATTCCAAAAAATTCGTAACAATTTAAATAAATCTAAAATTATCAGGTGGTAGGATTTAAAAGCCGAAAGTTGGTGAAGCATTAGAAAGCAAAAGGCCGAAAATTTGTGATAAAAATAACATTGTCTGCAGGTGTGGGATGTTATTAATTAAACAGTTAACATGATTTTTATCACAAATTTTAGACCTTTCTAATTATCACGTATACTGTTACTATCTTTTGTCTACTGAGAAGTGATAATAACTAATATACAAGAAAGCCCCTCTTTTTAAATTATAAACTAAAATCTTACACATCTTCACATTTTTTTCCACAATAAAACTGTCTGGACCTAAATTGTATTTTCCTTTTTTGCTACACAGTTCTATATATTATACTGAAATGAAAAGGCGGGCAATACTGAATCAAATATTCACTATTATATAAAGTAGCAAAGTTAGTATCTCGCTAAATATATTCATTTACACTTTATCAAAAGACCTGAGTTCCGTCCATAAAAATTACCTAGTTACAGGTTAAATTTATGTGTTACTGATGCTACAATATTTATATATATTAAACAAGATATTTTTAGAAGCAATAACAAAACTGTCATTTGAAAAAGGCGCTTATACACTTTTGTTATTTTTGTGTTGCGAGAACTTAAAAGTTTGAAGAGGCAAATAGATTTTTCATGTCATCACTATTGGTTTAGGTTTTGTTACTGTTGTATCAAGATATTTGAGAGTGAAACCACAAAAAAACAACAACATTTGAGGGGTGAAATTCGAAGCCCAAATAACTAAAACTAAAGCTTATCCATTTTAGTTAAACCTTTTTTACAAAGATAAAATGTTTAGCCATTTCTCTACGACAACCCTTATGACACTTGTTATACATCTACAAGAGGTTTTCTAAACTGCAAACTATGTTTGTTGAAAGTGCAAACAACTTCCGAAAGCAATATTTTTTGTTATAGAAAAAACCAAAAGCCTGAAATTACGTAAGTGGAAAAGTTTGGTACTTTTTTTACTTGATATTTGGGCGGATTCGTTTTGATTATCTGTAAAATGAAAAATAAAAAGCCCAGTTCACGTAAGAATAACGTTCTGTTCCTTTAAGTAAGGCCCGGCATGGCCAAGTGTGTTAAGGCGTGCGACTGGTAATCTGAGGGTCGCGGGTTCGCATCCCCGTCGCACCAAACATGCTCACCCTTTCAGCCATGGGGGCGTTATAATGTGACGATTAATCCACTATACGTTGGTAAAAGAGTAGCCCCAGAGTTGGCGGTGGGTGGTGATGACTAGCTGCCTTCCCTCTAGTCTTAAACTGCTAAATTAGGGACAGCTAGCACAGTAGCCCTCGAGTAGCTTTGTGCAAAAAACAAACAAACAAACCTTTAAGTAAGAATTACACAATGTAGCTCAAACAATGTTCAGTAATAGGCTTAACTTTACAAAACTTTATATTACATATGTATGTGTTACAGATTTCGGTTCCTTCTCATCTTTTACGATTTTATGTAAAACTACGTAACACTTGTCTACGCTAGCCGTCCTCATCTTTGAAGTGATAGATAAGAGCAAAGACAGTTAGTCGAAAAACATGTACCGCCAACTCTTAGACTACACTTACCGAATAGTGGTAATCGACTGGCATTCTTATAATTCCTTATCCACGGCCCAAACTGCAAACCACTGGTCACACCAGGCCAAAGGTCTGGTAAATAGAGAAAAAACGTCAAGATGTTATACATCATAGAAAAATGAACAAGATAACAACATGACAAATTTTTGGGACAGCATCAAACTTTAGAGCGTTTTCCCTTGGAGGAAAGAATCTTGATGTCTTCCACGGTTAATAAACGCTTAAGTGTGGAAGTCTTTGTTTTTGTGTGTTTTACTACATACTCATAGTAACATAATTTTAATCAAAACCAATTTCTTATAACTTCACTGTTGTTCTTTATGCAGTTAAGATTAATGTTCCTAGATACAGTCCATTCTATTCATAACACATTGATATCAGCTTCAAAACCGTACGCCCCGTCACACCAAACGTGTTCGCCCTTCCAACCGTGGGGGCGTTATAATGTTACGGTCAATCCCACTATTCGTTGGTAAAAGAGTAGCCCAAGCGTTGGCGGTGAGTGGTGATGAGTAGCTGCCTTCCCTCTAGTCTTACACTGCTAAATTAGGGACGGCTAGCACAGATAGCCCTCGAGTAGCTTTGCGCGAAATCCAAAACAAACAAACAAACAATCAAAACCGTACGATGCATTTGAGGACAGTTTCTGATGCTCCTCTATATTTGTCTATTTTTGTTTAACTTCATTTTCTCCAAGGATTTGAAAAACGTATAACTGGTCACCTTAGTGTATTATATTGTATTTATAAAACTCTCTCATTGTTGTTGATGGTTTTTTGCATCGAAAAGTTACACAGTGGTCTATATGAACAATGTCCGCCATGGGGTATCTAATCCCCTGACCTTAACGTTGTAAGTCTCGGAAATCTAAAGCTAATTCAGCAAGGGGCTTACTTAGGTGAATTTTTCGGTGTCTGAAGAGGCGCCAACAATTATACCCAACATCCTCTCTATAAATTTCGAAAGAACTTTGTTTTTTTAAAGTTGAATGAAAGTTTTGGTACAAATTAATAAATTACTGTAAATAAATAAAGATCACAAAATTAATTTAGTACCTGAAGATAGAGAATCGAAAATATAAGTTAAAAAGATTAAGGTAATATAAGTGGGACATTAAACTGCCTGTTTTTTGCATTAACTTAGCTGGTGCTTTTCTTCGATTTCCATTTTATCTTTGCCCCTACTGCATCACCCTTAAAAGGTTTTGCCAGCCTGTAAAAATGTGCTATAACTTTCACTGCCAGCTACAACTTGCACTGCCATTGGTCCTATCTACTACAACTTGCATTGACATTGGTTATATCTGCTACAACTTGCATTGCTTTTGGTCGTATCTGTTTAGTCATTTCATTTCGGACATCTAGAAAAGTCAAAAATGCATTCCTTTTTTTTTAGTAGTTAAACTTCACAACTTAACTAAGTGAAGTCAGCATTTAACGATGAACACTTCATTTAAAATATATTGATACAAATATGATGTCAGCTAAAGGTATGTTGTATATATGCATCACCTCGTATCCATGCTTCCTACTTAGTTAATAAGTTAATTTATTTTTATGGAGCGTTTTTGATATCTTAGTTTGGACGTAATGAGCGAAACGCATAAAAAGGTCACTGCTTTTCAAAGGTACACTGATGAGCCGTGAATTTGACGAAACTAGTCTATTGCCTCGAAAGTAGCAAATTAAAGAGTATTTCAGGCCTCTACATATTTTCTTCAACGAACTTCACGTTTTGACGAAGAAAATAAATTCATAAAGGAATAAATATCCAGTTAGTTCACTGAGTAACAATGGATAATTAATTATGACGGTATGTTGCATGTTATCCAAATACTTAAATGTATTTTAGGTCATTAGTGGTGAGTAAAAAACTGTATGTAAAAACCAGAAAAAGTATACATTATACCCCTGTATAAGATCTTTATTTTTGTCACTTTTCCAAGCATCAATGACAGGCCATGAATCAGACGAACCTAGCCTGGTGCAGTGGGAGTGATGTATAAAATAATATATTAGCTCATTACTTCACAACTCTATTGTATACCAGTCGACCTGATTAGCTCTTTATTGAGCGAAATGTGTCGTCAGAAAATGGATGTGTAATCAATTATACTTCAGCTCACTCTACTGGCTTTAGAACTGCAGTGAAAGTCAAATAAACCGAAACATTTTAAAGTCAACTGTTGTATGGCGAGCAAAGATATATTTTCATGTATTAACTGTTTATATTAAGTTAGTATGTTTTGTCCGATACATCTATTCATAAGATTACAACACTGCACCAGAGGCTGAAGCTGGAAGAAACACGAATTTCGTGTTTCTCTTATCAAGAAGGAACCCTCAATAGCCGCGGCTGTAATAAGATTTCAAATAGGCCAAGAGATGGAGCTACGAGCTTAAAGTTTGTTCTTGTAAGAAAAAAATAACAAATTCAGAGCCATTCTATGAGCCGGTATGCTGCGGTTAAAAAAATTATTAAGATAGTCCTTGGCGTCAAATCTAACCACTGATGGTTAAGCCTATTGAAATATGTCATTAAAAAATGTTATGTAATTTTTATTTGACTTTTTTTTACCATGAATAAAGTTACGAAACAAAAAATAGCTCGTTGAAAACATCGTTATTAAATTTTATTTTATTATATGTGTTGGGGAATCTAACCTAGTACAAATATAAAAGATTACATTTAAGCAGCAAATGTTATTACGCCTAATGTAAGTCATTTATACCCTGTGAATACGTTATCCTATTATACACACTTGCCCAGAATTATGGCTCCTGGTCTGTGTGAATGTATGAGGGAGCACTTCACTGTTAGCACACGATGATATAATGTTAATGATATCAGTCGAGAATGGTCTTACTGTTGACTCTGTTGGGCTATTAATGATATAAACCATCAGCCGAGGATGACACTGTGATCTCTGATGAACTGTTAATGACAAACCATCACCTGAGAATGGTCTAACTATGGCCTCTGGTGGAATTCATTCCAAGAAAGGTGAAGTTAATTTTAATGAGGTATAAGCATTGGCTTACTAAAGATGTTCACCTACCTTATTAAGCTGTTAATTAGAATATGACTTTGTAACAAATATTATATTCAAGACAGAATAAATGTAAAGACAGACAGTATGTTGCCTAATGGTTTTCGTCCTGTTGCATCATGATAGTGTATCATACATTGCATCCGTGGATGTTGTATAAAAGTAACAGAAATAAAGTAGTTCTAAATTAGGTCAAGCTATCCGCAGGTAGTTTTTGCACGAAAATTCTGATATAAACAGACATTTTATTAGCCAGAATTAAATGTTTTTTTTTTAGTTTTTTAGCCTTCTGTATCTAATTCTTCAAAGATAATTTTACCGAGAGTGATTATTGATAAATATTTAATCTACAAATTCATCACATTTTTATTTATTTAGACAAAATATATTTGATAAGAACTGAAAGTGTAGTGACAAGAGGTCCACTCACTGCTGGGATTCGTAATCTGAGGGTTTCGGGTTCGAATCCACGTTACACTAAACATGTTCGCCCATTCAGCTGTGGGTTTGTTATAATTTGTCAGTCATTCCCAAAATTCGTTGGTAAATGAGTATCCCAAGAGTTGGCGGTGGGTGGTGATGACTAGCTTCTTTCCTTTTGGTTTTACACTGCTAAATTATGGACGGCTAGCGCAGATAGCCCTCGTGTAGCTTTCCGCGAAGTTCAAAAGCAAACTTAATGCTAGACGCTGGGGTGTTGATCTAAGGATCCAGTGCTCGAGATCTGGTGCCACTGAACATAGGCAGCGCGTGAGTCTCGTTTAGGTAGGTTATTATGTCTAATATTTCATAATCGGTGAAAATACTTTGTAAGGGATGTTTTAGTTGTGGAAGGTGATTACGTGTCCCTTATAGGTGTTCCAGGGTTGTTGCCCCTCGGGCAGTCAAAGGTGAGTTGTCTCTTGTCATCCATATGGAGAGGCTCTGTCTTCCTAAGGCTTTCGTATGCGCAGTCCCTGTAGTTGAACATGCTCCTAATTTTCAAATGTGGAATAATTAAAAAAGTTTTTTATTATTAAAATAAGCAGCTACTGGTAGGTAAGCTCTTTTGTTGCGTGTAAATTGCAAAGATAAAAAAAACAAACAAACGTTGGTTAACTTTTGTAATAGTACATTAAATGAATCTAGTAAAACCAGCTGATTTAATGAAATGGCCTCACTATCCAGCTATTCCGTTATGTTACAAAGGGAATTTTTCCCAAATTGGACGTAAATTACACAATAGGGGAAATTACTTTATTACACACACTATGAACACATGGATTTCATCATCTCGCCATCAATAGCTATGCGTGTGTCAGTTAACGTGTCATTAAGTGTATTATATCCAGTTACCTTATCACACACACAGAAATTATTACCACATTAACAGTAATGCATCACTGACTTTTGCATGCAAAAAACTGAGCATCTGCTACTAATGGCTACTCGTTGGTATTCACGTAAGATTTGGTAATTGTGAAATGTGGTATACAGTATTTATATAAAAACAAACACAAAAACTCGGCTATAACAAAACTTGAAAAAAACTGTTGAAGGCACTAGACTTTACTAAAAAAGAAGAGGACCTGTATGGATACACTGTTCGTAGCTCTTAACTCTCGTTCGCCAAGCGTCACCTGGAAAGAATAATAGAGCAAAATAAGATAAAACACGATGGCAGGATGTGGGTAAAATGCCCTACATCTATATCATCCTTTACTACTTAAAACAGTTGTGGGAAGGTTATTGCTTCCAGAAGAGATATGAGAAAGAAGTAAGGTGCTACCACTGGGGTGGACAGTAACCAAATATCGAAGCTGGCATTCGAACACAGTTACAGTAATAAACCCTCAAACTAATCAAATATGTTTATGGAATAGCATAAAAACTATGCTAAAATAAAATCTTTATAAAATCTAAATTAGCACAGCACCCATCCTTCAACTGTAAAGTTTACTGTAATTTCAAAATTTCAGTTTATTATTATCTCAGCTTGGCAGTAGTTTACATTTTATAACTCATAATCTCTTTTGGTATTAAGAGACAACCAGGTGTACTCATAAACTGTTGTTTCTCTTCAACCCCACTCGCAGAATTAAAGTTTGGTTCTAATGGGAGCGAAGATTACACTTGACAGGTATGATACATACTGGCATATTTGTGGTGAATTTGGCACGAATACATTTGATTGTTAATTATTAGATGGGTGTTACAAGCTGTTTTAAATTAAAGTACCACTAAGCGATGTTCAGGTAAAGCTGTGAGACGAGACAATAGAAAGAAAGGAGAGATGACTTTGGCGGCTGGGTGCTGGCTAGGTGTTTCTTAAATGTTGAGGAAGTGGCGAGTTCCGGGAATAAGAATGTACAAATTTAAAGGTATTTAACTGTAACAAGATTACCAGTCACATTACAATGGCTTTACGGTTGAAAGAGCGAGTATTTTCGGTGATAGAGATTCGAATCCGCGACCCACAGATTATAAGTAGAGCGCCATAACTATCAGACCATGACTGAAATCAGTGCCATTGGGAATTGGTGGTCTGGAATTCCAGTTAGAAGTGGGAAATTATGTGGTCCTGTTGAACAAGAGTTCAGGACCAGACTGAGCAATGTAAAAAAACATTTGAAGTGTTATTATATTTGAAACATTGTATTTTATCTCTGCATTTGATAATCCTATACAGTTTGCTCAGTATTTTCCATGAGAAACTAACCTTGCCATTATTAGATCAGAAAAGAGTTGGCAACAGGTGTTGTTGATTAGCTGCCTTCCTTTAAGTATACTAACTCAAAATCAGATAGCCCTGGCGCAGTTTTGAAAACATTCTGAAACAGACAAGCAAAACTGAGTATATGCAAGGATTTTCTCTTAGCAGCTCAAATATTAACACGAATAAAAGTGTCTGTTTAGTTTACGTAACCAATTCATCGTGTTATTGTCAACTTGCCACCCTATTCCCATTCCCGGTGAATCAATGGTAAATTTGAGGGATTATAACAGTAAAATTCGACGTCCTATTCCTGTAGTGGGAAGAGTGCAGATATTCCGTTATATCTATTTTAACTAAAGGAATGTAGATTATGTACCTTTAGTTTGGTTTGGTTTGATTTGAGTTTCACGCAAAGCTATTCAAGAGTGTGCTAGCTGTCCCTAATTATCAGTGGTAAACTGGTAAAATTTGAACACTTATAAAATCAAAGAAAACAAATATAAGTTTGTCTTGCTTATCCATTAGGTGCAGATTAGACTACCTTATTTCTTTGTTCACAGTATAAAGTTAAAGCAGCTAATATCCAGTCTTATGGCTCGAAATTCTGCCCAAAGCTTTGATAAAACTGTAACAAATGACAACAACAAACAAACAGAATTTGACGAAATGCGTTTGATACTATTCATTGTTATGACCACAGCTTGTTGAGGAGATGTGGACATAATCAAAAACTGGACATGTTAAGATACCATTTTTTTGCACTGTAAAGTGTCTTTACCACCTTTTCTTGCTAACTTACGCAACGCTCCCTACAATGTCGTATATGTTTACACTCTCGTTTCTAAGACAGGTTCCCGGTAACGGTCAGTTGGATGTTCTCTTTGTTAACTTGAAGATGATTTAAGAAGGTCGAAACGTTGTTCTCTACTTTATTTTAATTAAAGTTTTAATATCCATACCAGCCGTCTTGGGAACACATTTTACCTTATTCTCTGTGCTCGAGCTAGGATACATTATCTTTTTATCTAATCTCAGGACGAGCGTGGACTAGGAATTAGCGTTACCAGATTGTGGAACTGAGGTTCCTTGGTTTGCGTCCCGTTACCGCGAGAAAACAACAACAAAAACTTTAGAACCATGATTGGTCAAATCCACTATTTGGGCTAACAATAGTATCCCAAGAGTTGGCGGTGGGATGTTTTGATTAGTTGCCTTCATCATAGTTTGTAAGCTAAATATTAGCAATGTTTGCACGCAGATAGCCCACATGCAGCTTTGTGCTAAATATAATAAGCAAATAATTGAAATGGAACTGACTCGTGTTGCCTCTCTTGATGGGGAGGATGACCACAAATATAGGATGTTCATTTTATCTGACTTTCCCAAAATGTGAAAATGTAGATATTCAGAGTTGAAATCTTCAAGCCACGGACACTTCCACGTTTTTACCGATTTTTAAAACTTTTTAAATATCTTTTGCTTAGTTTTTACTTTCAGATTTTCCAGGTCTGTGGTCACCCTCTTCAGACAAATACATTACGCCGAATTTAGGGGTAGCTGGAATACACCGTATTAAACAATTAGAGAGCGATTGGAACGTACAGGTTTAATCATGGTAAAGCAAAACACAATGGTGTAAAACTATGTCGTTTAACAAATTTAGTTTATTTCTGTGCAAATTATACACCTGACAATTCATTGTGTAATCTAAAATGGAGAAGATTGTTTACTCATTCTAGAAATAACCATACATTTTTACAGTTCATGAACTTTCACCTCGCTATAGAGTGTGCCCATCACGAATAGATAGAGCAACTTGTTTAAAATCAGAGTTTTTATCATTTCCTGAGGTGTTATTGACAAATACTTTGTAAAAGCTGTTTCCACAACATTCCTTTTGTGCCAAGAGTCATTCATTTAGCGGAATACAACGCGATTCAGAAAAAGGTGTAATTATATTGACCTCTCATCCCATTCTATTCGACCAGTCCCACCTTCTTCAAGGAATGTGTCAACCAGTTAAGTATGATATGAGGGGGAGAGTGTGAAATGTAATAATTTAGGTTGAAGGCAGAGCCAGGTGCAACACCAAAATATATCACACGAGCCGGGTAACTTGACACATTAATGATGTTATTCTGCATGATGTGGAGGGCGGTACTTTCACCTAATGCGTGAAAACGCCCACACCATGCTTCATCCTCTCTTGTATACGCCAGTTCTTGGAACATCCATTTACTAATGAAAAGTGATATTGACTGTCACGTTATAACACTACATTCTCTCTTCCACGAGCCAAAGAATGCGAGTTGAGTACTCTTACTACCAAGCTACACTAAGTTCTTTTCTTGGAATAGCAAATCAAGGGTGCTTTTGGAACAATAAAATCGGGATACGTTCAGAAGACAGGCGTTTGTTGTTTGTAAACTAATTCAATCCTGAAGAAGAACTTAGTGAAGCATCATGGTTTTACTATTTCAAAAGAAGCATCCTGGTTTTACCGTTCCAAAAACACCCTGGTTTTACTGTTTTGAAAGCACTCTGTTTTTTTTTCTGTTTCGGGTTTATTAAGTGTCTCATTTATTTGTTACCAAGTTTATTAAATAATTATTTATGGAACTCTTGATAAACACCCGCGAAGTGCAAGTTAAGCATGTACATTAAATAATTTAATTTTTAACATTTCTGTCGACTACAGTGGATCTCTCAAACTACTCAAGCCAGGGAAGTGGGTAAGAGTTTTGGGCTTGAATAAACATCCATGTCCTAAAGTAACGAAATAGTGGAAAATATTTTAGCCTGTTTAGTTAAGTTTCTAGTAGATATACTACGGTTACTAATTTAGCTGATTACCGATTAAATGACAAGACCACTTTACTGAATTACAATTAATTGACCAGACCAATGTAGTCGATTACTAATTAATTGGCTAAGCCACTGTAGTCGATTACCGACTAATAGAATAGACCACTATAGTCGATTACCAGTTAATTGGCTAAGCCACTGAAGTATAGTACCGATTATTTGACCAGATCACTGTAGCCGATTACTAATTAACTGACTTGAACACCACGACAGATTACTAATGGTTTAACTTTATATATGTCGATTGAAGGAACCGAAATTATAGATAGTAGAGTTTTATGGTTTTATATTGCAGTTTTATTACTTAGCTGTCACAAGGTCTTCAGTATGTTAAAGGAAATAATTTAAAAAGGCAGAACACTTCATTTAAACTTTATCGACACTCAGATTTTTCCTTCCATCAGTATATTTGCTGGAAAACTTAAAATTAGCTACCATGAAAAACAAGTTTTTAAGGAGCATTGTTAACATGTTGCTTCATTTGGTCATTGAATGAGCCGGTTGTGGCCTAGTGGCTAGCGTGCCTGGACTATAGATCTAAGATTCGCAACCCTTTGCCCCAAAATTTCACCTGCACGCATTATGTTTGAGGGTGCGTTATAAGAGTGACGGTCAGATTCCACTATGTCGTCAATTAAGAGCAACATAAAAGATGGTTGTGGATGCTGTTGACTAGCTAACTTTTGTCTTGTCTGTCAGTAAAAACATAGGTTTCATGTAGCTTTGTGCAGAAATCCCTCCCAAAAAGAAGAAATTTTTATTTGGCTGTTTGATTGATAAATTTGAATATAAAATTTATTTAGGCAGTTCACGTGTTTAATCTTTCAATATTATGTTATGTGGCATATAAGCTAAGTAGCCAGATCGGTGAACCCAAAATTCAGGCATAGCCACCTCTAGTTTAGAATGATTAACCAAATAAAGGGCAATTAGTTAATATCACCTGTAGTTTTTTAAGTACTCTTCAGAGAGAAGTGAAACTGACTGTTATTTTTAAAACGGGCCAGTGGTTAAATGTTTAAAAAGGATCCTAGTTCAAATCTCGGACCTTTCGATTTGCAACTTGACAAGCTAATAACTGTTACGTGGTAAAGTGGGTCAGCGGTCAGTTTACGGATTTACAACACTAAACTTCGCGGTACGGTATTCTGTGGTCAATGGTACACGGACAGCCTATCATGTAATTTTACGCTCTCGCAAACAAACAAAACTATTAACTGATTAAATCTTACGACGGGAAAAAAACAATTTTCATGTCAGACATCGAGAGTGTCGAAATCCGATTTTTATATTTATAAGTCCTGATACTTACCGGGGAGAACAATGACAATGGTGAGAACAGACTCTTACAGAACTATATAGATTGAACAATAAATGCAAAAAATAATAACTTTATATTCTTACAATTATTTAAAGTATTAAATTAATTTATCCAAGCGTCGTCCAAGAACATTCATTTTACAGTTTATTCCACAACGACGATCTTATAATTTCTTTATTAAAATTACGACAACAATATCAGATCAGTTATGAGTGCACATAAGGGCCTTCGTATGGCCTGGTGGTTAGGGCATTCGACTTGTAAAGTGAAGGTTGCAAATTCGAATCCCACCCACGAATATGCTTACGTTTTCAGCAGTGGGGCGTATAAATTTACGATCAATTCCATTGTTCATTGATAAAGAGTAGCCCAAGAGTTGACGGTGGATGGTATGTACTAGCTGCCTTTCATCTAGTCTACCATTTCAAAATTAGGGATGGCTAACACAGAAAGCACTAGAGTAGATAGCTGTATGTGAAATTTAAAACAAACGAACAAACAAAGAAACTCGGTGTTAGAAGCGGATGAAGTGATAAGCATGTATCTAAAATATTTTAACAGTATTTTTTAAAATATAATTTAATTCAATTGCAAGTCCCCTAATTATTTAACTAACATTCATTATTTCGTGATTAGCAATTTATCATTTTCTGCTTTTAACATTAATTATGAGGGAATTGTTATATGTTACGTCACCTTAACAACGCTGAAAACAAGTCAGTTTAAACACTTAGTGTATGTATTTCTTCGAACATCTATTCTGTGTACTGACTAAAACGAAACTTTACCCGCCAAATCTGTTGTCACGATACGCTACACTTTATGCCAAATACAGCTTATCAACGATCACCTCGTTGGCAGCGACCTCTAGAAACCAAAGGGAAATCGTTCTGAAGCTCGTTTTGTCGGTGACTGCTTTATTTCGTAGAATGTAAGTTTGAACGGGCAGAAGAAGATGCACGGCAGGAGAAAAGGAGTCGTTCTGGTGTAATTGCCGATCATATAAAAGATGAACTATAACGAATATAATCAAGTACACTAACTTGACAAGCGCAAAAAATGTCCATTGTAAGAAAAAATAAAGACAGAATCGCAGGAAATCGAAAAAGAACATGCGTACTCTTCAAACTTGCGTCAACACTGTTTTTAACGTATCGAAGATGAACCAGTGAGATAATGGTGACGAAAACGTGGGAACCACGACTGAAAATCACACAAAGTAGAATACTGTAAAGTAGTCAGTAAAAGTGAACGTCACTGTTAGCTCGAGACATGTTAGCCAAAGTTTTACTCAAAGATAGAAGTAGCTGTTCTATTTTGTGCATCAAGTTTTGTCTGACACTCAACATTCTGTCTGCCGCCAAACGGACTGAGCTAAAAATTGGTGGTTTCTTCCCTGTTAGCACTAACTTGACTGAAGGTGCAACTGGAAGAGGGGTAATTCCAGCTGTTAAAATAGCCCTCGACCATATTAATGCTAATCCATTCATTCTTCCAGGCTACAAACTTACAGTTCAATGGAACGACACCAAGGTAAGTCAGGTGTACATCTTCCAGGATTTAGGTGTTTATACTACATCTATACAGTATTAAGTAAACACTTAAAAATTTCTAATATAAATAAAATACAAAGAATATTTGTTCTCGTTTTGCTCGTAATTAAGTAAAGTATTTTATACAATTATTCGTTTCAAAGGTATAATTAACTATCCACACTCCAGGTACAGAATTATTTGTATTACTTATTTCATAAGATAAAGCCTAAATACATCATAATTACTCTCCTAAATCTAGAGTTTATGTAAAAACTGATTTAGCATAATGTAAGAAGTCCAAGTCCATACATTTTGTCTTTAAAGTGTCGATTTAAAATATAAAAAAATGTAAACATAAGGCTAGAATAAAGTCAGTGCAAAGTAATCTCGGGATGTACAAAATCGTTTAAGTAAAAAAATTAATTTAACCTATTTATATGAAAAAGTTTCTGACACTCGTTCTTAATGACCTTATGTTACAGCTCTGAGTGTAGAATTTAAACATAAAAAAAGAAAGAAATCTCAAATGTAGGAGACGTAAGCTAACCAACATGGCATTGATGTGTAGTGTTCTTGTTTACCCTAACCAGATTTGATTTCAGGTGGGTTTATGTTGAAGTGAAGACGTCTGTGTAGATTGCAGTTGCGAAATTTAAAAATACAATTTCTGAGGTAAAAAAACTACAGTGATAAAGTTCCTATATAAGTATTGAGGTAAAGCTGGAAAGAAGTGTTAGGGTAAGAAGCTGTAAAAAAAACAAACAACCCTATACAAGTGTTAGGGTAAGAAGCTGTAAAAAGAACAAACAACCCTATACAAGTGTTGGGGTAAGAAGCTGTAAAAAAAACAAACAACCCTATACAAGTGTTGGGGTAAGAAGCTGTACAAGTGTTGGGGTAAAAAGCTGTAAAAAGAACAAACAACCCTATACAAATGTTGGGGTAAGAAACTGTAAAGAAAAAATCCTATACAAGTGTCGAGGTAAAAAAATGCAGAGAGAATATCCCTGTACAAGTGTTAGGGGGAAAGTTATAAAGAGAACAACCCTGTAAAAGTGTTGGGGTAAGAAACTGTAAAGAGACAACCTCATACAAATCAAGAGATAATGGAAATTCATTTTGTCAGAGTATGTGGTATTATCAAGGAAGGAATTGAACAATCTTTATTATAGAAAACAGTCCTGGTTCCATGTCTTCAACATTCGAAACAAGATAACCCACAACTTATGGTTTTCCAATCCTCTAATTACAAATGCTTATACTATTGACAACATGTGCAAGTGTTAGAGGTAGTATATAAGACTTGTAAAAAAACATACGCTCTACTACACGTGTCATACCAGTGTGTGGATGATGAAGTTTGGTAATTATAGTGACTTTAAGAAGTTCATGCCATGTATAACTTAAAAATTAAACATGTTTGTATATTTTGTAAAAATAACATCGATGTCATAATAGCTTGATATACAATCTTGCATGATATTCAGATCGATATAACTCAAAGTACGCTCGAGCGTATTGAGTTGAAATTTACATCGTATAAGGACACCGAGGTAGAAAACAGTTGCCACCAAATGGCATTAGCCCCAATCCGTAAGAGAATCCAGTCTTAGTGTAGTTCAACTACAGATTTAATGATGCAATTTTGCACCATCCTGTGGGTTATTATTTATGTGCAGTATATCTCATCACGGTTAAATTCAGCGAGTTATAAATCAATCTGTGTGATCATGTGTCTGAGGTATAGTTAAGTTTGTTTTGAATTGCGCGCAAAGCTACTCGAGGGCTATCTGCACGAGCCGTCCCTAATTTAGTGTAAGACTAGAGGGAAGGCAGTTAGTCATCACTACTTACCGCTAACTCTTGGGCTACTCTCTTACCAACGTCACATGATTGACCGTCACACTATAACGCCCCCACGGCTGAAAAGGCGAGCATGTTTGGTGGGACAGGGATTCGAACCCACGACCCTCGGATCACAAGTCGAGTGGCTTAACCATCTGGCTATGCCGGGCCTGAGGTATAGTCACAGTGAAACTTATGTTACACTATATATATATATATATATACCATAATCCTATTCATATATATGATATATATGTATATATTATATACATAACCAATGCATATGGTTTCCAAAATTCTTAATCGTTCAAGGTTTTTCTTTGTTAGTACATAGCATCACGTTATGGATTACAAATCAGCATTTCACGTAACAGCCAAGATAAAATTGCGCTGACTGATTGTATCAAAACTACATTTTGTTACTGGTTGGTGGGCTTAGAGAGTATAATGTTACCGAAAAGTGATTCCAATTAGAAAAGGTACAGAAAAGGCTAAACTATTACAACTCTGCCGACTGGGGGAGGGATAAGGTAAGAATAGCTGTAGTCGGGTTGTTAAAATTTGTCAATTTCATCTCCAAGAGTTTGATTATTGCCTCGACCTCTGTTTGCTAGAAGGGTATTTGACACAAACCCAGCTAACCCAGGATTAAGTATCTTGAACTGTTACTTCAATAATGTGTGAATTTTTTGTTGCTTTTCTTGGCTAATTCGGAGTTAAGCCTAATAAAGACTAAGCTCGAAATGTCACAAAATAAAGCTTGTTTACAAGACCACATTAGCGCAATGCAAGTATTAAGTTAAGTTTGTGATGATTTGACATTAAGCCTAAAGCAGGCCTAATCTCTAAAAACATCACGAAATAAATTTTGCCTACAAGTTTACATTAGAACAATTTAAGTATTAAATTAAATTTACGCCAATTTGATAACGCTTCTAACCTAAGCTTACATTAGGCATAATATCGAAACGTCTTACATTTAACACAGCATCTGCATTTCTCTAATGTAGATTTGTAAACAAGTGTAAGCTAAATTATAAAACAACACCAATAAGGAAAATATTTACTACTGTGTCATCTAACAATACAAACATGCTCGCCCTTTTAGCCGTGGAAGCGTTATAATGTTATTGTCAATCCCAGTATTAGTTGGTAAAAGAGTAGCCCAAGAGTTGGCGGTGGGTGGTGATGACTCGCTGCCTTTCCTCTAGTCTTACACTACTAAATTACAGATGGCTAGCGCAGATAGCCCTCGTGTAGCTTTGCGCGAAGTTCAAAAACAAAACAAAACAAACATCTAACATTATCAATGAGGAAAACTGTTGTGTCATCTGACAATACCAGTAAGGAAAATACTTACTGTTGTGGCACCTAATACTTAGAACAAGGAAATATTTACCGTTGTGTCATCTAACACTAAAAACAAAGAAATCTTTGCTATTGTGCCACCTTACGCTAAGAACAAGGAAAATATTTACTTTTGTGTTATCTAACACTAAGAACAAGAAAAAATATTTACTGTTGTTACCTAACACTAAGAAAAAGGAAAATATATACTGTTGTGGCACCTAACACTAAAAACAAGGAAATATTTACCGTTGTGTCATCTAACACAAATAAAGTGGAAAATATTTACTGTTTTGTTACCTAACAATACCAATAAAGAAAATATTTATTTTAGTGTCACCTAACAATAACTAAAAGAAAAAAGTTTATTGTTTCTTCTATCAATAAAAAACAAGAAACATTTTTACTATGGAAATACCTAACATTAGTAACAAGGAAATATTTATTGCAGTGTAACCTAACAATAACTACAAGGAAAATGTTTATTATAGTGTTACCTAAAAGTAACTACAAGCGAATGTTTATTGTAGTGTTACCTAGCAATAACAACAAGTAAATGTTTATTGTAATGTCACCTAGCAATAACTACAAGTTGATGTTTACTGTAGTGTCACCTAGCAATAACTACTCGTAGTTACATTTTACTTGTAAAATGTTTGCTGTACTATCACCTAATAAGGACACTACAGATTATTTTTGCTATTGTTATAACGATCTAAATGAAACATAAGTAGAAACTACGTTTTTCACAATAAGGTATCTAAGGTTGCTGCTTGTTTAACGTATTTTCATCAAATCTATCTAGTAGAGATGGTAGAAGAGTCTACCAATATGTATATATACACAAACACATAGCATGACATTACATGGTATATGTTACGTCGTTCCTACACTATAAGCTGTGTCGAAATAATAAAAATTTATGTATGTACGACAGAGGATAAAACAAGAGAAACAACTGGATAGATTCATGTAGCTAATGACTGAACAGTGTGTTTCGATACAAAAATGGTATAATGGTATATTATAATGTATTCGTTTTCATTTTCTCGTCATATTCACTTCTAAACAAATAGACATTTATTTTAAAGGGCGGATCAGTCTGCAATTTGCGTATCCAATTTTGATATCTGAGCATAACAATCTGGTTACTTAGTTTTTATACTCTAGTGTTTTCTTTTTGTAAAATCATGTATAAATCCATAATTGAATACTTGCGACAATCACAAACTTTTGACTTAACAAACCCGATAATTTTCTAACTCATAAAACAAAATATCACAAACCTTTGTATTTAACACATTTGAAATGGCCAATAGTCCCTAAAACATCCGTTTAAAAGAATATAATTCCTAAATCATCGACACGATAATCCTTAAAACATTCGTTCAAAAGACATAATAATTCCGAAAACATCCGTTCAAACGACACGATAATCCTTAAACATGTGTTCATAAAACGTTAAAATCCTTAAAATATCTTTTTAAAGATTTGAAAATCCTTAAAATATTTATTCAAAATCAAGATGATTCTTAAAATATCTGTTTACAAAACACGATAATCCCTAAAATGTTTGTTCAAAAGACATGATAATTCCAAAACCACCCGTTTGAAAGATGCAATAAACTCTAAAATATCTGCTCGAAAGACACAATAATGCGTGAAATATTCATTTAAAAAACACGATAATTTCTTGTACAAATCACGACCCATAAACCACAAAAAAAAACCCAACAAATCATACATTCCCAAAAGTGTTATTTTGAAGGCTGAAATGTCGTCATAAAGCACAATAACAATATATCACAATCGCTCTTAGAAATCAAAATTACAAAGTCATGACAAGCAACAAAATGGTAAACAAAACTCGTCTAACTGAGAATTAGAAAGCTTTCAATTTACAAATAGAATCCATAAAACTATTTCTACATTTCACTTAAAATCATATTTTAGATTTGTGGGTCTACTGAGCATCCTTTTTACAGTTTGATACCTATAACTTCAGTGTACTGCACCTATTGTTTCAAAACTTCATCAAAGAGCGAAGTTTCAATCGATTATTTGTTATATGGGTTTTCCAGGCGAGGCTTAGCATCAGAAATAATTTTTGTAGTTCATGTACAATTTAGTGAACCTTTTATAGTTTTAGAAACTCTAATATAATAACCAATGTTACTAAAAAAACTGTTGGCATCTTTGAAAGACATCGATAAACCAATAAAACAAAATCAATATACAACAACAGGAAATGACTCCATGATCATGTGCAATTAATCAACTTCTGATTAATAAGAGCTGAATATTAACCCCTTACTGAACATAAGCAGTTTATTAACTATTATTATTTTTGTGATTAGAAAGTGTCGATTTAACAGTTGGTTGGTTACTTTCGCTTTAACAGTGCTTTTGGCAGTAATTTTAAAACATTACAACTTAAAAAAAAACACCGAAAACCTAAATGTTTGCTTTGTGCGTTGTTATTGTTGCTAAATTAGGGAAAGCTAGCGCAGATAACCCTAGTGTAGTTTTGTTCGAAATTAAAACCAAATCCTCTCTCTTAGCTGGCCCGGCATGGCCTAGCGCGTAAGGCGTGCGACTCGTAATCCGAGAGTCGCGGGTTCGCGCCCGCGTCGCGCTAAACATGCTCGCCCTCCCAGCCGTGGGGGTGTATAATGTGACGGTCAATCCCACTATTTGTTGGTAAAAGAGTAGCCCAAGAGTTGGCGGTGGGTGGTGATGACTCGCTGCCTTCCCTCTAGTCTTACACTGCTAAATTAGGGACGGCTAGCACAGATAGCCCTCGAGTAGCTTTGTGCGAAATTCCCAAACAAACAAATTCTTTTAGCTATATTTTTGTGCAACCAAAGCGCACGTATAGCCGATTTGATTTCATTACTTATTACTCATCAGGATCTCTACCAACTTACTCTCAAATTAGTTTGGTTTAAATTTCGCGTAAAACCACTCGAGGGCTATCTGCGCTAGCCGTCTATAATTTAGCAGTGTAAAACTAGAGGGAAAGCAGCTAGTCATCACCACTCACCGCCAACTCTTGGTCCACTCTTTTACCAACGAATAGTTGAATTAATCGTCAAATTATAACACCTCCACAGCTGAAAGGGTGAGCATGTTTGGAGATGGGGATTTGAACCCGCGACCCTCAGATTACGAGTCGAATACCTTAACTACCTGGCCATGTCGGGCCCTTACTCTCAAATCTAATTATTTACACAAAGTAGGAATTACTCCGTTATATATATATATATAAATATTTTAGTGAAAATTAATACATTTTAATAAAGTTAAGTAAACGAAATCACAAAGAATGACAACGTTAAAACAACAAATCCAAACCTCTGACTAGTTACATTAATTTGTTATAACTTAAAAACAAGCCAAAACAAAAATAAATTAAACACAAAATGTTGCACTAATTGAAAAAAATCTGAGGATAGAAACTGTAATGTGGGATTATAAAATTTACCTTAGGTTTTGGAGGTGACGGTGGTAGTAGGACCCACATTGCGGTGGGGATACACCGTCTATCAGTCATAACCTCCAAGCGTCAGTCTCACATGAGAAATAAAAGAGTAGCAATAGATTTAGAAATGGATGTTAGGAGAGCGAGATGTGAGCGCTGAAGCCCAAAACGTCCCACATCTATATCACTCTTCACTTCCTGCACACAGTTGTGGGAAGGTGACTGCTCTCCAAAGTAAAGAAGAAAAATTAAGTGATATAAAAGTAAGACAAATAATAATCAAATAAGGCACTACCATTTGGGGGTAAGTAAGCTGAAAACTTGCCTCTTGAAATTAGCATTCCAGCCCCTAATATGGTAGAAAGGCACTAATTAATAGCACAGAAGACGAGTTATACTGGTATGAAGCGTCCCATACAGTTATTTAAACAAATTAGTATAGCTTCTGACCACCACTTAAACAAATTAGTATAGCTTCTGACCACCACTTAAACAAATTAGTATAGCTTCTGACCACCACTTAAACAAATTAGTATAGCTTCTGACCACCACCTAAACAAATTAGTATAGCTTAAACAAATTAGTATAGCTTCTGACCACCACTTAAACAAATTAGTATAGCTTCTGACCACCACCCATTTATTAAGTCTACTGTAACTATCGTGCCCTAAACAAGTTTTTATATGTGGCAAAGTATACATCTGCAGAAGCCCCCCAGTTGCTTAGCGGTATGTCTGAGGACTTACACCGCTAAAAACCGGGTTTCGATACCCGTGGTGGGCAGAGCACAGATAGCCCATTGTGTAGCTTTGTGCTTAATTCAAAACAACAACAACATCTGCAGAAAATAGTGCCAAATTGTTAAATTACCTTATTCACATTTAAAAATAGCTATTAGAATAAATATAAGAATGCATAATATAAAGATATGACATATTAAATATAAAGTCTTTTTCTAACAAGAACTTTCTCGAGTTCCATAGTTCCAAGATTACTCCATAAATGTAAAATTTTTATCATAGTTAACGAAACGTTTTCTGTGTCGTGAATAATCGTTTTTTGAAGATGTTTTAAGTACGTTCATAAATACATTAAGATATGATACAATCTTAACTTATTGTAGCAAACTATGCTGTGGAAGTTAGATTTCACAATCTTAACTTATTGTACCAAACTATGAAAAAAGTATTGAGGATTCAACAACTTAAATCACTAAACTATTTTGTTATCTCTAAACAACACAACAAAATATATACCATGAATGTTAATAATCTTGAATAAATCAGCAAATAAAGCTTTTAAGATAAAGCGTTTTCCCTTACAAGTGAAACTACAAATTTTAATGAGTATGAAACTCAAAGCCTTATCTATTATTTTTTTTTACACTATTGCTACTATGTGAAATATGAAATGTATCTAATACTTGCTTTTATGCTATAATATGTTCAAGTGTGTACATTTAAAGTGACTAAAGGAATCATGGACACTCTTGACAAACTTAATTATGCTGTGACTTAAGTACCAAAGTAACAGTCAGAAAATGAAAGTATTGTTTTATACAGTGTAAAAGTTGTCGTTTTTATGCAACTTGTACTATAATAGAACTGTATTCTTTATGAGAACACTGAATATTTGTAGGATTCATAAGTAATAAGAATGGTGTGTCTTAAAACATCGGTGGAAATATCAGTCAATAAAACGATGTGATACTTGTGTGTGAAAACATCGGTGGAAATATCAGTTAATAAAACGATGTGATACTTGTGTGTGAAAATATCGGTGGAAATATCAGTTAATAAAACGATGTGTTACTTGTGTGTGAAAACATCGGTGGAAATATTAGTCAATAAAACGATGTGATACTTGTGTGTGAAAACATCGGTGGAAATATTAGTCAATAAAACGATGTGATACTTGTGTGTGTTTCTTTTTATCTGCGAGACTCGAGACTGTGGGTGATTTCTTCTTCGTGAGTGTATGTGTGTTTTTCTCTTATAGCAAAGCTACATCAAGCTATCTGGTTGTCCACCGAGGGGCATCGAATCCCTGATTTTAGCATTGTAAATCCCTAAACATACCGCTGTCCTAGCGGAGGACCTTCCTTGTTAGACTAGTATTAGATGGACCACGATTCCTGATCATCTCACTAGGTCATCTTTTCTGATTAGACTCGACCAAGTCCAAGGATATTTGGCGGACTCTAAGTTAATCTCCAAGCCCAATAACTAGTTTCGTCAGTTGGGCTTGAAGATTAGCTTAGACCCCGCCAAATACAGCACATTGCAACCTACAGTGCTCGACTTCTGTCCACCTTGAGCGACAAGTTATTTTAGCTTCAGATTTTCTAAGAAAGCGACTTCCAAGTGACATCACGATCTCACTGATGAAGTTTCCAGTCTAAATCTACCAAGAACTGAGAATGGAGCTCATCTTTTACGGAACTCAAACATCAGTAACTTATATTATTAATTTGTTCCATGATTCCTCTCATTATAAGTTATTTATTCAGGTAAAAGTTTTTTTTTCTACAAATTAAAGATAAATCAAAATTACCATTGCTTGCGCAAGCCACCATTTTTTAAAATTTCGTGAAGTTCTGTGTATAAAAAGATATATATCAGAATCACAGAAATCCGATTACCGAAGTACTTTAGTGAGGAAAAATATTCGGCTTTCGGAAGTGCTCGGGTAATCGGGTATCCTTACGTGTGATGTAGCTGGCTTTGCTTTGATTTTGTGCCTTCTTCAAGTGTTATAACACAAGCTGTTAGTTTTCTGATACGTTTAAGGCTTAAAATTTTTGTTGTTTGTTTCAGTCCAAAGTTACATAGTAAGCGATCAGCGCTCTGTCTACAACGGGATTCGAAACCCGGAATTTAGCGTTGTAAAGCAGTAAATTTATCATGGACCCACTGGAGGACATATAATATTTTTCAGTTTATACTGGATATTCTAATGGACACACACAAAAGAGCATAATATATATATTTGGTTGGTGGATGTGTATGAGTTAGTTTGGCTGAATGCATTTCCTCAGGTCAGTATTCCAATATTAGGTATGACTATAACCTAACCATAGGGTGTCTTTGGCCGCTCTTGTCAGCCAGTTTGCTATAACCAAACCATAGGGTGTCCTGGCCGATCTCGTCAGCCAGTTTGTAATTAAAGTGGCGCTCACGTTGAAAACAACAATTTTTGACACGAACAGCTAAACCAGTTTTTCTTAGCAAAAGCGTGAAAATTATTCGCTGCTGACAGAACTTACGTTAGTCAACAAAAAATGATAGACTAGAGTTATCTTATGAGATCTTGACTTCTGTATGAGAAACAGCTGGGACACGTGCCTTCTGATTTTTTTTTCGGTTTATGATTTGTTCAATAGGAAATCATGAAAAGTTAAGGGAATATCTTGAAGCGCGTGCAACCAAGCAAAACCAAATTAGGAGTCTTGTCCTGCCAGAGAAATATTATTGGGTTGAGAACGTGACCAGAATAATAAATCCGTTGTAGAATGTTTAGAAGAGAGAAACAGCAAAATTTTCATTTCTTTTTCTATACCCACTACGTATTTTATTGCTCTGTGTTTTTTTAATGTGGTTCACAAATACCAATTCTTCATATTAGTTTATGTATTAAGTCACTATCTTTCTATACCCACTATGTGCATGGATGACTCACTGTGTATCTTTGTTCCAAAACAACATCTTTAATGCTTAAAAATATTTCACACCTTCTTTTCTTTCCTAATGGTTAGTCGCTCAAAAAAAACTGTTTTTCTTCATTTAGAATTTCGCGCAAAACTATAGTAAAAGACAATCTGCACAAAAACACACGAGGGCTATCTGTCTCTAATTCTCATCTGATAGGACTAAAGGAAAGGCAGCCATTCAATAGCCCCATGATCTCAAAGTGCAAGATGCATTTTTACGGCAACGAGACGCAAACAATAATCCTTGGATAACAAACTTTATTCATATAATTCACTGGATTCAACTCTTGTTGCTTCCTGCAGTTAAAGAAAAACCATAATGTTGTAAGTTGTTTAAAGAAAACAAATTAAAAGCACTTCCTTAGACGCGAAACGAGGCTTAAGGTTATTTATAAAAAGGCTATATTATTTTCATTAGACAATCAGAGTTTGCTGGTGTAATTTGATTCGTGAACATTTAAGTATTTTTTTTTGTAAAACACAAAGATGTATAGGATAAAACAACTCGTAAAACAAAGCCGATTAAGCTTTAAGACTTTCGACGGATAGATTTATTTTCTTCAGGGGTAAAAATACAAAATGAAATTAATAATAATATTGGAAATTCTTCCTTGTGACTCAATATATGAACAATATACTTTACAGTTTAGTTTTATAAAATTATCAGTATTTCATTATTATTGTGTTACAAAATCTAACGCACTTATAACTATTAGCATTATTTTTGTAGGTGGCGTTATATGTATAAGCACGTGCAAATCATGTGTTCGATTACAAATAAATATGTATGTTTTTATTATAGTGAAGCTAAATTGGGCTATTTGCTGAGCCCACCGAGAGGAATCAAACCCCTGAATTTAGCGTGGTAAATTCGTAGATGTACCGCTGTACTAGCGAGGGCATACAAATAAATATGCCGTTATTTCATAAGGCAACAATTCACAAGCTGTCTAAACTGTTGATCCAGTATTAAAGATTTATTAGAGTTTATTTAAGCCGTTAATTTAGTATTAAAGATTTACTGGAGTTCATCTAAGACGTTAATTCAGTATTAAAGATTTATTAAAGTGCATCTAGTCGATAATCCAGCATTAAAGATGTATTAGAGTTCATTTAAGCCGTTAATTCAATACTAAATATTTATTAGCGTCCAGCCAAGCTGTTAATTTGGTATCAAATATTTATAAGATCTCATCTAAGCCATTAATCCAGTATCAAAGATTTCTTAAAATGCATCTAGCCGTTAATTCAGCAATAACGATTTATTAGAGTTCATCTAAGCCGTTAATTTAGTATTAAAGATATATTGAGTTCATCCAAGCCGTTAATCCAGTATTAAAGATTTATCAGAGTTCATCTAAGCCGTATATTTCTTGCAAGAGTAAAGATATTGTTTTGATGAAATCATAGCTACTGAACTCCAACCACCTGTTGTCTTGGTAACGTCTTTACGATGTTCGAGGGATGTGGGATTTAATATATAGGCCTGAAACAACGTGGGGATCAAGCATTACTAGGCCACGACTATAATTTTGAGTATTCATAGCGCGCAATCCGTTACCAAAAACAACAAACAACACACTTCATACTTTGAAGCCGATGGATAAGAGTGACAATTAGAATCTACTCTTCAGCCACACAAACTACCTAAAAGCTGGAGGTGAGTGGTGTTTATTTGTAATCCTAGATTGTTGTTTTCATTAAATGCTTATCGAAAGACTGAAACCTGTTGAAGTTTATCAGAACAAAGCCATTAAAGAACAACGTTAACAACAAATCAGCAATAAATATATAATTTATCCAAACACAAGTATAAAATATTTCAAGAAGCAAAGACACAGTGAAAACAATTTTTAAGTTTAAGTGTTATGTTTCTGAACACTTTAATCTTTAAATTATCAACTTGTTGTTAAACTGTTTATTACCGGTAGAGGTTCACATATTGTATTGTATTGAGTAATTTTACGTTTTATTTGTTATGTATGTGTTTGTGTTTTATTCTAGCAAAGTCGCACTGGGCTATCTACCGAGTCTACCGAGGGAACTCGAACTCCTGATTTTAGTGTTGTATTTGTTATGACATTCAGTTTAAATAACCAATCAAAACTATTGTGTAAAATCATTTAATTTTATTTAATAAAAATTCAGCACTAATTATTGGAATATTGATAGTATTTTTGTTTAAAAAATGTATGGCCACCAGTGGCGCAGCGGTAAGTCAGGAGGCTTAAGACGCTGAAAATTAGATTTCGATAACAGTGATGGGCAGTGCACAGATAGCTCATTATATTTAACAAAAAATAAAGTGTACATTTCAAAAAAAAAGCATGAATTACAGCCTAGAAAATGTGTTTAAAAACCGATGGAGATGGGGTTATGGTCCCCATCAATAATTCTAGGGTGTTTATATCAAGAAAAGATTTTGGAGCTTGGAATCCTGTAGTAAGTAAGTTTTATGTTGTTTCTGGATTGATAACAACTCACAGGGTAATTTTATTTGTTACAATAATGGATGTAAACAACTGATAAAAATCGTCGAGTAAAATTCCTTGTATATGATAGTTGTTGGGATTAACTGTAATATTGACGGTTGTTAAAGTGTTACGTTATGCGGAGCTCTGTAAACACACATACACACAAAGTCATGGATCACATACAACATGAAGCATAAACAGTTTAACATCTTAAAATCCGATGGATATGGCCCGACGTGGCCAGGTGGTTAGGGCGCTCGACTAGTAAACTAAAGATCGCGATCTCAAAACTCCATCTCACCGAACATACTTCCCATTTCAGCTGTGGGGGCGAGATGATGTTACGGTCAATCCCACTATTCATTTGCAAAAGATTAGTCCAAGAGTTGGCGGTGGGTAGGGGTGACTAGCTGTCTTCCCTCTAGTCTTACACTGCTAAATTAATGACGGCTAGCGCATACAGTTCTCGTGCAGTTTTGCGCGAAATTAAAACAAACAAACAAACAAACTGATGGACAGGGAGATGTGGTTCCCATCAATAATGCTAGAGCTTTATATCGTGAAATTTGACATCCTGTAGTTTGTTTTGTGTGTGTTACTTTGTCTGATGGTAAGAGATGGAATATGCTGTCAATAGGCTATATTTTAAGATATACATGCAAATAGTTTTACAGAGACGTAATAGTCGTGTAGGTAAAAATCAATATTATCAATAAACCTAGGTAGCTTATCATCAATATGAAAGAACTGAAGTGTTTGTATGGTAAAAACAAAGAGGGCTGGGGGTGGCCTAAACATTAGTGTTCTGCTCTGCAGGTCAAAAGTTCCAAGGTTCGAACCTACGATATGTTATGAAACACATTCCACATTTTATTTTGTGAATGCGATACAAAAGTGACTGTCAATCCAGTTATTAGGTGTCAAGTAGCTGTGTAGGCGGCAGGTGCTTATGAACAGTTACCCTACCTTTAGTTTTAAAAGTATAGAGGCTACGCTTGAAACTTGAAGTTCTTTAATTGAGCTCCAGGTGGAAAATGTCTAATGTAACTAAAGTATGTCAGGGTTAAGTTTTAATAACCCAATGTTACATATTTAGTATTTTGAATTTTATGAGTACTACTACAGCATCGTTTTACTTCATTTCATTTCATAGTATCTGCCAGGTCTATGTACACAGAAACCATTATATTTATCCACTATTGTTTTCCATCCATTTCCCTGGTGTGAAAACAGTAAGTCTACGGACTTAAAGTGATATATTTGATTCTCCACGGTGAACACAGTAGATAGTCTAATGTAGCTTTGACCTTAAAAAGTCAAACATTTTATCTTATGTAACACAGGCATTACGTAATACATCCATATGTTGCAGTAGGAGAGGAGTACAAACAAATTAGTTCTTTGTATATTCTAGAACTGGTACATAGTCATTTTATGGCAGAATGTAGTTAACACTAGAAATGCTTGATACCCAGTTCAGTTATATTGAGGAGAGATCGAACATGGTTTTGGTGTTGTTACACGTTCTTCATCGATCTTGTCTGTTTCAGATCGAAAGTCTAGGTCTTCCTGGAATCTTTGTTGTAATAAGACACATTATGGCGATTTATCAACACTAGATTTTACTAAAGTGAAAACATTAATAACTTACTTTTTGCAGAAACAGTACTTAGATCTTTATTCATTTATATCTGTAACTCGAAAGCTATAAACAACGTACGAAGAAAAAAGTTTGTTTTATAAATTTCGCTCAAAGCTACACGAGGACTATCTGCGCTAGCCATCATTAATATAACAGCGGAAGACTAAAAGAAAGACAGCTAGTCATCACTACCCACACTCCAGCTCTTGGGCTACTCTTTTGCAAAGGAATAGTAAGATTGTCTGTAATATTATAACGATCCCATGGCTGAAAGGACGAGCATGTTTGGTGTGATGGAGACCTAATACCCGCAATCATCGGATTACGAGCCGAGCGTCCTAATAACCTGGTTTAACGAATGTAATAAACACTCGAATGATTTGTTTGGACGATAAAAATGATTTAATGGTTCGTTGTTATCATAAGAATTTCTTAGAGTTATCTCGTTGTAATATCAGTGCTCGATTAGATTACTGTTATAACACCGTCTAAGAAAAGCTACACCATGATTATTTGAATTATCTTAGATATCTTGGTCTAATAACGATATTTTTAGGTCATAACTGTAACCAAACTGGTTACTAAGATATATGTAAATCAAAAGGGAATCCTCAATAGCCACTGCGCTTCAAATTATTTTAGGCAAAATTAGAATAAATTAATCTACGAGACCTATTTTTGTATCCCCTTAGCTACATTTCGAGGGGCGTGCGTATGCCCGATTGGATTTTATTACTCACAGGTTCTCTACCAGCTTGCCCTGAAAGTGAAATTATTTTAGGCAGGATTACAATAAATTAAATGTATCTGTCCTTAGGCATGGTCTAATATATCAATAAAAAATGTTTGACATTCTGAGTTGAAAACTGTAATCATATCTCAGATCTGTCAAGAAATAATGGAGCTATGAGCTTAAAGTGTGTACTTGAAAAAAAAAATCAGAGCCCTTCTATTGAGCCTTTATGACGTGGCTAAAAAAGGCTTTAAAGATACAACAAAACATTAGCCAGCCATCTTGTGAAACAACAGAAAAAGGAATAATTTATTGTTTTTAAACTTTATTTTTAAAGTTAATATCAATTTATTAATGTAAAACTTGCCAGAGAAACACACAAGAACATGTTCCTTGAGTGTTAGATCAGAGAAGTTTGGTATTCATGTTCCGTTATTCGCCTGTACTTTACATCTGTATTTTATTAAACCATTAACCCTACATAATTAACTAAGTAAGCATAACGACTTACATTTTTATCTATATATAAAATCTCACTAGATGGTTTATGTCTGGTTATAAAATCAATCCGTGTGTGATGTGGGAAAGTGGATAACTAGGGGATTAGGAACAAGGGGTGCTGTAACACTTCATCTTTTCCATCTAAGAATACATAGCAACTATGTATCATGATATTAATTTTATGTGAGGGCATGTCTCTATACCCCCTCTAAATTGAGGTCGCTAAAGCAACTCATGGAACTTTCAGTCTTTCATTGTAAAGTCTGCATATCCAGTCAAGCACCCCCCTCACTTTGCAACCTCTTCATACACCAGTGGAATCACAAACATTTCTTCTTATCTTTTAACACCGTAAAAGCTAACAATAATTTCTTTACACAAGTATGGGTTGAACACACTTCCTAACACTCTGATACCGAGATTTCCAGAATATGAAAGAAACCATTTGACTATTATTCATTTTAGGTTTCAAAGACTGAGTCGGCTTCAGTCATTTACGCTTTGCAAAATTTTAAAATGGGAGCTCATAGGTCTACCATCACATTCTCCTTGACGGTGCTGACGAGTGTTTAGAAGAGCTAACACCACAAAGTTTGACGCATGCTGTTGTACGTAGTTTCGTAAACAGTGAGAAGAAACAAAAAGACAAACAACATATGAGCGTTGAACCGCACAAAAAATCTATTTTAACAGTAAAAAAGTGTTAAACTTATGGAAAGAATTGACTATAAAAATTGTTACATTTTTTGTTTTTTATTCTACTTTAATTAAAAGAACGTTTGAGTGAATCACACAGTAATAGTTTAGGTACGTGATACTATAGTACGGGATAAACTCTCTTTACCCTATCCTTAATTAAATGATTGAGAGAAAAACACATTATTTCTTCACAGAAGTCGTCCCCCGCTAGGACAGCTGTAAGTCTTCAGATTTACAACGCTAAAATCAAGAGTTCTATTCCCTTCGGTAGACACAGCAGATAGCCTGAGTCGAGCTTCGAACTTTCAAGTTATTTACAATATAAATGCAAGCCATTGACGAGGCTGAAAGTCCTGTGTATTAAAATACCAATAAAGTTTATATTTTAATAGAATTATCGAACAGATTTATATAGTGTGTGTTTTCTTATTGCAAAGCCACATGGGGCTATCTGATGAGCCCACCGAAGGGAATCGAATCCCTGATTTTATCGTTGTAAATCCGCAGACATACTGCTGTACTAGCAGGGTGCAGATTTATATAGAACACCTAGTTTTTCCATATTTCTAGGCGTCTGATACACCAAACCGTTTTAGTCCCATCACGTCGTTGATTATAACGTGTCTAATAACATGTGCGTCACACACATGAACACACACAATTAATTCCACTAATTACTAGTTGAGGTGTCCTATATATGGCACTCAGAAAATTTGTGACTTCAAACAGTTGTTTATTGTTAGATACTAACACTTGTAACAGTGAAAACAAAACAACAAAAAGCAAACACAAAAATTTCTCAATATCCAAACCATTATTTAACCAGCGTCTGTGTTCATATGCGCTTGAAAAGTAGAACCATTGGCCCAATTATAACTAAAATCTTGCCTGCATCTTTAGGGCCGCTGACATGGCATGGGGGCCATGTTTGGATCTGAGCCCCATGTTACCTCGTGAGGCTCCCCATGTTTTATCTGTGCAATATATACATTACACCAGTTGTTAAAGATGTAATAACAAATCGATAGTTTGAGACTTCAAACCAATCGATAAAAAATATCCAAGTAAAAATACAAACAAGTAACAGTGGCTCTGTAATAAGTCAAAACTGAAATATATTTTACAAGTCAACAAAAAAAATAGAAATATAAAACATACATTATTTTTCTTTCGCGATCGTAGCTTTGAAACATAAACAGTGCAGTGTAATTAACTTAATTTATTAATTGGTCACCGATTCTTCAGTAATTAAAAACATGGACTGGGTAAACCTTTGTTGTCGAAATATTACAAAACTTCTTCCAAGATATCTATAGTATAATTTATATAAGGCATTCTTTCAACCAGTTCTGTACATTATAACAAAGACATTAATTACTAAACTGCTACTAAGGTATCGAAGGTATAGTTTATGTAAGACATTCTTTCAACCACTTCTGTTCAAAATAACAAAAACTTTAATTACTAAACTTCTGTAAAGATATCTACAGTATAATTTATATAAGACATTCTTTCAACCAGTTCTGTACATTATAACAAAGACATTAATTACTAAACTGCCACTAAGGTATCGAAGGTATAGTTTATATAAGGCATTCTTTCAACCAATTCTGTTCATAATAACAAAGACTTTAACCACAAAAATGCTACCAAGGTATCTACAGCATAATTTATTTAAGACGTTGTTTCAACCAGTTCTGTTCATTATAACAAATACATTAATTACTAATCTCATACCAAGGCATCTATAGTATAATTATATAAGACATTCTTTCAACCAGTTCTGTTCATAATAACCAAGCCCCCGCTAGTACAACGGTAAGTCTACGGATTTATAACGCTAAAATTAGGAGTTCGATTCCCCTCGGTGGGCTTAGCAGATAGTCCGATGTGGCTTTGTTATAAAAAACACACAAACATCATAATAACAAAGACATTAATTTCTAAACTGTTACCAAGGTATTTACTGTATAATTTGTATAAAACACTGTTCCAATAAGTTCTGTTCAAAATAACAAAAACATTAATTATTAAGCTAAGAGTAAGTTCAATACCGTTAGTTCGATTATAAAATGCTCCACCATTCTTAGCTTTACGTTCCTGAGCTGATTGAAAAATATTGTGAAATAAAGAAATATGCTTAACCAGGTTGTGCTATGATGTAATATTGTCAGATTGTTCTAAGTTATATTCTGGTCTGGTTTTTCTCTGTTGTACTTTGGTCAGGTTAATTGGTGTTGTTATCTGAATGGATTGTTCTTTATTGTAATCTGGACAGATTGGTTTTAATCTGGTCAGATCATTATATATTGTAATCTTGTCAGGTTGTTCTACATTGGACTCTGGCTAGATTTTTATGATCAGAGTCAAGTTGTTCTACGTTGGACTCTGGCTAGATTTTTATGATCAGATCGGATTGTTCTATGTTGTAATCTATCCATGCTGTTTTACGTTGTAACATGGCTAGGTTGTTGTACATTATAATCTGTTCAGATTGTTCTATGCTGTAATCTCTTCAGGTTGTTTTATGCTGTAATACCTTTAGGCTGTTCTATGTTTTAATCCAGGCAGATTGTTTGTATTCTTACAAGGTTTATTTATGGTGCTATATAAAATTGATTATTTGGACAACGAGTTGCCTAGTAGCTATTTCTATTGCATAACGGTTTTGTAATGCGGAGAAAGAAGTTACACAGGGGAGATGTCAAAACTGTAAGTTGAATTCGATCTTAGAGTACTAAAGTAATAACAAACAGCAAGTATCTTTGTATCAGGCATGATACATACTTGAATATAGTCAGAGAAAACACTGTACTTGTATCAGACATGGCGTGTACTCAAATTTAGTCAGGATAAACATTATACTTCTATAATGCATGGTGTGTACTTGAATAATAGTCAGAGAAAAGTTTCAATATTTTTTTTCAAGATGCCAGTATAATTTCAAACTAAAAATTTCTATTATTTGGATTCCCATAACCCAATATAATGTCTTATCATTTTAGAGAAACATTAAATTCGCATGAAAACACCAGCCAAATATTATTATTGACAATAGTAAGTTTGATAAATGATGTAAGAGTGATTACTTCGGGAAGAAAAAAGAAACTGATAAAGAAATGAAGTTGAACCGAAAGTGTTCTATCAGTGTTATGGTAACCATGGTGACTTCATCTTACCTATCACTTCTAGAATTAGCCTAGAGAAAAAAAAGAAATGTCGCAGGATTACGAGATGGCAGTTCTTTTTTATTTCCGTAAATTAAGGCTCATCACCTGTTTGCTTTGTTTTCACGTTTACTGTGATGATTCATTGTTCTTGTGCACTTCACGTGCGACTAAACATGGAAAAGGAAAGTAACAAAGACAGCAACTGTTTATAAATTAAAGTGATGTTCTTATAGATCTAAGATTAGAGATAAAGAACACGTACTTATTTTAGTTAATTCTATATATTTTCAGATAAGATGTTTGTAAAAAAAGGCCATCTGAATAAGTTTTAAGTTATACTTAAACATACACACCTAATTTGAAAGTTGTACTGGACTGATATGATTTTTTTAAAACTCAGTAATGTGTGACTTACTCATTTGATTGTTTGTTTGTTTCAAATTTCGAGCAAAGCTACACGAGGGGTATATGCGCTAACTTCATTGTTTCGCCAGCGTTTAGAGTTTAAAACACTAGATAATTATTCAGTTGGTTAATAACAGTTGAACACGCTATAGATGCTGAAGGCTCCTACACCCATTTATGTGACTTTTCAATGTGTCAGTTTCCTTTATACAGATTGAAAGTTATGTGTATTATTTACCAGAATACGTGATCACGTATGCTTGTAGGGTATGAGGTAAGAAAATCATTAAAAATCTTTATCCTCTACGTGATGGTCTTTCTCGTTTCGTTATCTTTTTACGTGAAGAATCAGAAACTCATATGATTGCACCAGATACCATCATAGCGGTTCACAACAGAATTATGATACATGCTGTAGATCCAAATGTACTAGATACGCGAGCCAGATACACTTAGATGAACTTTAGATGGGTTAATTTGGAAATTACTTCCTTTATCTACTGGAACACTAACAGTCTGCTTCAAATGGTCCTGACTTAGCTCACGCTCTGTTCCCTCCCCCTTTCCGTTCCAGTATCATAAGTCTCAACATAAAGAAAGAATAAATAGAGCATGGGATGTGTAGCCATCATATCCAGGGGTCATTAGTGCCTTTATCACATTGACTAGAATCCCGGTTTAAGCAACTGATAAGAGCATGATTAAATTGTAGATAATCGTAGTTTTACACACGGTGTTAATTGTAAGTGTTTATAGTGTAAGGTGATCGGTCCAGATCAGTCAGTATTTTACCAGCACGTCAGTAGAGCTGCTTGCTAGAGAGATCAGATCCAGGGAGAAATAATCACAGTAGTTATACCAGTACTTTCAAACCTTGAAAAGTGGGGTCGAGCTAAGGAAAAAAAGTGTATCTACTCTTATGGATAACCTTGACTGAAGCAGTGAAGTAATGTGTTTCAGTGGTTATAGAGTGTAGAGTTCTGTGCACATGTTATAACAAATATGGTAATGTCTGTAATTTGTAAGGAATTTTAATAAGTATAAAATGCCGTGAGATATGTGATAGATTTGTTTGGTAATACTGGTTGAACCAATACCAATAGACGCATGAGAAGCACTTGCAAATAAATAGGTCAACCTAATGGCTACAATGATACAATACTGTATTTTACACAATAAGGCTGCATTCCAAGACAAAACATACTAAATGTAGATTATACAGAGTTATTATGTATTATATTTATATACATTACTTTTATATGTAAGCAGGATTTAAGCAAGTGTCTGTAATGCATGATTTTACTCAGTCAGTGTAAGTCGTTATGAAATAACCTCTGGGGTTTAATCAAATGTACACTACATCATAATTCTATACTAAATAAATGTTTACAATATAACTCTCGTGTTCTTTCAAGTCTACAGATACACCATGACCAGATGAAAAGATGGTTCATACCCACAACCATGAGAGAATAGAGACACACTATGAAAAAAGAAAATACGCTTCACACCCACAACCATGAGAGAACAAAGACACACTATGAGAAACAGAAAATACACTTGCAACCCACAACCATGAGAGAACAACGACACACAATGAAAATCAGAAAACATACTTCACTCTACAGATATCAGAGAACAAAGACACACCATGACCATCTGATACCATACTTCATACCTACAGTCACACGTTAGCTCAGCTGATAAGAACTGATACTAGTGTTCATAGCTGATCTTGTCATGTTACTTAATGTGAGCAAATCTGTTTTAAAAGTTCAAATGTAATATCATATTGTATTGCTCTGTGCTTGTGTAGGAAATCATTACAGTTAAGGACAACATGTCTTAGCCATTTATGCGTCTTTTATTAACATAAGTATTTATATATATTTCCTACAAAACGTAGTACCTTCAAGACCTTGCATTGCAATTATTATACGAATAGAGAAGCACGTGACTCGTAAATGGTACATAACAATTAATCTCACGAATTACCTCTGAAGTCTTCTGTTGCCTTCTCCTCTGTCTTTGACAAATGAAAAGTGGTTTCTAAAAACTATTTCAGTTATATACACTGATTACTGTGATTACTCAACGTGAAGAAATATGAGGACTTCAAATATTTCGAACGAACAAAAACGACTCAGTAACTCCTCCGTCAGATAATAAGGCACGTTTTTAAAGGTGGGAGTATGAGGAAAAATTGGTTGTCTGTCAAACCTTAAGTAGGAGATTATGGGTTATTGTTGTTAATGTTTCTGTGAAACCTTAAGTAGGAGATTATGGGTTATTGTTGTTAATGTTTCAGGAAAGAAGATTTTAGTTTTAGCCTTTTGCAGCTAATAATAATAACTAACTGCGAATCACGGTAAGTTTACAGAATTACAACATTCAAATCCATGGTTCGATTTTCCCGAGATGAACACAATGCAGGTACCCCATTTTGTACTTTTGGAATAGGAACAGCAACTTGAACCGGTTTGATGAAATAACTTTGAACCAGAGGCTCAACTACAAATTGACTTCGTGATGAATATATGCATTTCCATTTCCATCAATGGACAGTTTTGTTGGGTATGTATAAAAAGAGAGTCTATTGTGTAACTATCTGTTAAGCTTGCTTGCTTGTTGAATATTTGCTACCTGTGCTCTGTCCATCACGGGCATCGAAACCTGGTATTTTAATGCTATATGGCTTCAATCTTAACGCTGAGTCACTGGCGGGCCTGAGTAAAGCACTAACAAACTTAAACTCAAATTCTCCATCTATCGTATTTTCAAATATTATCCACTTCTTTGGGATGACACAAACAAACCTAATGTGTGCTTAGCCCACTAAAAACGTTTAGTTGTAACCCTTAAATTTCGGTAACTTACATTAGTGAAGCTATAAAAATGTCGTGACCTTTGAATTTGCGGTAAGCTTATATTACTGAAGCTATGAAAATGTCGTGACCCTTGAACTTGTGGTAAGCTTATCTTAGTAAAACTATGAAAATGGTGGGTTAAAACAGAATTTTGAGAACATATGACGTTAACAGTTTTATTTTCCTAACAAATTTGCTGCTAAAATGAAAAATTATACATCTATATTGTAATCTATCAGAAATTATGTACATTTATTAATGCCTGATTTTTGGGAGAAATTGAGACATACATATATATATGTGTGTAGATGACTTGACCCTAGAAAAGAATGTTTGTTTCGTGTATAATAGCAACTGTTTAGTGGTTTGACATGTATATAAAATTATTTTGAAATAAAATTACTCGAAGATATAGTTTTTAATTTATTTCTGTTGCAGTTTTGTTTTTTGGTTCGTTTTAGTTTTTGCATCACATATTACTATCAAGGACGTATAGTGTTAAATTAAATATTTGTTTACTGGATCATTTGAAATGTTAAACATATGCTACCAGTCAGAATGATAAACAGATTGTATGGCAAGTTGCAAAATATCTTGAAAGTTTCTGATCGCTTTGTTTATTACATTATAAAATATAAAACTTTGTACCTGAACAAGTAAAGATTGTTTTTTATTAAGTGTCGAGAAAGTACAGTGTATTTTTATTCAGTGTTGAACAAAAACAGCTTGTTTCTTATTTATTGTTGAGAAATTATATTTTATGCAGCGTTGGATAAGTACATTATTTATCCTGTTAAATACATGGAAATGTAATTCACATAAATGGTTAAACATTTTTCGTGCTTAACAACAGTTTAATTCCAAGCAATGCTTAGAGCAGACCTCCTCTAGTTTTGTGTGTGCAGTATGTAATTATGCAACTATGAACCTGCGTCCAACTCATATATTTGAAACTGTAAATGTAGAATCTAAAATATACGAAGTATTTAATAGGACATAATTCATGCACTTTGTCGTATACATCTTTGTTGGCAGAAAGCAAGTAAACTGAAAACGCTAGATCCAGCAACACTAAGGAAAAGAAAAATATTAAAAAAAATCAGTCTGTAGAAGAAATTTTGTCTTCAAATGTTTTATAGTTAAAACTTGACTGTAATTGTGTATATAACAGCAAATTCAAAATAGTAAGGTTTTTCTTAAATGCAACTAAACTAATAAAATCGATACTGGCGTCTGATATTAGGCTTAAAGGGCTAAAATTGGACAGGCCTTTGATTTTTTATTTAATTCAAGTTTTTATGCTAAGCAGTTATTCACAACAATAAATAAATTCATGTTTTTCCGGTAAGATCATTTAGTTTTGTTTTTATTTATTTCAATTCCCAATAGCAAATAATGTACAAACGAAAAAATATTGCTAGAGGCGCTCTCATTCAAACAATATGTCGTTGTCACTAGAATGGTGTAGGCCTAATTGTGTCAATAGAAGATTTGACTACCTACCGTTTTAAGTTTGTTACCTGTTGTTAAAAGTTTATCTATGTCAAAAGTTTCAAGTGTCTCAATGAATTAAGCATATATGACTTTTTTCATTGGTGTCTTTTCTGAAGAAAATTATGTTTCTCTCCTATTGCCAAGAATCAAGCAACTTGTTTCTATGACTATGAATCTCGTAAGTAAAATTATATTCCATCTCGTCTTTAATGTTATTTTCATAAACTATATTCGTTAAAATGTTTCGTGAATATAATATATTTTTTATTATTTTTTTCATGTATTTATGAGTATTTTTGTGCTGTTAGCTTAGTATATGAGAATGGGGATAAACTGAACATTCTTAGCTTACCCTTTCATGTGAACGGGATAATGACTGGATATCTTGGTAACTAATAAATGAATTATTGTAAAACTTTTGGGATTTTTGTTTAAATAACAATATATTTAAAGACAATGTGTATTTATAGGTATCCCAGTATATTGAATTAGCTCTGTTATTTAGTGGTTTAGTTTTAGTCTTGATCTATACAAGTAATGTACTTTGATCGTAAATTATGGTAATAAACTTCGATATCAAAGGAGACTACAGAAACTGAAATATATTTCTTAAAAATATATTATTTGCAGGGGAATCAATGTTGTTTTAATCCAAACTGCTAATCGCCATTTTCTAGTTTTGTAATGTTGTGCTAGATCTAGTTATATTAGGCTTAAAAAATGTTCATCACTGAAATTTTTGGATTAGTTAAAGCGATTAGTAAAATGTTATTAGTATAGAACTATTTACATGTATTTAATATAAGGAAGCACCAGGAAAGATTTTATTAGTATAGCTATGTTGAGATGAAGCAGTGATTAGAATATGTTTAGGCCCAGCATGACCGAGTGGTTAAGGTGCTCGACTCGTAATCCGAGGGTCGTGGGTTCGAATCCCCGTCACACCAAATGTGCTCGCCCTATCAGCCGTGGGGGCGTTATAATGTTACGGTCAATCCTACTATTCGTTGGTAAAAGAGTAGCTTTAGAGTTGGCGGTGGGTGGTGATTACTAGCTGCCTTCCCTCTTGTTTTACATTACTAAATTGAGAACAGCTAGCGCAGATAGCCCTCGTGTAGCTTTACGCGAAATTCGAAAACAAAGAAACAAACAAAATAGAATATCTTTTGTTGAAGTAATTGCCAAAATAATGACATTAAAACTATATACCGCCTCGTTATAATTGTATAATATGTAATGAATTACAAATTAATATAGGCCTTTGTTGTCGTTATATAGGAAAGGTAAGTGCATTTATTTTACTTTCTTTGTAATAGTGGATTGTAGCTTCGTGATGAAGTTTTTGGTGTTTTTGGTTGCGATTCTAAGAGTTCAAGTTTCGAACCGTGATGCATCTTAATATGCTTCACATTATGAGCAGTAAAAGCATAAAGAAAGTGGCAGCTAGTTCGGATATATATTTGAAATAGGCCTTATGGCGGCGAGTACTGTAGAAGCGCTTCCTGCCTTCTTTTCAGGTAGTAATTATTAGAAATAGTCGAACTTAAACATTTGAAGTATTTGTACTTATCGTTCAGTCTATCTGGTTGAAAATACCAATTCTAATTTCTGTAACGTTGTGAAAAGCTAATTTTATCGTTTTTAGTAATTGTGTAGCTTTAAAAATCGATAGGTTTAATATGCATCTGGCACCGACAAGTCTTGGATTATCCTAATTAACTAAGGGGATTTGACTGCCACTGCTATAACACAGCAATGACTTCACTTCTCTACTACTGTACTACATTACACTACTCTACACTGCTACTATACCACACTGCACTGCTGCTGTACTACATTATATTACTCTACACAACTACTATACTACATTACTCTACACTACACTACTACTATACCACATTACACTACACTATATTACTACAGTACTACACTATGCTACTACTATACTACATTACACTACTCTACACTACTACTGTACTATATTATATTAGTCTACACTGCTACTGTACTATATTACTCTACGCTACACTACTACTATACTGCATTACACTACACTACATTACTATACACTATAATACTACTGCACTACATTATACTACTCTACACTACTACTATACTACATTACACTACACTACATTACTATACACTATAATACTACTGCACTACATTATACTACTCTACACTGCAACTATACTACATTACTCTACACTACTACTGTACTACATTATATTACTCTACACTACTACTATACTACATTACCATACACTACACTACTACTATACTACATTACCATACACTACACTACTACTATACTGCACTACTTTACATTACTACTATACCACGTTACGCAACACTACTATTATACTACATTACACAACACTACTACTATACTACATTACACAACACCACTACTATACTACATTACACTACTGCTGTACTACATTATATTACTCTAAACTACTACTATACAAAATTAGTACTCTGCACTACACTACTGCTATACTACATAAGTACTTTACACTACACTACTACTGTACTACATTACACTACTCTAAAGTACATTACTACTGTACATTACACTACTGTACACTACAATACTACTGTACTTACTACATTATACTAATTTACACTATACTACACTGTACTATTACCACAGTATTTAGTATTTTCAACCTGAATATCCGTATTATAAAATTTGCTTATCTTTGCCGACTGTAAATTCTAGATAATAGTTTGGGGAAAATCTCCAGAACAACCTAGCTGTACTAAAGCTTGGTGACAGTGTGTTAAGTGAAGAAGAGTATTAGTATATTTTTCCACTGTAGAGGAGAAGTCCAATCAGTTGCTTGCTTTCGTAGTCATGAGGAAGATGAAACAGACAATTCTAGTTGGTGTGCCACGTGTACACAGGTTCCAACAGGAACAAGAAACAGAGCGAGTTAAAATAAAGGTAAAAATAATCCAATTACGTAGAGCACGTGTATCTGTTGTCCAGGTAAGTAGAGTAAAAACTATGGAGATGATTTCTTCATCCGAATATAAGTTACAGAGAGGCTTATCTTATCCATACAACACTGTAAGACAACTTGAGAAACACTGGATTAAATAGGAATTATAGTGATGTGTGGTCAGGACTTAGGAACTAAATTAACAGAGTAACCTCCTAAAAACTACTTGTAATACTTTCTAGCTTAAAGAGTAAACTTTAAATCAACGTCTTAGTTAAATCAGGTTAGGTCTATTAAAATATATAACCTCAGTAGGAAGTATAGTGGGTTAATAATGAATAGAAATCAATAATCTGAACAAATTAAAGACTGTATGTTATAAAACTGGTAACCTAGATATTACAAATAGAATAATTTATTCTCTCAGTTAGTGTACCTTGGTTTCAAACCTAGGATTCGTGATTCGCGACACCCGTGTTACAAAAATGTGCTTTATACTCTGGACCGAGGTGACTGCTAAAAGAGTGACTGTCGAGAGTAACGCGAGAACTGATTTTGTAGTTAAAGCAGATAAAATTTCAATAAGCCAGAACAGCTGTTCACAAACGAAATGGTGTAGCTAAAAAACTTGTTTATCTAATGAAATGGCTCTACATGAGATACTGTAGCTGAACGAAGTAAAGCACCTGTTTATTTTTTAAGCAGAATCACGTGCTCAGTTTCCTCACTTCTTAGAAAAGACTTAGATCATGCTACTTATTTCATGTGAAATACTTTGGATTCTTTTGTGAATATTTAAGTCATGTATTGATAAATAGATTAGATATCATACCTATATATAGAGAGAAATGACCATGTGGATGATAAATATATTAGATAATATACATATATAAAGAGAGATAACCACAAGGGTGGTAAATAGATTAGATTTTATACACACACATATACAGAAATTAACAGTGATAAATAGATTATATATTATATATAGATAACCGCCTGGATGATAAAGAGGTTAGACATTATACACTGAGGATAAATAGATTAGATATACATATATACGTAGAGATGATTACATGGGTGATAAATAGATTAAATATTATATATATATGTAGAGAGATGACAACATGCGTGATTAATGGATTAGATAAAAGCAGCAAAACACAAAATGTGAAAACGTAAATTTGTTTGTATCTCCTTATGGACCCAACATACTTTCATGTCAAATTTGGTGAAGATGTATCAATAGGGGCGAAGTAGTGGTAAGAAACCCCGGTAAAACACTCGTAATAAAGATACAATGTAAAATTGAAAATTTGCGTGTATTTCCCCATGAACCTAATTAACCTCCATACCAATTTTGGTGAAGATTCATCCATACCCTGTAAGTTATTTACACGGATATACAACAGACTAAATTACGTATCCATGACGTCATATATGTTTGTTTGTTTTTGAATTTCGCGCAAAGCTACTCGAGGACTGTCTGTGCTAGCCGTCCCTAATTTAGCAGTGTAAGACTAGAGGGAAGGCAGCTAGTCATCACCACCCACCACCAACTCTTGGGCTGCTCTTTTTACCAATGAATAGTGGGATTGAGCGTCACATTATAACGCTCCCATGGCTGAAAGGGCGAGCACGTTTGGTGTGACGGGGATTCGAACCCACGACCCTCAGGTTACGGGTTGAGTGCCTTAACCACATGGCCATCTTGTGTATGAATCAGAAAAAAACAAGAAAAATCTAGAGAGCTGTTAATGAAAGCTCTGAGTACGGGTTAATTTATTGGAATGTTTTGTTTGCCTTTAACCAGGAGAACTTATTGTCCAGTAAGTAGCACCACTTATAGTGGATTATTGTAAATATTCTTATATTGCAACCACTGTAGTATTAAATAATTAAACATCATTAAGTTGGTATTAACTGTTAAACATGAAAACAAATCAAAGGCCTTTACGATAACTCCAACAAACGAAACCAAAAGTAGTCATGAATTAAAACTGACAAAATTCATAAAAGAACGAAACAGCCAATATTTTTATAACGGTATAGATTCTTGACAAACATTCATAGATGTTAAATTTACATCAATTTTGGTAACAATAATATTCAGCAAAAATGTTTTTAAGCTGTTCGACGAAATCGTAATTTTGTGAGTGATAAAAATATATATTTACTTAATCCAATGCCGAAAATGCAGTTTCCAGTGTATGGGTCAAACCAAAACAATTATACAGGAACGTTTTAATAACTACAAATGAACAATTAGACAAACATAGATCTTCCGGTCGCAAAACACTTTAACATGCCTGGACAGTCTCTTGAAGACATTAAACTGATGGTTATAGAGACAAATTTTACATCTAACAGAGAAGGGAAATTAAAGAATGTAAACCTTATATTAAAACATAGTGTTTTACTTACCTACCGAAAACAAACAGATAAACCACAATATTTACATATTCAAAAGTGAAATAGAACCCTTATAACCCGAGCGCTTTCAAAAGGTGGACCTTTCTTCTTCAGGATTCCCAGATTGCCCCTGAAGAAGAAAGGTCCACCTTTCGAAAGCGCTCGGGTTATAAAGGTTTCTATTTCAATTTTATCAAGACTTCTTGGACCTACGTGTTTTTAGCAAATGATGAATACATATTCAAAGGTGTCACCCTCCACATACCAAACGCCATATCACATTCAATCAAACACTTAGATTAGAGAAGATATGCTGTGACCGTCACATTAATTCCTTGAAACAGACTATGACTGAAAGAGGTTATAAACGAAACACTATCACCTGACGACTTGACACAGCTAACAATATATAATCTGACTTCAAACAATTACCTAGAACCAATTGCTGTCACTTTACACTAATTATTACCTGTTACCCAAAAATAAAAAACCTACTTCGAATATTAAAGAAACATTTTACTTTTATCTTAATGATCGACTAAAATCTTTTTTTTTATAGAAGTTCCTGTTGTTTCTTTGATAAAAAAAATAAATTTTGCATTCACACTCAGTTTAGGCTAAAGTCAACTTTAAGCCGACACCAGTTGGAAGTCATCCTTGCAATAACAAGCAATACGAAACCTGTAAGTACATGCAGGAAACAGAGAACTTTTCTAATAAAAACAATCAAAATCTCTAAACCCTCTAAATATGTAAGTCAAACCAAAACAACTACACGGGAACGTTTTAATAACCACAAATCAACTAACAAAACAAATAAAGAACTTTAACATGCCTGGACATTCTCTTGAAGACATTAAACTGACATATAATTTTAGATCTGAATGAAACGGGAACATTAAAGAAGTCTATTGGATAGCACTGTTAAATACTGTGACGTCAAATGACGTTAATCTCAATCCCGGGATTGTTCAGCATCGTGTGTCACTGAAAAGATTTATAAAACTGAATTTATAATTAAATTTATTTTATATTATTAGTACTATTTTTGTTTAAATTTCTCTATATCTGTATGATTCCTATATATTGCGCCACACTATTACTTTTTTCTACTTCCTACTAACTTTTGCCCTTATTTTATTTTTAGTTTATCTTTGTAGAAATTAGTTAGCAATTCTTAAAACTGTTATAACACTTATGTCTTTTATGTGCTTTACACACCATTTGGGCATAAATTAAACAGTTCTAGATTACGATTGGCCAGTTATCAAGGCTAACTCATGTTTAACATCCGGTTTACGTTACTTCAACATCCTTGCCTATATGTTTTACTACATTTATTAAACATAACCCTTTTACTCTCCTGAAGAAAAATAGTGAACTATTTGAAAACGCTAGGGTTTTAATGTCTCGTTTGAAAACATTTCAGTAGTTTGAACGGAATACACTTTTCTAAGTTGACGAGGCATTATTATAGTTAATTCCTCTGATGTCTTATAGTGGCCCAAGAGTAATTTTAATAGCCCGTACATTTCTTCTGATGTCTTATAGTGGTCCAAGAGTGGTTTTAATGGCCCGTACATTTCCTCTGATGTCTTATAGTGGTCCAAGAGTAGTTTTAATGGCCCGTGCATTTCCTCTGATGTCTTATAGTGGTCCAAGAGTACTTTTAATGACTCGTACATTTCATCTGATGTCTTATAGTAGTCCAAGAGTACTTTTAATGGCCCGTACATTTCTTCTGATGTCTTATAGTGGTTCAAGAGTACTTTTAATGACTCGTACATTTCATCTGATGTCTTATAGTAGTCCAAGAGTACTTTTAATGGCCCGTACATTTCTTCTGATGTCTTATAGTGGTCCAAGAGTACTTTTAATGGCCCGTACAGGTCCTCTGATGTTTTTCTCTTTGATGAAATCGTGTGTTTTAGTAGTCGCATTACGTAATGAAGTAACTGAATCACAACAAATTATTATATTGTTATCATAGAAAAAGTGATTAAAATATGCTTGGCCATGTATGTTATCATGTACCAGATGTTAAATATTTCCTTGAATGCATATGTATGTTAAAGATTTCTTTTATTTGATTGGCCATGTCCTCAAGAGGCACTAATGGTATTTCTTTGGTTTGCTAACCCAACCTGTGCTGACAAGCCTTGAATAGTCGAAACTGCAACCCACAACGGAGGGTCCGGCCAATCAAAGAATACATTAAGTCTCAATATCACAGAATTCCTTGAATGTTGAAGAATTTTCTCCTCTCTCACCATATTGTCCTTGTGAGATCGACTTACGAGTATTTCACAAACATTTGAACTCATTGAAATTGAAGATGAAAAAACGCTAAAAACAACATGATTATCTCAATTTACGTACATAACGTGATTGTATGTAATAAGGTTAATACTTGTACATTGGCGCAGCTATCGAGGCTGCTCTTAGACCGAATGAATATATAAAATGAATTCTTGACGTTCAGTTGTATCTACTATTAAAACGTCTAATCTATTTCAGTATTTAGAATACGCAAACATACTTTCTAGTCAATTTTTGAGCGTTTTAAATATGGACACGTGATACTTGGTGAAGATTAGAGCTTTTTGAAAACGGGCACACGACATTTAGTAAATCTATAATCGATTTCAATATGGACGTGATATTCCATGTTTGTTTTGACGTTTTAGACACAAACATGTTTGATTTAGTGACTCTGTGTATTTTAAATATGAATAATTAGTTGAAGGGAATTAATGTTTAACTTCTACGTAAATACTAAAAGTTAAGTTTATAAATTCATGATTCGCTGACCATGGTCGCTAGGTTTTTACACTGCAAATGCTCAGTCTAGTGTTCGCTAGTAATTTAGCGTGCTCCGTTTAAATTTTGTTTGTTTGTTTTGTTTTTTTGGAATTTCGCACAAAGCTACTCGAGGGCTATCTGTGCTAGCCGTCCCTAATTTAGCAGTGTAAGACTAGAGGGAAGGCAGCTAGTCATCACCACCCACCGCCAACTCTTGGGCTACTCTTTTACCAACGAATAGTGGGATTGACCGTCACATTATACACCCCCACGGCTGGGAGGGCGAGCATGTTTAGCGCGACGCGGGCGCGAACCCGCGACCCTCGGATTACGAGTCGCACGCCTTACGCGCTCGGCCATGCCGGGCCGCTCCGTTTAAAAATCAATTTAAAAGTCATTTTCAAGATGTTTGTAAAAGGTTGCACCCTGAACTTCTCGTCATATTAGTCAAGGAATAGTTGCACCATATTTTAATGGCTGGAAAAAAAATCGCGAGAATTGAAAATTTGGGGATTTTCTGAAAAACTTCACGTGGGTCTAGAATCAAAAGTGTATACAAAATCTGGCGAATGAAATCTGTAGACCTGCTCTATAGGTAGTTAATGATCATGACAAAGCAGAAGGCGTGTAATGGATAAGGCTACAGTTACTTTTCATGTTTCTTTATTTTGGCTATTAAACTACTATTTCCTTTGATTTGTTGTGTGGAAATTAAATCAAATTGAAAACTAGGTCTATTCACGTTCAAGCCCGGTATCACCAGGTGGGTTAAGGAATTCGACTTGTAATATGAGGGTTGCGGGTTCGAATCCCCATCGCATCAAACATGCTCTCCCTTTCAGCCGTGGGGGCGTTATAATGTGACGGTCAATTCCACTATTCGTTGGTAAAAGAGTAGCCCAAGAGTTGGCGGTGGACAGTGATGACTAGCTGCCTTCCCTTTGGTTTTACACTGCTAAATTAGGGACAGCTAGCGCAGATAGCCTTCGTGTAGCTTTGCGCGAAATTCCAAAAAACAAACAAACAATTTACGTTCATGGAATAAGTATGTTTTTTGTTTTATAATAATGCCACAGAGGGTTATATGTTGTATTCACTGTAGGGAATCGAACGCTGTATTTTAAAGTTGTAAGTTACCTGTGTTTCACTGGAGGATTGATGGAGGGAAAAGTACCACTGTCAATAAACAAGAAGCTCCGGTTATTTAAAACCATACCATTTTTAGAATTATATTTAATTAGTTTTGTTATTGCACAGACCAGAAAGAGTTAAGAGAGCGAAAAGTACAATCTTTAAATAAATTTTACGTCACTATAACGCGCGCCAACAAATGTCTTATCTTTTGGACTCGAGGTACGACGACGAAAAGTGCGCTTATTTAACAAAGAACACACAAAACCAAGTCATATTTAGAAGAAAGACACACAATGCAAGAGTTCCGTACCTTTAGCATATATCTAACAAATAACATATGTTTAAAGTATTCAGACAATGGATGTTTTTTACTCAACTAGAAGTAGCAAAATTGAATATATATATTTTTTCTTTAAAACCATCGGACGATCGAGAATATTGTTGTCATGGTTACCAGTTGCTAGAGGCAACGATTAAAAACTCACTCAAAGAACTGTTATGCTCGTGTTCCTTCCTGTACGTAAATTAAACTTTTAGAATGTGAAACAACAACAACAAAAAACAACACGAAAAAAACAAGTAAATGACTATTGATGTTAAAGAAGTTAACTTTCTTACATACAATATACTTAGAATAATTTCGATTGAAACGAAAAGATTTGGCAAGTAAAGAACTACTTTCCTAAGAAATAAAATTTTTAGAATAGTAAAACGAAAATAAAAAAATCAGATAAACTCTCACATTTCTTGAAACCTCCTCCAAGTGGCTCAGCGATAAGGCTCATAGAATGCAATGCTAAAGTTCGGGTTTCGATACCCGCCGTGGAATGAGCAGAATTAATCCATGGTGCTTGATTTGAAATGAACATAAATGCATTTTCTTTTGAAACAAGCTGTGTTAACCAATCGAAACTGACAAGTTTGTGACGTTTTTATTGACAGCACCATCTCTAAGGGTTTGTTTTTGTATTTCGCGCAAAGTTACACGAGAGCTATCTGCGTTATTCATCCCTAACCTAGCAGTGTAAGATTAGAGGGGAGGCAACTAGTCATCACCACTTACCGCCAACTTTTGGGCTATTATTTTACCAATGAATAGTGGTATTGACTGAAACATTGTAACGCCCTCACAGCTAAAAGAGCGAGCATGTTTGGTGGGACAAGCATTCGAATCTGCGACCCTCAGGTTACGAGCCATGCGTCCTAACCACCTGGCCATGCCATCTCTAAGGGAAAACCACCAGCTTGTCTTGTGCTGGCTTTATATCAAAACAATGACGTTAGAACTTGTTTGTTATTAAGCACAGAGTGACACAATGATCTGTCTGTGCTGTGTTTACCTGGAGTATCAACATCCGGTTTTTAGCATTTTAATACATCAGACTTATTGTTGAACTACTAGGGCGGAAGGTGTCTAATAAATGAAATCAAAAGTAAAATGAGACATTTTTCAGTAAGTATGTTCACGCTTATAGAAGTTTGTTTGTGCTACACACTTTTTCAGTGTTGCTACCACAGTAAGTTACATGTTTTGTTTGTTATTAAACACAAACCTGTACAGTATCAAGATTATAAATTTCTAACTTACCGTGGAGCCAACGAAGGGGTGGGAGGCAGGTTATGGAAAATGCGAGACATCATGTAATTTTTTAACGTTAAATTACCATTGAGCCAATGAGGAGGAAGAAGGCAGATAAGAAGGAAATGCGAGACATTATGTAATTTTTTAACGTTAACTTACCATTGAGCCAATGAGAAGGAAGAAGGCAAATTAGAAGGAAATGGGAGACATCGTGTAATTTTTTAACGTTAAATTACCATTGAGCCAAAGAGGGGGACGAAGGCAGATTAAAAGGAAATGCGAGACATCATGTAATTTTTTAACATTTTCTAATTAACAAAGGCTGAATGAAGTAAATTTACATGTTGTTGTAACCAATTCCTTTACAGCATGTAGATTGGCAAGGCCTTGTGGTTTTGGCACTCGGCTCGCAATCTGAGGGTATCGGCATTTAACATCTCGCCCGTTCAACCGTGGGGGCGTTATAATGTTACAGTCAATAAGGTAAAGAACAGCTCAAGAGTTGACGGTAATTGGTGTTGACTAAATGCCTTCTCTCTAGTCTGTCGCTTCAAAATTAGGGACAGGATGTCTAGCGCAGATAGACCTCAAACAATTTCGCCCAAAACTCAAAGATAGAGAAAACTTAAACGATTAATTTTATTGTTCAGATTGTCACGAGAAACGTTCTTTAGCCAAATTAAATAACTATTGAAAGATTTATTTACTGATACGACCACATAACTTTTCCTAATTTGAAAACATAATGTTTTAAAACGCATCAGTTCTTACTTGGGTTCTATATTAATTGGCTGGGCGTAGCCTAATGGATGGCGTGCCGATGTGCTAATAGAACGGTACGAGGTCCGAAACATGAAACCACCAAATAAATTTAGCAGTTTCAGCTATGGACGCGTTTTAACAATTATTATTTATAAGAAGGATCAGAAAACACCTTTAGGCCAATACATTCTACGGTCGACTGGCTTCTCTCCCTGAACATTTCGAACGGTCTTAAAATCCAAGGGATGTCTGATCTGGCAATTTGAATGCCGCCAAAGTTACAAATCAGTCTTTAGTAAATGATTCGAACATATAGTAGGCGGTAAATTCGGTGAAAACGGAGAAAACGTTACATTAGTGAATTAACGTGCATTGTTAGAATATTTTTAATCCTTTTGTTTGAAGCAGGTTCTAAATCCAGGTTTTATTGTGTTCTGTTCTTGGTTGAAGTAACTATAGCCTCACTCCAAGTGGTAGGCGTCAACAGGTCTAAATTGTTGTTGGAGAAAACGGTCTGAATTTTTGTAAGGTAGCCGTTCAACAGCTGTAAACTGTTGTTGGTAAATACGGTTTGATTTTCTATATGGTATATGTTCAACAGACCTAACCTGTTGTTGGAAAAATGGTTTGAACTTCTGCAAGGTAGAACAGGAAGCGAAACACAGTTTGTTTTTTTTGGTTCCTGAGATGAATCTACATTTTTATCGGATTGCATTTTCCTGGTAAGTACATCCTATAACATCTCTCTTGACGACAAAATTCCATTTTGGTTTGTTATTTTTCATATTCTGTGGCTAGTTCGTTACTGATGACTTATCGAGAATTTGAACTTTATGAAAATAAGCCTAAATTCTGGTAAATTAAAAAAATAAAAGTTACGTATGTCATTCAATAATGTTGCTTTAACGTTTTTATTTTAAACTTAAATCATTGTCTTTCTTCACGCGCCGGTGACTACCATAATACCAAAATATTAGAGCGATCACCTCGAACCTTTAAACACGACATTAATAATAAGTTGGTCTGGCATGGCCAGGTGGTTAAGGTTATCGACTCGTAATTTGAGGATCGCGGGTTCGAAATCCCGTCACACCAAACATGCTCTCCCTTTCAGCCGTGGGGGCGTTATAATGTGACGGTCAATTTCACTATTCGTTGGTAAAAGGGTAGCTCAAGAGTTGGCGGTGGGTAGGAATGACTAACTGTTTTCCCTCTAGTCTTACATTGATAAATTAGGGACGGCTAACGCAGATAATCCTCATGTAGCTTTGCGCGAAATTAAAAAAAACAATCAAAATAAGATATACACTGTGAAAAAAGAGGGATCTTTAGTACATAGGCCATGTGACCTTTCGACGGAGAAATGTGAAGAATAATGTGTGAATGTCCAGAAAATATGCTTGGCTCAGCTTTCTTTAAGATTCACTTAAGCTCTCTTTCGATTTCTTAGCAAAAAGCACAAAATGGCGGAAACTCCAGCACTCAACAACGTTACTCAGCGTTTTAAAATCGGAATTTCATGAAGTCGATCTCAAGCAAGATCTATGAACGTGTCTAATGCAAACCTTTTGAAAGTATAATGTCGAAATGGCACTAAAAAGTATACAGGGTCACTAAAGGTAGATACATCTGAGTCTGAAAGTAGTGTTAAATAATAAATATTTAATTTATCCTTCAATAACCTGAGTAGCAAAAACACTTAAAGTTGGAAAGTCTAACAACCCCTTAGAATAGAAGCACATAAAGGTGGAATATCTAACTACTCTTAGAATAGAAGTATATAAAGATGGTATGTCTAATTACCCTTTAGAATAGAATCACTTTAAGATGGAAAGTCTAACAACCCCTTAGAATAGAAGCACATAAAGATGCACAATATTTTGTCATTTAGCTGTCATAAGCTGTCATTCATGCCAAAGTTAACCCTCATATTGGCATAGAAATATGTCCGTTGATCCGTCATCCAATTATTTATGAGGGCAAAGTTAACCTTTATAATGATGGAGAAATTCACGTCATCATTGTAATTTCACCGATGATTAAGTACAATATTTAAATAAACATTATAAGGACCTTTAAAAACTGTAACTTGTCTCAGCAAATCAAGACAGTGTAAGGTTACCATGGTTAAATACTTTGACAGAATAAACAAACTGAACCGCGGAAAGTTAGCTAATGAACTTGCACGGTATTTGTCCACCGGTGTGATAGAGTTGATGATAAGGTTTATTCAATACTGGTGGTTTTTACTGTTCTAGAAACCAAAGCAAATTTTGTTTACCTTCTGGTAAAATTAAATCTAAAACGATTGCTTATAGCTTCAACTGACAGTTCTCTAAATATCGCGAGTTATTTATATTAATCACCTGACCCAAAGTTCTCGAGTGGTGTGACTCAGTAGTTCAAACTTTTTCTCTTCTCTTCTGGAAACAGCTGTGGGGTTACCATAGTGAAACTTGACAACACATAATTTCCTCTTCGTCCTTTGTTATGAAACCTGGTAAACCTGTGGAAAGAACTTAGTTTGTCAAAGATACATGGATTTTAAACTCCAACAAACATTCGAATTCCGATAATCCTGGACATTACAGATTATTTCAGTCAAAACAAAGAAATGTTAAAAAAATTATAATATGAGTTCAATCTAAGTTACGTATTAGTAAAATGTCTGAGCATGACCTAGTGGTCACCGTGCCAGGACTGTGGGAAAACTCGCTCCACGCTTTGAGGCCCTGTGTGCGTTATAAGAATGAAAATCAAACCCCACAACTCAAGCCGACAAGAATAGCTTAAATATTGACGGCGACTGCTGTGGGCTACTTTCTTCCTCCCTAGTACATAGTTTCAAAATTAAGAACAACTATGTGCAGATAACTTTGGCATTGATGTTAAAATTGGGCATCTATGAATTATTAAGTGTGTACCACATGCACATTTCAGTTGTTCTTTACATGTTAGTACAATTTATATGACTGAGAAATGAAATAAATGTTATTCATAACGCGAGAGTTTAACGAATTTTCTGACAAGCTTCACATTTTTTTCTCCGACACCAAAATAATCCAGTTTCATTTTCTAAAGTATTTATATATTATCAAGCTTTTAAGAATTATTCGTTTGTTGTTAGGTTATTTTTTTGTGGGAGCTTAAAAGAAAACAAAGCTGTGTGGACTAAATTCTGATTGGACAAGCTTTGCAGCGTGATAAATACTTTTAACTTCACCGTGTGGTGGAGGTTCGTATGGAAGTAATGGCAAACTCATGTCGTGACGGAAATCCCCAGTGGAACACCAACGGTTGGTCGTCAATCAGGCACAACGATGCTTTCGTCGCTATGTTTGTATCTCCACGAAAATAGTGTTATTTTTTTGCGCTTTTCATATTTTTCTAACTAGATGGTCGGTGCTATAACATTCGCAAGTGAAATAAACGATTTATTTTTACTGCTTTCAAACTTCTGTGTTTAAACAGCCGTTTTTACATATATATTTTTCTCTACAAGTGGGTTTTCTCGTCATCACGGATTATAACAAATAACTGCGGTTGACGTGGTTAGTTGCTTTGTACAGATATGTAAAAGACAAGAATAAACGAGAAAAAAAAGACAAACAATGAACACGAAAATGGAAAAATTACACTCGGGTGCTAATTTAAAAATCGATAAAGCATTCACCCCTACACGTGCAGATACTCTTTTATCAGTGTTAAAGGGATTCTTTCGTTATGGGTAACCAGTCTTTTCGTATGTGACTTTTTGGAACAACTTGATTTAGTTGGGTTTAAAATTTGTACGCTTGGAGCTCGTTTGCATCCATATTCTACTGGTTTGTGTGTGTGTTTCTTATAGCAAAGCCACAATGGGCTATCTTCTGTGTTTACCGAGGGATTCCAACCCCTGATTTTAGCATTGTAAATTCGTAAACTATCTGCTGTTCTAGCGGAGACCCACTAGGTTGTACCTAGTGACGTTATCTCCCTGTGGTTGATTTCATAACTGCGTTCTGTGGTTAAATAACGATAGTAATAACACTGTGTATATAAAATATTGGATGTTCCGGAGAATATATGTATATTTTCACTATAAATGACTACCTTATATATGCAAAAACGGCTCGTTTGGGTTGAGAAAATATTTTACATAGAAGAGCGAACAACGTTCGTGAACCTGACGATGACCGAAGAAGGTCGAAACGTTGTTCGCTCTTCTATGTAAAATATTTTCTCAACCCAAACGAGCCGTTTTTACATATATATTTCTCTACAAGTGGGTTTTCTCGACATCACTGAAATGACTACCTTATTTCTCACATTCTTCTTATTTACACAGTTTACAAGTGTTTTGGAATTAAAATAAAATAGTGGGATGAGCAAGTGTGTGTGTTTTCTTATAGCAAAACCACATCGGGCTATCTGTTGAGCCCACCGAGGGGAATCGAACCCCTGATTTTAGCGTTGTAAATCCGGAGACATATCGCTGTACTAGCGGGGGGCCGGGATGAGCAAATATACTTCATTAAGAATATTCAAAAGCAGGACTCACATAACCATATGTACATGTTGTCTACCGGTTATAAAGTCTAGTACTCAATACACGGAAAGTTTCAACATACATGGCAAGCAGACAAAAGAACAGTAACGTATATTTGAAGAGTTTTATTGTATTTCGGACATGAATTGTCCTGATTTATATTTTTGCATTTATGACAAGTAATACTCTTCAAACAGCTTGTCAATTTATGGGCACACTGATGTCCGTCGGATAAATTATAGCATCCGTAAAACACAACTTCCAGAAATGTCGTGCATAGAATAATTTGATCATGGACATTGGAAGAAATACCATTCATGTCAATGAGCAAGTCATATAAATATCTACAATTAAAAGAGTGTCTTACGTTTCTGACCTGCTCTTTAACTGCTGGTTGCATTTTTACTCAGACGAGTTGCTGGAAAAAAGATAAGATCTCCAAAAACGCCTGTACTGGACAAAGACCAAAGTCAATATCCACAATTTAAGTTTAACCATGGACCTAGTGTCAGTAATTATTCCAAACAAACATATTGAAGTTAGAGAATATTCAAGTCGATTTGTATAAGTCTTTGTATCACCTCGTGGGTTATGGTATGACATAGTGGTTAAGGTACTTGACTCCTAATCTGCAAATTGTGGGTTTGAACCCCATTACCGACATTCTTACCCTTTTAATTTTGGGGGATATTATAACAGTGTTCTTTCTCACAGATGCAACTTAATTCACATAAGCTTCTGTGTTTGATAGTTCATCTTTCTCTACATAGGTGGTCATCATCACAGTGTCATCCTTTGCCTCATCCTATTATTAATCACTGTTTTTTTTTCATGCTAGATCTAAAAATCTTCACCTGGTGCGGGGTGAAGAAGAATAACCAATTCTTGAACACTACAACTGAGTTAGGTTCTTAAACCTTACTTTAAAATTAAATATCTGTTTCGAATAGATAAATAGTATTCGTTGGTAAAATAATGGGTGGTTTTGACTAACTGTCTTCCCTCTAGTTATAACTTCAAAATTATAAACTTTTACGAAGCTAGTCGAAACTTAATGAAACAGAAAAATTGCCTCCTTAAATTGGCATGGCCACACTCCAGGAGTGTATGACAAAAGAAACAGGTTCAAGCAAGTACAAACATATGGAGAAAGTATTGTAGTATGTAACCTCTGTCGAAGATAAGAAGGTCAGTAAAAACTAGCATTCTTCCTAAATCCATTTATAAGGATACCACTAACTACATGTAGAATATCTATACGAAAAATACCTGAATATATCTCACTAAAGATAATTTATATAATAGTTATTAAAAAGTAAGACCTGTGGATTTTTTTTTTATTTTACCACTCTCGAAGAAGCAGAGGTTTTTATTCCACCAAATCATAAAATTATCATCACTTTGATTTGGAACATATCTTTAAAACTGATGATAAGACTCCTGTAAGTAGCTCATCATCATCTGGATAAAAAAATAAACTTTAAAGTATCAAAGAAGCCATTTATTGTCACACTGTCTTCTTACTTTAATTTTTTCAGTAGAAATATACTATGAAACAACTGGAGAGTTGTTTAAAAGGTATTTATTCCAATAATACTAAAAAGTTAATTTTTTCCTTTGACTGTCGGTGTCAATTCTGTCTAAAAGCAATTTTATGCCACTAAGTCCGTTTGAGGGCACCAATGTTCTATTATTGTCAAGTCTGATTAAAGGTAGTCTTATGCTACTAACTTCGTTGGGAGCACCACTGTTCTACTATTGTAAAGTCTGTTTAAAGATGGTTTCATGCCACTAACTTCGTTTGAGGGCACCACTGTTCTACTATTGTAAAGTCTGTTTAAAGATGGTTTCATGCCACTAACTTCGTTTGAGGGCACCACTGTTCTACTATTTCAAGTCTGTCTAAAGATGATCTTATGCTACTAAGTCCGTTTTGGGGAACAAATGGTTTGTTTGGTTGTTTGTTTTTGACTTTCGCACAAAGCTACTCGAGGGCTATCTGTGCTAGCCGTCCCTAATTTAGCAGTATAAGACTAGAGGGAAGGCAGCTAGTCATCACCACCCACCGCCAACTCTTGGGCTACTCTTTTACCAACGAATAGTGGGATTGACCGTCACATTATAACGCCCCCACGGCTGGAAGGGCGAGCATGTTTGGCGCGACGGGGATGCGAACCCGCGACCCTCAGATTACGAGTCGCACGCCTTAACACGCTTGGCCATGCCTGGCCTAGGGGAACAAATGGACTTTGAATGTTCGGTTTGGTTTGCTTTGCTAATTTACTGTGAAAGGTTCTCTTGCTACATGTTCTAATTGTAGCACTTTGCGCTAGTTTAATTATTCACGTTATTTCTTACGTTACAAGTAAGTCCTAGAAGATATAAAAGTTCGCGATATTTTGCAAATTATACATTAGAGATTTACCGGAAGCTGTTACTTGGTAAAATGAAGACTTACCGAAAGTGCTTACTGAATAAAGTGAAGATTTACCGAAAGATGTTAGTCGGTAAAGTGAAGATTTATCGGAAGATGCTAGTTGGTAAAGTGAAGAGTTGCCAGAAGTACTTACTCGACGAAGTGAAGTTTTACCGGAAGATGTTAGCTAGTAAAGTGAAGTTTTACCGGAAGATGTTAGCTAGTAAAGTGAAGATTTACCGGAAGTTGTTAGTCGGTAAAGTGAAGATTTACTGGAAGATTTTATTAGGTAAAGGGAAGATTTGCCGAAAGTACTTACTGAACAAAGTGAAGATTTACTGGAAGTTGTTAGTCAGTAAGCTAAAGATTTACTAAATAACTAGTTATTCGATTGAGTTGGAGATGTGTTACCTATAAAGAACCTTATTTTGTCCATTTCTTTAATTAAGTTTATAGGATTTGAAGCCTAATCTTATTATTTTCATTTGCTTTTGATGAAGGGTTTCGGATGAGGGATGGAATACCCTCCCCAGACTAATGAAAAGTGGCTACTCAAATGACTGATGGGTTTCATGTTTGTTTTGTATATTTTTTTGTGTATTGTTCGATCAACTTTTTGGTAGAATAAATCTAAAAACAATGTTTGTTCAAGTAGAACAGGTTTGAGATGGATGAACCTTAGACTGATTGGTGTTAACGATTATGCTGACAGTGTGTTACATGGCGATCAACGATACTTGGTAACAAATGTGAGGTACCACTTCATGAAAATGCACAATAGATATAGGTTTTAGTAATTTAGGTGTAGATTTCATACCTTTATGATAACTTTAGCTTCAATAAGATATGGTGTGGTACCTTACCTAAATCAGGGCAAATACAGATTACTTAAACAAGGAAAGATATAACAGCAGTCTTACCAAATCTGGAAATATACAGATTACTTAAATAAGGAGAGATATAACAGTGATCTAACCAGATCAAGGAAGATTGAGGTTACTTAAACAAGGAAAGATATAACAGTAATCTAACAAGATCAGGAAATATACAGCACACTAAACAAAAGACACGTTTACAGGAAACTAACTGAACCAGATAACAGTTTACTTTCATTGAAAATAATTAAGACAGTCGTGAAACAGAGTGTTTACCAACCAAGGGAGTTGCAAGAAAATTTAATCTAATCGAGGAAGATTTGTTACAGGCATTTAACTGATAGAAGAATTAATGGTAAAGTAATTTCAGTGTTTGAGTTAAGATATAACTCAGTAGTCTGGTCTAACTAGGGAAGATGCAACTCACTAGCTTGAACTAACCGAGATGATGTAACACAGTTGTCTGAAGTAACCAAGAAAACTATAACAGTAGTTTGGATTAGGAATTAATCAGGGATTATATAATATTGTAGACTGAACTAATTAGGGAGTAGTTTAACCACGTAAAATAGTCATAGATAACTAAGGGATGGGCCCGGCATGGCCAAGCGTGTTAAGGCGTTCGACTCGTAATCCGAGGGTCGCGGGTTCGAATCCCGGTAGTACCAAACATGCTCGCCCTCCCAGCCGTGGGGGCGTTATAATGTGACGGTCAATCCTACTATTCGTTGGTAAAAGAGTAGCCTAAGAGTTGGCGGTGGGTGGTGATGACTAGCTGCCTTTCTTCTAGTCTTACACTGCTAAATTAGGGACGGCTAGCGCAGACAGACCTCGAGTAGCTTTACGCGAAATTAAAAAAAAACAAAAAAAAAACAGTAAGGGATATCTGAACTAATCATGGAAGACATAGTGTTGTAATCTGACTCAACCATGAAAGATGTATTTTGGATGACTTTCCCAAGGAAGTAGGTTTCCTTGGATCGAACCCATCTACATTAGACCTTTTCCAAAAGAGGTTTTCACCCATTTCTCTTTATATTAACTTGTGCCAAGGTGCTACTCATATTAGCGATTACACTTCCAACATGCTACTGATACCAGCTATTAGACTGTCAGCATACTACTGATATTAACGATTACACTGCCAACGCTGTTGATAAAAGCATTTACACTGCCAACATGTTACTGATGTTAACTATTATACTGTCAGCATGCTACTGACATTACATTATCAGCGTGCCACTGATACAAGCGATTACACTGCTAAAGTGCTACTGTTGTTAGCGATTCTACTTCTGCGTGTTGCTGCCGTAAATAACTCGCTTCAACGAACTTCAATCTGAACAGATTTCGAAGAAAATTGTTTTTCAATTAATGCTGTGTGGTTGACGGGAAAAACAAGTTGCTAGTCTTAATACTGCTCTTATCGAGAGTGTAAAAAGTACATATCGTAATAGATACGCGACACGAGGTGAGTTTTTATCCAATCATGATAATAAAATCCTAATAAACAAAGTATAGAAAATTCAGAATATATCAATAAAAAACAAAATGGTGTATGATTTGTTCCGCTCAAGACTAAAATTAATTTCATTCCTAAAGGGGGTTGGATCTTTTTTCTAAAGCTTATTTATGTTGTTTAATACCAAGTTAATAAATAAATATATATATAAACTAAGTGTCGGACGTACAGTCGGTTGGTGACGATAGATTTCTCCGAATTTTGTGAGTTACACGAATCCAATTTCACAATTTTCCCTATAATATTCCTTCTTTTGATTGAACGTTCCCACTTTAGTTGAATTTAATCGCCAACATAAATGTAACTAATTCCTAAACATCAACACTTTTTATGCTATACAAATGCTTGTCAAGGAGAAAGTTTTAAGGATAAAATTAGACATGATGTTATGCGTGTGACACCGCATCATCTACATCCGAGTAGAAAAGCCGGGAAGTCTCCTGTGAGAAATAAGTAAAAAATTAGCGCAAATCTATGTTTGGGGATTATTCAGAAAAACAGAAGGTACAAGTTATTTGTAGGGAAGTAGACAACTTGTCTCCAGAAAAAGAAATGGTTGATATGCAGTCACATGATCATCTTACGTTTAATCTTTCATTCAAAATACCAATACGTACCATGTTTGGTCAGTTACATATAGTGGGTTCAGGAGTACATTTAACTGTTCCTGGAAGTGTAAAATTTGTATGGAACAGTTTTGTTTTCTACTCGTTTTTGCCGGGCTTTTATGCAAGTATTTAACATTTTGATTTACCATTAGATGTGACATAAAGTTATGAGCTACAATTTTTTTTTTTACGGTCTAGTTAATTGTTTTGAGGTCACATGCACATTCATATCGATCTATGTCAAAAACAAAGTGATAAGATATTTTTGCAAGGTGAAATTAACCTGCCAGGAAAAACATCCGGTACTTCTAAACGCCAATAACCAGTTTTTTTATTTTGTTTTTATTTTGGCAGAACACACGTTTTGCTGTGTAGTTCCACAACATAGAAACACTTCGAAACGTCAACTTTAGCAGGAATAAACATTTTTTTGGTTCCTGCCGCCGTGCCACTGGGGGCAAAGTTAAAACGAGCACAAAGAATGCTTGGAATTTCGTGCAAACTTACACGAATTATATCTTTACAAGTTGCCAGTGATAGACTACCAGCGTTAAATGTTGGGCTACTCTTTTTATCAACGAATAGTGGAACTAACCATCACTTTATAACACCCCTACAGCTGAAAGGGTATGTTGGAGGACATGTTTCGAACATTGACTTTTTTATCATTTCAAAATCTGTTTCCCATTAAAATGTTGAACTTTTATTTGTGTTCTATCGTTTTCTTTAGAAATTAGGAAGTTTCGTTTTTTTTCCTGTTCATGTTTATCTTCAGTTCTTATGATACTAATATAACACATAGTGGTGTCATTTTGGTGTAATTTTGTTATTTAATTATAGTAGATGAGGTTATTTGTAGGGTGTATTTAGTATAATTTGGTATATTTTTTGTAATTGGCCTTTTTATATATTTATTTTTAAACAGTACGCTGCGGTTGGGTCATTTGGCGACACTGTTTTTCGGATAAAAATTCACATACTAATATTTATTAATTATTTTCTATTGGATGTTGTAAGTATTTACGTAGATATTGGTTTTCTTCCAGCAATCTGAAGAAAGTTATGTGGGTGCAACGTACTAAACATTGATATGCTACATCACTATTAAATGTTTTTGAGAAATGGTGAGTAAATACATTCAAATTAATTTAAGAACTAACTTGATTAATATATTGTAAAATAATGTAAAGGGTTAAAAGTTTTCCATTATTTTTTTAACTTTAAATTTTCTACCCTACACTTTCGGTACTAGAGACATTATTATAAAAAAAAATGCATCTTAATTTTAAAATTAGACAAACAATCAACTGTTTAAATTACTAACCAGACAATCCACTAAGACATGCTTGAAAATGAAACTGTTTTTATACTTTATTACATCTGAAACATTATATTTAGTGACAAAACAATAAACTTCTAGTGAAAGTCAAAAGCGTATAATAGGATAATTTCTAATTTAAGTAGAGGGAATATTATTGTTATTTATAATTCGGGTAGAAAAAATACCGTCGTTATTCATAATGCAGGTGGAGGGAATAGTGTTGTTATTTATGATTCAGGTAGAGGGAATACTGTTATTATATATAATTCAGGTGAACAGAATACTGTTGTTATGTATAATTCAGGTAGAGGGAATACTGTTGTTATATATAATTCAGGTTGAGGGAATACTGTTGTTATTTATGATTCTGGTAGAAAAAATACTGTTGTTATTTATAATTCAGGTAGAGGAAATACTGTTGTTATTTATAACTCAGGTAGAGGGAGTAGTGTTGTTATTTATGATTCAGGAAAATTAAATACTGTTGTTTTTATAATTCAAGTAGAGTAAATACTATTCTTATTTATGATTCAGGTAGAGGAAATATTGTTGTTATTTATGATTCTGGTACAGAGAATACTGTTGTTGTTTATAATTTCGGTAGAGGGAGTAGTGTTGTTATTTGTGATTCAGGTAAAGGGAATATTGTTGTTATTTATAATTGAAGTAGAGTAAATACTATTCTTATTTATAATTCAGGTAGAGGAAATGTTGTTATATATAATTCAGGTAGAGGGAATAGTATTGTCTTTTAATTCAGGTAGAGGAATACTGTTGTTATTTATAATTCAGGTAGAGGGAATACTGTTGTTATTTATAATTCAGGTAGAGGGAATGCTGTTGTTATTTATAATTCAATTAGAGTAAATACTGTTGTTATTTATGATTCTGGTAGAGAGAATACTGTTGTAATTTATAATTCAGGTAGAGGGAGTAGTGTTGTTATTTGTGATTCAGGTAAAGGGAATACTGTTGTTATTTATCAGTCAATTAGAGAGAATAGTATTGTTTTTTTATAATGCAGGTAGAGGGAATATTGTTGTTATTTATGATTCAGGTAGAGGAAATAGTGTTGTTATTTATGATTCAGGTAGAGGGAATACAGTTGTTATTTATAATTCAGGCAGAGGGAATACTATTGTCATTTGTGATTCAGGTAAAGGAAATGTTGTTATATATAATTCAAGTAAAGTTAATTCTATTCTTATTTATAATTCAGGTAGAGGAAATTCTGTTGTTATTTATAATTCAGGTAGAGGGAATACTGTTATTATATATAATTTAGGTGAACAGAACACTGTTATGTATAATTCAGGTAGAGGGAATACTGTTGTTATATATAATTCAGGTAGAGGGAATACTGTTGTTATTTATTATTCTGGTAGAAAAAATACTGTTGTTTTTTATAATTCAGGTAGAGGGAATGCTGTTGTTATTTATGATTCTGGTAGAGGGAATAGTGTTGTTATTTATAATTCATGTAGAGGAAATACTGTTGTTAGTCATGATTCTGGTAGAGGGAATACTGTTGTTATTTATGATTCTGGTACAGAGAATGCTGTTGTTATTTATAACTCAGGTAGAAGGAGTAGTGTTGTTATTTATGATTCAGGAAAATGTAATACTGTTGTTATTTATAATTCAAGTAGAGTAAATACTATTCTTATTTATGATTCAGGTAGAGGGAGTTATGTAATTATTTATGATTCAGGTAGAGGGAGTACTGTTGTTATTCTAGAATTAGGTGGAGAGAATACTGTTGTTATTTATAATTCAGGTATAGAGAATACTGTTGTTACTTATAATTGAGGTAGAGGGAATTGTATTGTTTTTCATTTTAAGTAGAGGGAATAGAGTTGTTATTTATACTGGTGGTAGAGGAAATACTGTTGTTATTTATAATTCAATTAGAGTAAATACTGTTGTTATTTATTATTCTGGTAGAGAGAATAGTGTTGTTATTTATAATTCTGGTATAGAGAATACTGTTGTTACTTATAATTGAGGTAGAGGGAATTGTATTGTTTTTCATTTTAAGTAGAGGGAATAGAGTTGTTATTTATACTGGTGGTAGAGGAAATACTGTTGTTATTTATAATTCAATTAGAGTAAATATTGTTGTTATTTATTATTCTGGTAGAGAGAATAGTGTTGTTATTTATAATTCAGGTAGAGGGAGTAGTGTTGTTATTTATGATTAAGGTAAAGGGAATACTGTTGTTATTTATCAATCAATTAGAGATAATAGTGTTGTTACTTCTAATTCACGTAGAGAGAATAGTATTGTATTTTTATAATTCAGGTGGAGGGAATACTATTGTTATTTGTGATTGAGGTAAAGGAAATATTGTTGTTATATATAATTCAAGTAAAGTTAATTCTATTCTTATTTATAATTCAGGTAGAGGAAATTCTATTCTTATTTATAATTCAGGTAGAGGGAGAAATGTTGTTATTTATGATTCAGGTAGAGGGAATACAATTGATATTTATATTTCAGGTCGATTTGATACTATTGTTTTTGTGATTCAGGTAGATTTAATACCATTGTTATTTTTGATTCAGGTAGTGGGAATACTGTTGCTATTTATAATTCAGGTAGTGGGAATACTGTTGCTATTTATAATTCAGGTAAAGGGAATACTATTGTTATTTGTGGTTGAGGTAGGTAAAATACTGTTGTTATTTCTAATTCAAGTAGACTAAATACTGTTGTTATTTATAATACAGGTTGGGGGAGTAGTGTTGTTATTTATGATTCAGTTAGAGGGAGTACTGTTGTTATTTATAATTCAAGTAGAGGTAATAATATTCTTATTTATAATTCAGGTACGTAGAGGGAGTGCTGTTGATATTTATATTTCAGTGGAGGAAATACTGTTGTTATTTATAATTCAGGTAGAGGGAATACTGTTGTCATTTATAATTCAATTAGAGTAAATATGTTGTTTTTTGTAATTTAAGAAAAGTAAATACTATTCTTTTTTATATTTCAGGTAGAGGGAATACTGTTGTTATTTATAATTCAGGTAGAGTGAATAGTAGTGTTTTTTAAATTCAGATAGAGGGAATAGTGTTGTTATTTATACTGCAGGACGAGGAAATACTCTTTTTATTTATAATTCAGGTAGAGGAAAATCTGTTGTTATTTATAAATCAGTTAGAGGGAATGGTGTTGTTACTTATAATTCACGTAGAGAGAATAGTGTTGTTTTTTTATAATTCAGGTAGAGGGAATATTGTTTTTATTTGTGATTTAGGTAGAGGAGGTAGTGTTGTTATTTATGATTCAAGTAGAGGGAATACTATTCTTAATTGTGATTCAGGTAGAGGAATACTATTGTTATTTGTGATTCATGTAAAGGAAATGTTGTTGTTATATATAATTCAAGTAAAGTTAATTCTATTCTTATTTATAATTCAGGTAGAGGAAATTCTGTTGTTATTTATAATTCAGGTAAAGGGAATGCTGTTGTTATTTATAATTCAAATACAGGGAATACTATTCTTATTTATAATTCAGGTAGAGGGAATATTGTTGTTATTTATGATTCAGGTAAAGGGAATACTGTTGTTATTTATCAATCAATTAGAGAGAATAATGTTGTTATTTATAATTCACGTAGAGAGAATAGTATTGTATGTTAAATTCAGGTAGAGGGAATAATGTTGTTATTTATAATTCACGTAGAGAGAATAGTATTGTATGTTAAATTCAGGTAGAGGGAATAATGTTGTTATTTATAATTCAGGTAGAGGGAATACTGTTGTTATTTATAATTCAGGTTGAGGAAATAGTATTGTATATTAAATTCAGGTAGAGGGAATAGTGTTGTTATTTATTCTGCAGGAAGAGAAAATACACTTGTTATTTAATTCAAGTAAAGTTAATTCTATTCTAATTTATAGTTTCGGTGAGGAAAGTACTGTTGTTATTGATAATTCAGGTGGAGGAAATACTGTTGTTATTTGTAATTCAGTTACAGTGAATATTGTTGTTATTTGTGATTCAGGTAGATGGAATAATGTTGTTATTTCTAATTCAAGTAGACTGAATACTGTTGTTATTTATAATTCAGGTAGAGGGAGTAGTGTTGTTATTTATGATTCAGTTAGAGGGAGTACTGTTGTTATTTATAATTCAAGTAGAGGTAATACTATTCCTATTTATAATTCAGGTACGTAGAGGGAGTGCAGTTGATATTTATATTTCAGTGGAGGAAATACTGTTGTTATTTGTAATTCAGGTAGAGGGAATACTATTGCTATTTGTGATTCGGGTAAAGGGAATAATGTTGTTATATATAATTCGAGTGGAGTAAATACTATTGTTATTTATAATTCAGGTTGAGGAAATACTTTTGTTATTTAGAATTCAGGTAGAGGGTGTAGTGCTGTTATTTATGATTGGGGTTTAGGGAATACTGTTGTTATTTGTGATTCAGTTAGAGGGAATACTGTTGTTATTTATAATTCAGGTAGAGGGAATACTGTTGTTATAATTCAGGTAGAGGAAATACTGTTATTATTTGTAATTCAGTTACAGGGAATATTGTTGTTACTTGTGATTCAGGTAGAGGGAACACTGTTGATATTGATGATTCAGGTGGACTGAATACTGTTGTTGTTTATATTTCAGGTAGAGGGTGTAGTGTTGTTATTTATGATTCAGTTAGAGGGAGTACTGTTGTTATTGAAGATTCAGTTAGAGGGAGTACTGTTGTTATTTATAATTCAAGTGAAGGTAATACTATTCTTATTTATAATTCAGGTACGTAGAGGGAGTGCTGTTGATATTTATATTTCAGTGGAGGAAATACTGTTGTTATTTATAATTCAGGTAGAGGGAATACTGTTGTCATTTATAATTCAATTAGAGTAAATATGTTGTTTTTTTTAATTTAAGAAGAGTAAATACTATTCTTTTTTATAGATCTGGGAGATGGAGTACCTTTGTTATTTATAATTCAGGTAGAGGGAATACTATTGCTATTTTGATTCAGGTAAAGGGAATACTGTTGTTATATATAATTCGAGTGGAGTAAATACTATTGTTATTTATTATTCAGGTATAGGAAATACTTTTGTTATTTATAATTCAAGTAGAGGGAGTAGTGCTGTTATTTATGATTGAGGTTAAGGGAATACTGTTGTTATTTATAATTCAGGTAAAATGAATTCTATTCTTATTTATAATTCAGGTAGAGGGAATACTGTTGTTATTTGTGTTTCAGGTAGAGGGATTACTGTTGTTATTTATAATTCAGGTAGAGGGAATAGTATTTTTTTTTAAAATTCAGATAGAGGGAATAGTGTTGTTATTTATTTTGCAGGAAGAGGAAATACTCTTTTTATTTATAATTCATGTAGAGGGAATACTGTTGTTATTTATAATTTAGGTGATGAGAATACTGTTGTTATTTATAATTCAGGTAGAGGAAATACTGTTGTTATTTATAATTCATGTAGAGGGAGTGATGTTTTTATTTATGATTAAGGTAGAGGAAGTACTGTTGTTATTTATGAATCAAGTGGAGGGAATACTGTTGTTATTTATTATTCTGGTTGAGAGCGTACTGTTGTTACTTATAATTGAGGTAGAGGGAATTGTATTGTTTGTTATTTTAAGTAGAGGGAATAGAGTTGGTATTTATACTGGTGGTAGAGGTAATACTGTTGTTATTTATAATTCAAGTAGAGTAATTACTACTCTTATTTGTAATTCTGGTAGAGGGAATACTGTTGTTATTTCTAAATCAGTTATAGGGAATAGTGTTGTTATTTATAATTCAAGTATAGTAAATAGTGTATTTTTTTTTTAATTCAGGTAGAGGGAATACTGTTGTTATTTATAATTCTGGCAGAGAGAATACTGTTGTTACTTATAATTGAGGTATAGAAAATAGTGTTGTTATTTAAACTGTAGGTTGAGGAAATATTATTGTTATTTATAATTTGGGCAGTGGAAATACTGTTGCTATTTATAATTTACGTAGAGGGAATACTATTTTTATTTATAATTCAGGTAGAGGACATACTGTTTTTATTTATAATTCAAATAGAGGGAATACTGTTATTTAAGATTCAGGTAAAGGGAATACTGTTGATATATATAATTCGTGTAGAGTAAATATTATTGTTATTTATTATTCAGGTACAGTAAATACTGTTGTTATTTATAATTCAGGTAGAGGGAGTAGTGCTGTTATTTGTGATTGAGGTTAAGGGATTACTGTTGCTATTTATAATTCAGGTAGAGTAAATTCTATTCTTATTTATAATTCAAATAGAGGGAATAGTGTTGTTATTTATAATTCAAGTATAGTAAATTCTATTCTTATTTATAATTCAGCTAGAGGGAATACTGTTGCTATTTATAAGTCAAGTGGAGGGAATAGTATTGTTTTTTAAATTCAGATATAGGGAATAGTGTTGTAATTTATTCTGTAGGTAGATGAAATACTGTTTTTATTATAATTCAAGTAGAGGACATTGTTGTTATTTATAATTCAGGTAGAGGGAATAGTATTGTTTTTTAAATTCAGATATAGGGAATACTGTTATTATTTATAATTCAGGTAGAGGAAATACTGTTGTTATTTATAATTGATGTAGAGGGAGTGATGTTTTTATTTATGATTCAGGTAGAGGAAGTACTGTTGTTATTTATGAATCAAGTGGAGGGAATACTGTTGTTATTTATTATTCTGGTAGAGAGAGTACTGTTGTTACTTATAATTGAGGTTGAAGGAATTGTATTGTTTTTTATTTTAAGTAGAGGGAATAGAGTTGGTATTTATACTGGTGGTAGAGGTATTACTGTTATTATTTATGATTCTGGTAGAGGGAATACTATTGTTATTTGTGATTCAGGAGAAGAGAATACTGTTGCTATTTATGATTCTGGTAGAGAGAATTCTGTTGTTATTTATAATTCAGGTGAAGAGAATACGGTTATTTATGATTCAGGTGGAGGGTATACTGTTGTTATTTATAATTCAAGTCGAGTAATTATTACTCTTATTTGTAATTCTGGTAGAGGGAATACTGTTGTTATTTTTAAATCAGTTATAGGGAATAGTGTTGTTATTTATAATTCAAGTATAGTAAATACTGAATTTTATTAATAATTCAGGTAGAGGGAATACTGTTGTTATTTATAATTCTGGTAGAGAGAATACTGTTGTTACTTATAATTCAGGTATAGAAAATAGTGTTGTTATTTAAACTGTAGGTTGAGGAAATATTATTGTTATTTATAATTTAGGCAGTGGAAATACTGTTGCTATTTATAATTTACGTAGAGGGAATACTATTTTTATTTATAATTCAGGTATAGGACATACTGTTGTTGTTTATAATTCAAATAAAGGGAATACTGTTATTTACGATTCAGGTAAAGGGAATACTGTTGATATATATAATTCGTGTAGAGTAAATACTATTGTTATTTATTATTCAGGTACAGTAAATACTGTTGTTATTTATAATTCAGGTAGAGGGAGTAGTGCTGTTATTTGTGATTGAGGTTAAGGGATTACTGTTGTTATTTATAATTCAGGTGGAGTAAATTCTATTCTTATTTATAATTCAGGTAGAGGAAAAACTGTTTTTATTTATAATTCAAGGAGATGGAGTAGTGTTGTTATTTATGATTCAGTTTAAGGGAATACTGTTGTTTTTTATAATTCAAGCAGAGTAAATACTATTCTTATTTATTATTCTGGTAGAGGAAATACTGTTTTTATTTATAATTCAGGTTTTGGGAATACTATTGTTATTTGTGATTCAGGTCGAGGGAATTCTGATGTCACTTATAATTGAGGGAGAGGGAATAGTATAGTTTTTTTTAAATTCAGGTATAGGAAATGTTGTTGTTATTTGTGATTCAGGTAGATTGAATACTGTTATTTATGATTCAGGTAAAGGGAATACTGTTGATATATATAATTCGAGTAGAGTAAATACTATTGTTATTTATAATTCAGGTACAGGAAATACTGTTTTTATTTATAATTCCGATAGAATGAGTAGTGCTGTTATTTATTATTGAGGTTCAGGCAATACTGTTGTTATTTATAATTCACGTAGAGGGAATAGTATAGTTATTTATAATTCAAGTAGTGAGAATACTATTATATATAATTCAGTTATAGGGAATACTGTTATTTATAATTCAAGTAGTGTAAATACTATTCTCATTTATAATTCAGGTAGGGGAATACTGTTGTTATTTATAAATCAGTTATAGGGAATATTATTGTTATTTGTGATTCTGGTACTGGGTATACTGTTGTCACTTTTAATTCATGTGGAGCGAATATTGTTTTTATTTGTGATTCTGGTTGAGGGAATACTGTTGTTATTTATGATTCAGGTAAAGGGAAGAATGTGATTATTTTTAATTCAAGTTGAGTAAATACTATTGATGTTTATAATTCAGGTAGAGGAAATAATGTTGTTAATTATAATTGAGGGAGAGGGAGTAGTGTTGTAATATATGATTCAGGTAAAGGGAACAGTGTTGTTATTTATAATTCAAGTAGAGTAAATACTATTGATGTTTATAATTCAGATAGAGGAAATACTGTTGTTATTTATAATTGAGGGAGAGGGATTAGTGTTGTTTTAATGATTCAGGTGAAAGGAACACTGTTTTTAGTTATAATTCAAGAAGAGTAAATACTATTGATATTTATAATTGTGGTAGAGGAATTACTGTTGTTATTTATAATTCAGGTAGAGAGAGTAGTGTTGTTATTTATGATTCTGTTAGGAAGAATACTGTTGTTATTTTTGATTCTGGTAGAGAAAATACTGTTGTTATTTATAATTCAGGTTGAGAGAATACTGTTGTTATTTATAATTCAGGTTGAGAGAATACTGTTGTTTTTTATAATTTAAGCAGATCGAATACTATACTTATTTATAATTCAGGTAGAAGGAATGCTGTTGTTATTTATGATTCTGGAGGAGAGACTGCTTTTTTATTGATAATTCAGATTGAGTGAGTGGTGTTGTTTTTTATGGTTCAGGTAAAGGGATTACTGGGTTTATGTATGATTCAAGTAAAGAGAATACTGTTGTTATTTATAATTCAGGTAGAGGGAATACTTTTGTTATTTCTGATTCTTGTAGAGAGAATACTGTTGTTATTTATTATTCATATAGATGGAATACTGTTGTTATTTATTATTCATATAGATTGAATACTATTGCTATTTATGATAATGGTAGAGAGAATATTGTTATTATTTATAATTGAGGTAGAGGAAGGAGTGTTGTTATTTTTGATTCAAGAAGAGTAAAACATATTCTTATTTATAATTTATGTAGAGGGAATAGTGTTGTTATTTATAAATTACTTAGAGGGAATAGTATTCTTGTTATAATTCAGGTAGATGGAATACTATTGTTATTCGTGATTCAGGCGGAGGGAATACTTTTGTTACTTATAATTCAGGTAGAGGGAGTAGTGTTGTTATTTATAATTTATATAGAGTAAATATTATACATATATTTAATTGAGGTAGAGGAAATACTGTTGTTATATATAATTCAGGCTGAGGGAATACTATTGTTACTTATAATTCAGGAAGAGGAAATGCTGTTATATATAATTCAGGATGAGGGAATACTATTGTTACTTATAATTCAGGAAGAGGAAATGCTGTTATTTATAATTCAGGTAGAGGGATACTGTTGTTATTTATAATACAGGGAGAGGGAATAATGTTGTTATTTATGGTTAAGGTGGACGGAATGCTGTTGTTAATTATAATTCTGATAGAGAGAATACTGTTGTTACTTATAATTCAGGTAGAGTAAATAATGTTGATATTTATGGTGAAGGTTAAGGGAATACTGTTATTATTTATAATTCAGGGAGAGGCAATACCGTTCTTATTTATAATTCAGGTAGAGGGAGTAGTGTTGTTATTTATGATTTTGGTAAAGTGAATACTGTTATTTATAATTCAAGTAGAGTAAATACTATTCTCATTTATAATTCAGGTAGAAGGAATACTGTTGCTATTTATAAATCACTTAACGGGAATAGTATTGTTGTTTATAATTCAGGTAGATGGAATACTGTTGTTATTCGTGATTCATGCGGAGGGAATACTTTTTTTACTTATAATTCAGGTAGAGGAAGTAGTGTTGTTATTTATGATTCAGGTGAAGGGAATATTGTTGTTATTTATAATTTATGTAGAGTAAATATTATACATATTTATAATTGAGGTAGAGGAAATACTATTGTTATATATAATTGAGGCTGAGGGAATACTATATTTATTTATAATTCATGTAGAGTAAATACTGTTGATATTTAAGATGAAGGTTAAGGGAATACTGTTATTATTTATAATTGAGGTAGAGGGAGTAGTGTTGTTATTTATGATTTGGGTAGAGGGAATACTGTTGTTATTTATAATTCAAGAAGAGTAAAACATATTCTTATTTATAATTCATGTAGAGGGAATACTGTTGTTATTTTAAATCACTTAGAAGGAATAGTATTGTTGTTTATAATTCAGGTAGATGGAATACTATTGTTATTCATGATTCAGGCGGATGGAATACTTTTGTTACTTATAATTCAGTTCGTGGAAGTTGTGTTGTTATTTGTGATTCAGGTGAAGGGAATACTGTTGTTATTTATAATTCAGGTAGAGGATATACTGTAGTTATTTATAATACAGGAAGAGGGAGTAATGTTGTTATTTATGGTTAAAGTGGAGGGAATACTGTTGTTATTATAATTCAGGTAGAGGAATTTCTGTTGTTATTTATAATTCAGGGAGACGGAATACTGTTGATATTTATCATAAAGGTTAAGGGAATACTGTTATTATTTATAATTCAGGGAGAGGCAATACTGTTCTGATTTATAATTCAGGTAGAGGGAGTAGTTTTGTTATTGACGATTTTGGTAAAGTGAATATTGTTATTTATAATTCAAGTAGAGTAAATACTCTTCTCATTTATAATTCATGTAGAGGGAATACTGTTGTTATTTATAAATCAGTTAGAGGGAATTGTGTTGTTTTTTATGATTCAAGTAGAGGGAATAGTATTGTTATTTGTGATTCAGGTATGGGAATACTGTTGTCACTTATAATTCAAGTAGAGGGAATGGTATAAATTTTTTAAACTTCAGGTAGAAGGAATATTGTTTTTATTTGTGATTCAGGTAGATGGAATACTGTTGTTATTTATAATTCAGGTGGAGTTAATACTATTGTTATTTAAAATTGAGGTAGAGGGAATAATGTTGTTTATGATTTGGGTAGAGGGAATACTGTTGTTATTAATAATTCAAGAAGAGTAAAACATATTCTTATTTATAATTCATTTAGAGGGAGTACTGTTGTTATTTATAAATCACCTAGAGGGAATTGTATTGTTGTTTATAATTCAGGTAGATGGAATACTATTGTTATTCGTGATTTAGGCGGAGGGAATACTTTTTTTAGTTATAATTGAGGTAGAGGTAATGCTTTTATTATTTATAATTCTGATAGAGAGAATACTGTTGTTACTTATAATTCAGCTAGAGGGAATAGTTTTGTTTTTTTAATTCAGGTAGAGGGAATGGTGTTGTTATATATACTGCATGGAGAGGAAATACTGTTGTTATTTATAATTCAGGTAGAGTAAATCATTACTTACATTGTTATTCACGAATAAATGTTTTGAGGGTCTGGAATGGCCACGAGGTTAGGGCGTATGACTCATAATATGGGAGTCGTGGGTTCGAATCCGTCTCACACTAAACATGTTCTGAGGGCATTATGACGGTACAATCAATCCTAATAAATGTTTCTTTGGCCTTTGAGAACGTATTTTATTCACTCTTGTCATCATGTGTTAAAAAAATTTATTTTTTTCGTCGTGTAAAGCTGCTTAATGAGATTCCTCACTACATCCATCCCTTTCGCTCTAGAAGGATCGAAGCACAGATCTTAGCGTTGTGGTGCATAATATTCCCACTGACTCACAGGAGACTTTAGTTTGAAAATGATGTCACTAAACTTTAACAGTTAATAATTTCTATTAAGAAAATCGTACGTTGAATTTTAACAGAAAGTGTTTTCCGTTAAGATAATTTTCTTATTGCAAAGTCACTTCAGGCTATCTGCTGAGTCCACCAAGGGGAATAGAACCCCTGATTTTAGTGTTGTAAATCTTTAGACTTAAATATAATATTAAGCTATGTTTTAACATTAAATACTTTCTGTTAAAGTAGTCAGACGCTACATTTTGACAGTAAATATTGTCTATCAAGAAAATCACACCCTAAATTTAACAGTAAATACTTTTTATTGAGATAATCAGACGCAATATATTAACAGCAAATACTTTTTAGTAAGCAAATCATGTTACTGCATTTCTATAACAAAATCTTAAGATCTACCTGCCGTCCATACCAGATATAATACGGGTACTTAGTCGCTAATGTCTTGTGAAAATTAGTATTTTCTTTAAAAAAGCTTTTGTTTGATTAAACAAGGGAATTAGTTTCCAACTAACCCGTAATTAGAAACGTTTTTTTTCTATTATCTTCTATAAGCTGACCCAATCAATCAATAACGAAAGAGTTGCGTCTTTCTCTGATCACTGTATACGTTAAACGCCGTCAGTAACTCCCACCTTCTTTACCTTCCTTCCACCCATGTTGAGACTGTCATCATACCAGACTATCTACTTACATTAAACAATACAACTAATTTAAATTCATTAATTCTCCCTCCATTACGTCAGTAATTAGGATTCTTCGAATTGAAGTTTTCACGAGCGAGCCTGTTCTGATCCACGTGCATGTCATTTCCGCTGCGTAGGCGAGTCTCTTCTCCCTGATGTAGAGAGTAATGAAGAATCATGATCTGCACTGCAACTCGAGGCCAATAAAAGTAGGCCTCACTTTCGAACATTGTTTCGTCAGTCTTTATTACTTACCGTCTTTATGTTTCGTGCTTGTTTTTTCCCTCTAACCAAATACTCCCCAATCTAGACATTTTTTTTCTGTATTGGAACAAACATATTTGACATTGTAATGCATAAGTCAAAACAATAAATAAAACGTATCTGTTAAGTCCACAGGATTATAAATGGATGACTTCGACATTTTCGTAGATATATGAACAGTGTTAGTTTCAATGTGGTTAAAACTTGCGTTAAGACTTTCTCTATTGACCATAGCGATATCTGATGGACATTAGGGCTACATTTTCAGATCAGAGGCTTTTATGACTCAGGTATAGACGCCTCTAATTTCGAACTACTGTTCAAAAGGAAAGCAACCAGCCAACCTGCAGCACCTCCTCTCCTGTCTGTAAAGGTCTAGATTGGTGAACCAAATTATTTAAACACATTTTTTACGGGATAATCTTAAGAACTGGTTGTTGTATAAGTGTGGGAACTGACGTAGACCAGGTCGGCTTGGAGGTGTCCGTAATACTGACCAACTTATGAAGTGGTAGTTCTGCAGAGAACCAAGGTATACGAACAGATTGTTGAAACTGGATCGTACTATGAATTACACAGGTTGTTAACCTGTCTACTGTGAAAACCTGCCTACTGTGAATCAAACTGGTTGTTAACCTGTCTACTGTGAATCACACTTCTTGTTAACCTGTCCACTGTGAATCAAACTGGTTGTTAACCTGTCTACTGTGAATCACACTGCTTGTTAACCTGTCTACTGTGAATCAAACTGCTTGTTAACCTGTCTACTGTGAATCACACTGCTTGTTAACCTGTCTACTGTGAATCACACTGCTTGTTAACCTGTCTACTGTGAATCACACTGCTTGTTAACCTGTCTACTGTGAATCAAACTGGTTGTTAACCTGTCTACTGTGAATCAAACTGGTTGGTAACCTGTCTACTGTGAATCACACTGCATATTAACCTGTCTACTGTGAATCACACTGGTTGTTAACCTGTCTACTGTGAATCAAACTGGTTGTTAACCTGTCTACTGTGAATCACACTGGTTGTTAATCTGTCTACTGTGAATCACACTGCTTGTTAACTTTCATACTGTAAGTTAAACTGTTTTATATCGGTACTTGTATCCAGTGTTAAACTAATAAATTTTCAACGTTAAAATCAGTACAGAGTTACAATATTTTTCAGAGTAATGCTTTACATTTTTCGACGTGCCACACGCCATCTTCAGGAGTGGAAGTTGTAAGCGGTGAATTTAACGTTTTGTATTTTCTTATTTTTATCACCTAACCTGTCTGTAATTTTGCACTTGTGCATGAATACCAGAACAGTTTTTCGCCACATCCTTAGATATTCGCCAGATTGGATCTTTATCTCTATTTAATAATTTATAATTCTTTCTTCTAAATTTCAGGGCCGGACACAACCAGGTGGTTGATGCTTTAACCCGTTATCCAAGTTAATGTGTTATCAGTTCCTAATATAACACAAAACAATAATGATAGACAGGTAAAGACAACACTAACTGCGAGCTATTATTCTATGAGGCCCGGCATGGCCATGTGGTTAGGGCGCTCGACTCGTTATCTGAGGGTGGCAAGTTCGATTCCCCATCACACCGAAGATGGTTGCCCTTTTAGCAGTAGGAGCTTTATAATGTAACGGTCAATCTCACTATTCGTTGGTAAAAGAATGGCCCAAGAATTGGCGGTTGGTGATAATGACAAGCTGTCTTCCCTCTTGTCTTACACTGTTAAAATAGGGACGGCCAGCGCAGATAGCCCTCGTGTAGCTTTGCTCGAAATTCAAAACAAACCAATCTACATTTCAGATATTACAGCAACTAATACTTGATAATCGCTAAGAATAATGAAATTTAAAAGAATTAAAAATTATCAAGGAGAGATTAGAGATGAAGATCCAGTTAATATCTAAGAATGGGACGAGACCTGTTCTTATATTTAAGAATGGGACGAGACCTGTTCTAATATCTAAGAATGGGACGAGACCTGTTCTAATATTTAAGAATGGGACGAGACCTGTTCTAATATTTAAGAATGGGACGAGACCTGTTCTAACATCTAAGAATGGGACGAGACCTGTTCTAACATCTAAGAATGGGGCGAGACCTGTTCTAATATTTAAGAATGGGGCGAGACCTGTTCCAATATTTAAGAATGGGACGAGATCTGTTCTGATCTTTATGCACGAATACAAACTTATAGAAGGTCAGGTGATATTTAAGAAAATACAAAGTATGAAATTTATCGCTTGCAAGCTCAACTCCTTAAGATTATACGTTGAAACATGGAGAATTATTATTTTGAAATTGTGTATTGATTTTAACGTAGTGCATTTATTATTTTAAATATGTACTCCCGCATGACTTGTTAAGGAAAATTAACAAAATTCCGATGTAATCTAATACTAAAGAGTCAAAAAATAAAATACATTGTAATTTGTTTTTCTTTGAATTTCGCGCAAAGCTACACGAGGTCCCTAATTTAGTAGTGTAAGACTAAAGCGAAAGCAGCTAGTCATTGCCTCCCACCACCAACTCTTGGACTACTTTTTTACCAACGAATAGTGGGATTGACCATAAATTATAACACTCTCACGGTTGAAAGGGCGAGCATGTTTGGTGCGACGGGAATTCGAACCCGCGACCCTCAGATTACGAGTTGAGTGCCTTAAAAACCTGGCCATGCCGGGCCTCTTGCTGTTTACTTCGTAGAATTTCTTGTATTAGTTGTGTTGTGCATGCCGATTTGTGTTTGATAATTGATAAACGCACATTGTAACTAAGTAATAATGTTATTCAATGTTCAAAAACGTTGTGTTTATCTTGTTGGTTTCCTGCGCTACGGAAAAAAATGTGTATTATTTGAACAATATTAATTTTGAATATAGAGTATCGTATTTATCTAATATTTAAATAATAATTTTATGCATAGTTATTTAACAATAATTACTGCATGGTTGATTTGACTTACACAAAGTACTTTTACCAAAAACTCATTTTTGCCAAAGTGGCAGTGTTAGGTAATAATTTCTTTGAAATCTGCACACAGCTAACTATAATATTGTACTTCTTTAATAGAGGATAAACCGTCAACTCTTTGGCTACTTCTTTCTTTCGAATAGTGGAATGTGACTATAACTTTTATAACGTACCTGAGACCCCAAGATATGGAGTGTGTTTTGGTCAGGTCATTGCATTATCTTGATAGTTCTATTGAAGTTAGCAGTCAGTATTGTCTAGATGATTACACTCCACTGTTTAGTTCTGTTTAAGTTAACAATCAGTATTGTCTAGGTGATTGTATTCCGTTGTTTATTTCTGTTTATGTTAGCAATCAGTATTGTTTAGTTGATTACATTCCCTTGTTTAGTTCTCTTTAAGTTAGTAATTAGTATTTCTAGGTGATTACATTCTGTTGTTTAGTTCTGTTCCCTTCTATTGAAGGGAGTACATGTTGAAAACAGATTTCAGATTCCACCAGTAGTACGTGATGTAATATGATCTTTTAGATATCAATGCTATAACAATTTCTTCTGAAAAAATGGCCTGAGGCTATTCAAGGGAATTAAAATTGGAAGTTCAATTTTTCATCCTCTGTTTCCTATTTTAACTTAATCCCGTGCGCAATAAAAAAACGTTTCTGGAAGAAGAAACTACAGTATTTTGGTAAGGCTTTTCACCAAAAATATTTCTAAAATTTAATACAGTTTATTTGGATAAATCCACTTTTCAACGGAAATCGAAATAAATTTTCATTTATCACCAGATGCTAGATTATCTGTAGTCGTTTCTATAGTTAATCTCCATTCAAGAGACAGGATGTGAGAGAAAGTTTATCGTATCAACCATCTGTTTTTGTTTCACTTTTTCTAGACACACTACTGTGTTGTTGATTTTTGTTTACAGTTGAGAATACTTTTAATTTTTCTTTACAACAGAAAGGTTCACTGCAAATTGTTTTATTATGATATTAGCTGGTCACTTTTTATTCAGGAAATTTAGTTTGTCGCTATAATGTTTTATGCATGGGCCCTTTAGATATTTATGGTCCTTTCTATTTATTAATAAGAATTTTTGATAAGAAATGAGTACATATGACAACCAGGAAAGCAATGTGTAACGAATCAAGCTAGAGAAACTTGGGTTTAGAAATTCAGTACTATATAACGGACTAACTAGGAAAATTTAATGTTTTAAATTAGTAAGCCGGAAAACTGAAATTTACAATTCTTAGAATGCGGTCAGTCATAAATTATCGACATTTTCGGCCATAATCCTAATAATATCGCTCAAGATTAAGTTAGTTTTGAAAGTTTCAGTTAGAAATGAATCTTCGTACATTTTCTCCAAACCCACACTTACTTTGAATTGTTAAGGATAGACGCAGTGTACCAGACTGAGGATAGGAATGTGCAAAGTTAAATGTCGATATGATATGAAACGCGTTTCGAAGCTTCATCTGTGAAGACATTGTAATTGTGACGGTTAATCGTATTATTTGCTTTATAATAGCCACGTAGGCTATGAGTGCTGCTGGCTGGTTGTATTCCGTATCGGTAAAAATTTAAATTGAGAATGACCATGCCTGAGCCTTTGACGTTCCTGACCATTTGGTCAATGCATCGCATAAAGGGCTGTCTGGTTGAAAATATCAAATTCGTTAGGTAAGCTAATAATATCATACACTAATCTAAAAGTACAATTCAAGATTTCTAAAATCATGTTTAAACAATATTATAAAACCTAGTATTATCAACAATAAAATCCAATAAATATCTCACGTTCTTTTTATTCTGTTGGTAATAATAATAATAATAATAATTTCCCAAATGTTTTAAATATTTTAAGGATCACGTGTTAGGTCTCATTAAACCACTCAAAATAGGGAACGATTTTTCTTGTGCATGTCTGATACTTATTTATCTCTTTTCATATTTGACTGGATGTTTAGTATTACTCCACTGTTTAAGCTTGTTTTGTTTGTATGTGTGTCAGCATTTGTAGTTTTTATTTTTTTTATATAAAAGAACCGATGACGCTTTCGTTCATACTTCTTCTTTAAGACATATTTATTAAAACTAAACGAAGATCTATAAGAATGTATTTAGAAAGAAACCGAGTTATTGTTATCAGTTTCTCACAAACTACCTATACTACATCATCTTCGTAATTCAAGAAGGAAGTATTTGACAAAAAAAAACAACAACTTGCAAGTTGACTAATATTTGTTTGGGATTTGCTCCAACTAATAATGCTGCCGTTTGAAGCTATCTGTGAAAATCGTTGGAGGAATAAAACGTACGTGCCCTTAAACCAAGTGCCCCTCCCCCAAAATAGAGAAAAGTAATGTCTGGTCTGACTAAAAAGATCGACAGCTGACATTCGACTCTGGAACCCTCAAAACTAGCTGGGCCATGGTTTTAAGTTGGAATTTGTTGTAGAAATTTGTCTGTCGAACACAATGTTGAGATGAAAATCCAATACTCCAGCGAAGCTAGCCGCAATCGAGTTGCTCTGTTTCATAGTATGATAGGAATTATGTATTATCTCAAAATTATTATGAGAGCGATACGCTCTTGCCATATTTATTTTTATATATTTCAACTTACAGATTAAATTAAAGAAAACTGTTAAGAAGAATTATTTTTATGTTTCTTGTTTGTCTAGCAAGTAAGTAAGGTGAAGGATCATTTTAACTATACGCCCTGTAATGACCCATAAAGTAATCGGTGCACCCTGTAATGACCCATAAAGTATACAGGTACACCCAGTAACGACTCCTAAAATATACTGGTACACCGTAGTGACTCCTAAAGTATACTACTACAACCTTTAATGACTTCTAAGCTATATTGGAAGTCCTTGTAATGACTTTTAAATTATACTGGTACACCCTGTAATGACTTCTAAATTATACTGGTACACCCTATAATGACTCTTAAACTATACTGATGAATTATAATGGTAAACTCTGTAATGACTCCTAAAGTATACTGGTACACACTGTAATGACTCCTAAACTATATTGAAACACCTTTTAATCACTCCTAAAGTATAGTGGTACACTCTGTAATGATTCATAAATTATATTGGAACAATTAGTAACGACTCCTGAAGTACACTGGTACACCCTGTTATGACTCCTAAGTATACTGGTACACCTGGCAATGACTGATGAATTATAATGGTAAATCCTGAAATGACTTCTAAAGTGTAACTTGTATTGGTACATCCTTTATTTTTCATAAGGCCTAAAGTATATTGATACATTCTGATGACCATAAATGTTGATAATAGCCGTGCAGCGTGGTTTCTATTGCCCCATAAGGCTGTTATGTCCAACTTACAGACATCACCACGTGTAGATCATCTTGTGTACTTAGATGACTGTTGCCATGTACCTGCTTCAACAACCGGATCGCTCATAAATCCATAGGCAATGCCTCAGGCGACTTAACAGATATATCTTCGTATGGAATATTTTGAATGCCTGTTTCATTCTCCAGTTGGTTGAGGTATACGACGGTGAATGGATATGTCATGAAAGCAACATGTACTTGAGATTTGTGTTACTTTTCTTGGAAGATGTCCTTCTTGGTCACGTATTGTTACCTGGGGCATGTCGATGGCTTTTGCCATCAAACCTTTTATCATGCATTCTTCTTTGTTAAAGGACATTTTGTAGGCCTTTTTCTTGATGGTTCTGGGTTCCCAAACTGATCTATATTCGTCAGCCTTAACATACTTTTAAGATGTGAACGTATGAATATATTAGACCAGAATGGGCTGTTATATACAAAATGCCAAATAGTTTCAACATTTATTTCTGGTATAACGTACTCAACCTTCTATAGTTGTGGTATCAATATCAAGTTATATAGTGTATATTTGTGTATATATATATGTTTGTGTGTGTATATATATATATATATATATATATATAGAGAGAATATTAATACTGATAAGAGTTGAGTAAATCAAAACAAAATCACAAGATAGAACTGCATTAGAAACATCTGATCCAACCTTTGAATTATTATATTAGTTTGTTATAACCACAAATATTTTAGTATTGTACAATTCGATTATTTTTATACAAAGTTAAAGGACTTTTATGTTCTGTTTTCAGTTACAATAAAATAAGCGTGTAAAGGATTCGTTATTTTTATGGTTTAGGAGTAATTCATCTGGAAAACAAACACCTCGGTTAAATGCTTCTTTGATCTCCATTCTCCCGTGGTTCAGTGGTGAGCTTGAAACTTTACAACGCAAAACCCCGAGATTCAATCCCTACGATAGGCACAACGTAGGTGGCTCTCCCGTGGTTCGGTCGAAGGTTTACAACGCAAATAGTTCATAGTTTAGCATTGTATTTAGTGAATAAAAGAAGGAAATGTTAATTATTTTTACGAAGCAACTTGCCTTCTTGGGCTAAACGTGATATATATAGTCAGATAATATACACGCCTAGTATAATATTTACTTATTATTAGCTCTTAACTCATACCCCATCTAGCGGAAACACACTAGCAGTATTTATCTAAATAAACACAAAACCTTTATTTAAAGATTTCTATCGACTTTATACAGAATGTTCAGTAAACGGCGTTTTACTAAATTTGACAAAAATATTTCTTTTGTCGGTACTTCAGCGCTAAGTTTACGTACTTACGATGATAAAATCCGGGGTTCGGTTCCTCGCATTGAAAAGGGCGCAGATAGCCTATTAACAGTGTAGTGTCGCGCTCAAAACATACTCAAACAAAAAAGCCATCTAGCGGATTATGAATAAACTGAACGACACAAAAGCTAGCCAGTAGGTTTGCTTCCTCGTGGTCCAGCGGTACGTTCAAACTTAAAACACTAAAACCCGGGTTTCGATATTCGTGGTGAGTACAGCACGGATAGCCAAGTTCTGTAATTTTGTGCTTAACTTTCAAACAACAACAAACAAACAAACATATCCTTCAGTTGTTATTGTTTTCCTGAGCTAAATAAGATATACGCCAACTAGTGGATTTTCACTCTAGTTGGGCAACAACACACACATTTCAACTAACTGCTTTATTCAGGTAGACTACATGTTTCATATAGCGAATCGTATAACACTGGCAACCTCGTTTTTCTTGTATTTTGTTCTAAGGTAAATGATATATACATCATCTTTGTTTTTGATTTAATCAAACAACACACATTTAATTCGTGATGACGAGAAACCCACTTTAAGTAAAAATGTATTTTCATTACAGCTAGTATGGGTATGAGAACTTTAATTAATTTTTAAAGTTATTTAACAGTTGTTCTGTACCTTATTTTCATTAAACTTCTAATTCCCATACCAGCCGTCTTGAGAATGGAACACACATTTAAGTGTATTATTTTTTCCTTTGTCTTTTCATCTATGAAATAAGCATTGAAATTAGCTTTTTTTCTGAGTCACAAAGAGAATATATATATATACACACACACTTACCTAGTGGTTTTCACTTAGCTAATGGATGCATGTACCCACTTAGTGTATAATTTTGTACAACAAATCCTCTACACATAATATTTTTACGCAGGTTCAAACACAAAAATCACACTTAGCGATTTACTACTCAGCAGAAGAACACACGAGGTGTATGAAATTCTGACATACAGGACTGGTATTGTATGTAATACACACCCCAGTTTTACCGAGTCTATCACTCACATGATGTCATTTCACTGAGACAAAATATGTGTTACCAACAATTGATGGAAGAAAAAAGGGTTAATAGTGGTACATTGTTACTTCTGAGGAAAACATGAATCTGATAAATGCTGCGACAACAGGACGTCCACTGATTTTGCAATTAATGTTTGAGACTTCCGTGCGAAAGAAAGAATCCACCATGTATCACAAACAAAAAGCGTGACTTAAGGGTCAACGTGTCAGAGTGTAGGCTCAAGACATTGTGTGCCGTTGATGCAAGTAGCTATTAAGTAGTTGTTTGCTATTATTTGAATCAAACAATTCTACCTTCCCCCACAAAAAAGCAAGCTATGTGATTTAAAACATTTCCCAGTGGCTCAGTGATAAGTCTAAGGCAGTGGTTTCCAACCAGGGGTGCTCACACCCCTTGGGGGTGCGAGATAACATTTCTTTTTTTTTATTTATATTAAGGGTACTGTCCTATATATTTAAAAATTACGTTCGATTTTTATTTCTTATTTTTCTTGTTACAGACGTAGCTTTTTATCTTGTTACAATAAACTGTCGTTTTTACCGTCACCAGCGCAGACTGAAATCTTAATGTACAAATGTAAACAAACAACACACGAAACGTAAACGTGACCTAAATACTCGGCACAACTAATTAGGTTACGTTTATGAACGCCATCTTAAAGTATCTATTATTTATTTATGTTATGTATTCACGTGATTGTGACTCGAGAAACTTCCAGAAGTATCCAGAATTAGTCGATGACGTCATGTGACGTATATTCGAGAATATTCTAGAAAATTTCGCAGTGTATATAAACCCATGTGTGATGCTATGGTAGTCAGTGCATTGTTGATTCTGTGCTCGTGCAAAAAACTTCATTATGTCAAAGAAAAGGAAATGGAATGATGATTATGTGAAGTTTGGTTTCATTTGCATCGGAACAACTGAGGATCTGCAGAAACCCCTGTGCATGCTTTGTGACACTGTCCTTTCAAACGCGAATTTGAAGCTATCTAAGCTGCAGGAACAGTTCAACAACCGGCATGGTGGAGCAGCTGTTGCAGACCATAATGTTGAATCGTTGAAAGGTAGAAGGGCCCGCTTTGATTCTCGAGCAACCCTTCCAAAATTAGGTTTTATATCTGCTGACAAATCACTGCTGATGGCGAATGGGAACGTTATAATGTGTGATAAATCCCACTATTCATTGGTAAAAAGTAGCCCAAGAGTTGGCGGTGATGACTAACTGCCTTCCCTCTAGCCTTTCACTGCTAAATTAGGGATGACTAGCGCAGATAGCCCTCATGTAGTTTTGCGCGAAATTCCAAACAAACAAACAAAACAGAAATATCAAACTCCTTCTGGAATACAGTGTTACCTGTCATATGGGAATATGTAATGTCACGATGATAAATGTCGAATAATGAAGAAGCAACAGGACGAACAGGTCTAATATTTATAATAATGTATCACGCTGCACTAGAAATTTGTCCCGCTAGAGTTGGTTTGGTTTTTGGAATTTCGCACAAAGCTACTTGAGGGCTATCTGTGCTAGCCGTCCCTAATTTAGCAGTGTAAGACTAGAGGGAAGGCAGCTAGTCATCACAACCCACCGCCAACTCTGGGGCTACTTTTTTATCAACGAATAGTGGGATTGACCGTAACATTATAACACCCCCACGGCTGGGAGGGCGAGCATGTTTGGCACGACTCGGGCGCGAACCCTCGACCCTCAGATTACAAAGCGCACGCCTTAACGCGCTAGGCCATGCCAGGCCCCCGCTTGAGTTTCTGTAACTTGCCAATCATGGATATCAGAAGTACGTCAAAATATCATTTGAGGCTAATACATTTTGTGGTATTGAATGAAAGGTCTACCTGGTTGTGATTTGTCATGAACAAGGAATGAACCTGCTGCATTATTTCTTAGGTAATTTATGAAGAGTTTTTATGAGTAGTAGACTGGAATGGACGGAGATTCCTGTTGTAGAGACACAACATGAAAGTCAACGTTGCGAAAATCTTTCGCCTGTTTTCTTTAGGAAGACTCTCGTAACACCATCCTTTACATCAGATCCGCTGCTTGTTTCTGATGTTAGCGCAAAGTTACACAAAGAGAAGACATCAAATCAGCAACACCCACAGCCAGTTCTTGGTCTCCTCTAACCACTAGCTTTTTGAAGCTTGAACGGCTCTAAAGTGTAGAGAACGATTTTGTAGCAAAGAAACCTAGTCCTACATCTTTAGATTCAGCATGCTAATGCCCGGATCACGCCCTGCCAGGGATAAAGTTGAAATATTATTAAAAACACAACAAACTCTCATTGCAAACCTTAAAGGACAAATTGAGAGAGTTATTGAAAAGCAAAAAAAACCTTTACATTATATTAACAGTAGTTATATTTGCATTTTCAAAAAAATGTGACTTCCATTTGTGATCCATTCTGTAACAGCAGTTTCGAACAACTGGTTATATCGGGACTTTGAAAGCGATGCAAACTGTCTTTTGGGATTCTTTCTGAGGCAGTAGCATGGTAAAACTGGTTATACTGGGATTTTGAAGGAGATGGAACTCCGTTTTGGGATCCACTTTGTAGCATCACCATGGTACCACTGGTTACATTGAAAGTTTGAAAGAGATGGAACTTCATTTTGGGATCCACTTTGTAGCATCACCATGGTACCACTGGTTACATTGAAAGTTTGAAAGAGATGGAACTCCGTTTTGGGATCCACTTTGTAGCATCACCATGGTACCACTGGTTACAATGAAAGTTTGAAAGAGATGGAACTTCATATTGGGATCCACTTTGTAGCATCACCATGGTACCACTGGTTACATTGAAAGTTTGAAAGAGATGGAACTTCATTTTGGATTTCACTTTATAGCGTCGTCATGTAAGAACTGAAGAAAAACACTTTTTCTTGCAATTAGATAATTCGGAACGCTGATAAATTGAATTATTTTGGAAACTTCAAACCCAATTTAATTCCTGGATTTATATTAATAACTAAATGGATAGAATTTGAGGGAATAGTATGTATCTCCTGATGCAACATTCAAAGAATTCGATCTAATCAGCTGATGCAACATTTTTTTAGAGGTTGAAACTTTGTAAACTTTCTGTTAATAGCCTAATGTCGATTTACATTTTAATGTTAACTTATTATCTGTTTGTTTGTTGTTGTTGGTTTTTTTCAGTGTGATCCGGCAGTAGGAATGAAAAACTTTTTGGATATGCTCTCAAGAAAGTCTCACAAAGTGATTGTTCTATTCGGAGCTGTCTGTACCGCTGTCACCGATCCGATTGCTAAAGCAGCTGAGTTTTTTCAATTAGTTCAGGTAAAAGAATAACAATGACAATTTAACAATGGTTAAAAAATAGATCAAGTAGGCATGCTGTTTTATTTAACATAATATATTTAAGCCTAATGGTATTAAATATAATAGATGTAAGGAAACCCAAAACTAGATAATGTAGGTGTAGTGCGTCATTTAATATCGTATGCTTAAACAAACCTAATGGTATTGAATGTGAGAAATGGAAAAGATTTTAAGACTATATCAAGTGGGTTTAGTATGTTATTTAACACTGCATGTTCAAGCCTAATGGTATTGAATGTGATAAATGGAAACAAATCTTAAGACTATATCAAGTGGGTTTAGTATGTTATTTAACACTGCATGTTCAAGCCTAATGGTATTGAATGTGATAAATGGAAAAAAATCTTAAGACTATATCAAGTGGGTTTAGTATGTTATTTAACACTGCATGTTCAAGCCTAATGGTATTGAATGTGATAAACATTAAAAATATATTGTGATGAACTACTTAAACTATTACATTTATGGAAAGACTTCTATATTTTTTAAATAAATGATTTTCTGTTGTTTGAAATGCATGAAATCTATGTTTGTCATCATAGCAAAGAAAATAAATAATATATAACTAGAAAGACGTGCAGAAAGTGCAGCCCGAATTCTACAGTTATTTAACTTTTGTCAACCAATCTAAACTATAAACCAAACAAGTCAAAAATATGTGGGTCTAGCCTAGATCTTTTTCTATGCCAAATTGTTCTAAGGTTTTGAAAGTTTTCCAGTATCCCAGTTTGCTTCCATAACAACGATAATGATTTATCTTCACCGAGACTTTGATTTTTAAGCCAAATTCAGTAAAATATAATCAACTGGTCTTTGAGGTACACTTAACATCTGTACTAAATTTGATCAAAATTAAGTGAAATCTTTTTGAGTTGTGTACAATACTCACATACACAATGGGTGAAAACAGTGTCCTGGCCGGGCTGGGAAACAAAATTAAAACTTTCAAACCTCTCACTTCTAACAAACATAATTCTACTTTACCCAGATATGACATAAGTTCAGGCAAACGCAATGGTTTCTTTCAAACCTCTAACAGTTTTGGGTAAAAGATAGTCGTAGCCATAAGTTCTTTTGGGAGTTTTTCATATTGTCTGTTGGAAATAAACCATGTCTGTTTTGGTGATATTAAGTAGTCACGTAACTGATTGAACGACCAAATTTTGTTTGGAGATTTTATTTTGTACCCCATGAAATATATTTATTCTTTAAATTCCAAATGCCATCGTATTAGTATATAAGGTGCTGATGTTTCACGTGTATTAATAATCGGGTTCAAAAATAGGACACGATGTATTTATTGTGCAATTGAATGTTTTTTAGGGCAAGGTTACAAAAGGACTACTTGTATGTCACTGGGATAAAAAAGGAAGGACAGTTAATTTATAGCCCCCGCCTTCAAATCTTGAGCTTCCTTTTCGTGACTAATCAATGGGTTTTTATCGTTATTCTTGAAGCATTTATATGCCCCAAATTGTGAAGAGCAGTTTTTAGGAAAACTGGACGTGAACCATAGATTCTTAGATTCACAGTAGGTGGGTGCTTTTTAGGAATGACAGAATTTCCTTTATTTTTTTAAAAGTCGAAATGTGGAACGTGGTTTTCAAAAACGAGACGTAAACCATGGACCTTCGGATTCGTAATGGGTACGTTATAGAAGTGTCAGTCTATTTCTTTATTCTTTTCAAAGTGTGGAAAGTGTCTGCTGCAAATTTATTGTAATTTTTGTAGCATACTCATCACCTTAAAGTGTAAAACATAGTTTATACAGAAATTAGACGCGGGCTGTGGATATTCAGATTCACACTGACCGCATTATAAGAGTAAATTTCGCTATTCCTTTAAAATTAGTCGTTTCATATTCACGTTAGTTTTCGTTTATGTTTTTAGATGAATCTCTTTTCTGAACCTTCTTTACGACATATTTCCATAAATTGATTAAGGATCTATTTCATTCCTGCTTTCATTTCCAGTTTTTCATTCTCCAGTCTTCAAAAGACACAGTTTCGTTAGCCTAGGCCTAGCTAGACTGCTATTAAGTGTTAATGTGCTAGTATTTTTACCAGGCACAGTTCTGTTAGCGTAAGCCTAACTAGACTTGTGTCAATTATTTAACTCTTTAATTTATAATCAGACTTTCATTATTATTTTCTCTACACGTGAGCTCTACAAGTTACGTTTTTACAACATTACTGGTTATAAAGTTAACTTTTTACAATATGATTGATTATAATGTTGGTTTTTTACAGTATTATTTATTATAAAGCTTATATCATAGCGACAATGGTTGGGCTCCATTGGACATGCTCTACACACAAATCATTATATAAGTTTCAAGTCCCCACGAAGAAGAGCGGTATGTCGACACAATTGCAATGCTAAAATGCGGGAGTTCGAATCCATGCTATAGGTAAAAGCTTTAAAAAGAAATAAAGTCACGAGTATGATTTATTTTTTAGCTTATACAAAATGTTCAATTATAAAATATTGTATACAATTTGAATCATATTAATCGTTTGTGAATCGATAAACAAAGACCGTTACACGACATAAAATAATAAAATGCCTTGTAAATTAGACACCTCTGTATTTTATAAAGGTCCATTTAAAGATAAGAATAAAAGGTAATGAGTTTTAGGTTTGCTGATACATTCGTAACACAGCTTTGACTACAGTACTTTGATAAATTAGCGAAATTTAGAACAGTTGGCGAGATGCTGTCGTCTGAAATTCCAAGTTTCGTAACACTGCCCTCTATAACTAATTGAACTCAAGAATAAAGGTCACGTGCCTTAGCCAGCAGACTTTTAAATCAGTTACCTGCGCTCGTTGTGAAAACGCTTTTAAACTAAAAAAAAAAAAAAAGATACAGTTTTTATTAAGAATAAATTGATTCATTTTTAATTTATTGTTTAATTCATTATAAATTATGTTTGAAAGGAATTCAACTAATATTTTGTAGAATATTCTTATATAAATAACAAATAAAAATGTTTGATTAAAAACTAAAAAGATTCAAACATTTGTTTAATATAAATTTTTGTTCCATTTATTTTAATGATTAATTTCAATGGTTTGTTTTGTTTTTCACGTCTTGCCAGCTAGGGTACACGACTCCCAATTTTCCGATCGCGAGTGTGAATACTTTCATCGAACATGCTCATTTTTCCGGCTCTGGGGTGTTTTGTAATGAGACGTTGATTGTCATCATTCTTTGGTAAAAACGTTGTCAGAGAGTTGGCTGTGAGGAGGTCTTTGATTAGCAGCTGTTCTTTCCGTCTGTCACGTACAAATTAGGGAAGGCTAGTGAATATATCACGCGTGAACCTTTACACAAAATTCAACAAGCAAACAAGTCCGTTTAAATAACAATTCTTGCACCCGCCAAAAACAATAATTTATCAGTTGAAAGACAAACACACACACACGCAAAGTACCGAACGTTGGATTGATTAATAAATGCCTTTCCCTCCACAGAATTAGAGCTTCAGAAGCGCGAGGCTTCCCAAGGTTGGGTGAACTTTACAAGAACCAACAAAGTGTCTGTACTTTTATATTAAAACCTTCACTCTAAAATACATGGTTCAAACAAAACACGTGGAATCAGAGCGGACTGTAATAGACGTATGATCGGACGTGGCGTAGCTGGCCTGAGAATCCCAGTTTTAAATTGTTCTTGTTCATCCCTTGTGAGAACTTGCTCCACGTTCTGGGACTCTGGCTTGGCTATAACAGTGAATATCGAATGCATTATTTAATCCAACAAGAGTTGTTAGTTAGTTCTGCTGTATCTACTCAAAAGCTATTTGCACTCGCCTTTCGTAACTTAGAAGTGATAAAACTATCAGGTTTCGTGATGACAAGAAACACTTGAAGTAAAAATGCATCTCAAGACGGCTGGTATGGGTATTAAAACTTTTTTGGTCCTCGGTAGTATAGTGGTGAGTATCCCCGCCTCTCTCGCGAGAGACCGGGGTTCGATTCCCTGCCGGCGAGTACGTGTATTTTCTTACACCCTTCATTTTCGGTCCCGGCATGGCCAAGCGCGTTAAGGCGTGGGACTCGTAATCTGAGGGTCGCGGGTTCACATCCCCGTCGCGCCAAACATGCTCGCCCTTTCAGCCGTGGGGGCGTTATAATGTGACGCTCAATCCCACTATTCGTTGGTAAAAGAGTAGCTTACACTGCTAAATTAGGGACGGCTAGCACAGATAGTTCTCTAGTAGCTTTGTGCGAAATTAAAACAAACAAACAAACATTAAAACTTTTATTAAAATAAAACAGAGAATAACTCCACAAAAATCCTAGCTCACATACTTTTTAGATCCAATCATCAGTTTTGCAGAATTAAGAAAATTTTCCAAAACGTCCGATTTTGGGCTTTAAACACTAAAGAAAGAAAATGTCCTGTTATGAAAGTTGAAAGGGAAAATACGTTCGTTTGTTTTAGAGCAAATCAACATCGCGGGGAATCGAAACACAGTTTTCTGAATTATAAGTTCCTAAACCTACATCTGTTTCACTGGGGGAACTTTACAAATAAACAATGAATGCACTTAAGCAAAGAAGGACATTATGCTATAATATTAGGTAGGCTAACAAAGATTTATAATCAGAAAGAAGAGTTTTATTTAGGGGGTGAAAAATACTACATGTTTTGGTAGAAACTGGTCTGTTTTCTTCATGTATGATCTGTACTAAACAATAAAAGATACTGTCACAAAGACACAGGAATTGAATTTGACGGAAATGATGTTAGCAAATGACAGGATATGGGAAGAGGCCAAGTTTGGTTCAGTGTATGAACGGTGAATAAACCTTGCCAGTTACAGCTGATGTTGATAGAACTATTATCACGGTTGAGAGAATGTTTGCGTTGATAACTTCTATATTTTGTAAACAGTCTTTCTTTGTTCTTTTCTTTTGATGTGTTTGTTTTTTATTTTCGCGCAAACCTACACGAGAGCTATCTGCGCTAGCCGTCCCTAATTTAGCAGTGTAAGACTAGAGGGATGGCAGCTAGTCATCACCACCCACCGCCAACTTTTGGGCTACTCTTTTACCAATGAATAGTGGGATTGACCGTAAAATTTTAACGCCCCCACGACAGAAAGGACGAGCATGTTTGATGTGACAGTGATTCAAACCCGCGACCCTCTGATTACGAGTCGAGCGCCCTAACCATCTGGCTATGCCGATCCCATATTCAAAGAATCCATTGTTAATTTGAGTTAGAACACTGTATATTAAGTATATGATTTAATTTTTTTTGTCAAAGTTTAATTCAAGATGCCAGGCCACGCATTATTGCATTTTGCCTGTTCTATATGTTTATGTTGCAATTCAAGGTGCCACACCACGTTTCATTGCATTTTGCGTATTCTGTTCGTTTCTAGTGTAATTTAAGGTGCTAGTATGTTGTATTTTCACTTTAGAAAAATCCGTAAGAATTTCCTTTATCCTGCCTTAAAAAAAAAGGCAAATCGGACTGCTGCTGCTGAACAGCTTCTGACCAGCTTTACCGACTCCGTTTCTTATGGTCCTGTAATGCTAGTCTGACAATCTCTAATCAGTTGATTTACTGCTAAACCTCAGAAGCAGTAGGCTAGGCCTATTAATCCTCGTTTTCAACCTAATCATTACGACAGTAATTCTCTAATATTACGTGTATCAACTTTATTTATTTCTGCCATCTAGAAAAACTTGAATGGCCTAAGAAAAAAACAAAAAACACTTCGTTCTTCTTAATGAATACAAACTTCTTTTTTAGCCTTTATTTTACTGCAAACACATCTGTAACGAAACGCCTGATGGCTTACTGTTAAATCTGGGGGAGGGTTCGCATTAATGTCGGATTTCGAAACCTTCGGAGGGAGAGTATAACACAGATAACCAACTATGCAGCTTTGGGTTTAACAACAAACAAATAGATTCATAGGTAACGATGCAACGTTCAATAATAACACAGCTGTTGTCGTCAGATACCCCTAGCGAAGGCGTGGTATTACGGTCAAAGATCAAATTTCTTTACGGAAATTAAAATATTTAAAAATGTTGGTACTGAGGGGTTATGCCGTTGGAAGTTATTTTTTACTTGCAGGAAACTGAGTTTTAAATGTTCAATTTTCTTTTCATTATGGATTTAAAAATAAACATTATATAATCGGACAAACAGTCAATAAATTAAGTTATGTGATTTTATTGTATTTTAACGTGTAGAGAAATAAATGAGGAGTTAATGACAGCGCCATCTGTTAGAACTTCCACCAGATAACGTTAATTGCCTTTACTAACACATTGTTATAGTAGTATGTCTTCTGACCTACACATCTAGAAATCAGGTTTCGATACCCGTGATGGGCATATTACAAATAGTCTATTATGTAGCTTCGTGCTTAACTTCAAACAACAACTAACACATTGTACATTTTTGAGTGCGCGGTCGATAAGAAATTAACATAAAAATAAGGTGAATAAAACATTTTTCAAATATTCAAAGATAGAACGTTTACCGGTTTTATTTTACTGCAACACAAATCTGTCTGTAAAAAAAAAGAGATTGTAAAAATGAGAACTGTGTTCAGATCAATCCTCTCTTCTCGAGATGCCAATTGAAAGGTCCAGGGCTCGAGACGCGTGTTGCAGAACACTCTACTCTTTCCGTAGTAGTTTCGTGATAAGTGACAGTCAGAGTCATTATATTCACTATTCAGTTTACTCGCGTTATTCAGAGCTAAATAATGTAGCTAAGGTCTCTGCGGCTTGCTCTCTTTACTCAGGTCAGTGGCTCAAATTTTGGGAGAGACTAGTTGGGAGAACGCATCTTTAAAATATATATTTTTTTCAAATTGAAAATTCTAATTGTAAGTGTTCAACCTTGTGTTGTAAATTGTATTTCTCGAGAGGTTAATAGGATGTATTCAGATAAGATATTTAAAGAGATGGTTTGTAACATCCACCTATGAACCAAAGATTGACTACTTAACGTAACGGTATACGGACAGTCTATCTTTTTATTTATTTTTATTATTCTTTTGAAGACATCTTGAAAGTTTGTTTGTTTCAAAGTTAGAATATAATTAGGTGTGTAATTTGGTAATCATAGATTGTATTTTTCAAGATGAGAAATCACACATTCTTGCAAAAAAGTTAACACTTTGTTTCGTAACATTGGTGTCTTATTAGAAAGAAATGGTTCTATTTCAATAAAACAGTTGTGAGACGCGTTTTTCACTCGAATAAAATACACTAAAAATTTTCAAAAAATGATTGTGAAACACTAAAGACATACGGAAAAAACTATTTTGTCTAAACACAAAAAAATATGACGAATTAATTCACATAAAGAAAAACTTGGAGCAGTTGTCCACAACTGAAATATCGTTCAAAAATTCTTCAGTATTTATAAAAAATTGAGACATTTTGGTGGCTGACTTTATTTGATTACTGCATTCTTGTTTTATAGTTATAATTGATTCTCCATAAAGTTTACATCTTATGCTTTATCAAAGTAACGCAAAATTTTGCAAAAATCTGTATTTATGAATAGGAACGGAACACCAAAAGTTAGTTTGTTTTAGAGTCAGAGCTAGTAATCATGGAGGTAAGACATTGTCCTGGATTCTTTGTAACATTTACCTATAAACCAAACATAAGGTTTGTAACGTCTTCCAAACAATCAGTCAAATATGTGCTTTGTAATATATTCCAAAAAATCAAACATAGGATCTGTAATGTCTCCCAAACAACCAAACGTAAGATCTTGTAACATATACCAACCAACCAAATATAAGGTCTATGAGGTCTTCCAAACATCAACCAAACATGTGGTCTGTAATATCTTCCAACCAATCAAACTCAAGATTTGAATATGTACCTAGTATCAAAACAGAGGATTAAAGAGAAAATCATGTTTGATAGGATATTTAGTAAGTGTTTGTAGTCCCAACAGATAATTTGTCTTAGGTCTAATTCTCGCCTCCCGCTGGTACAGGTCTACGGATTTACAACGCTAAAATCAAGGGTTCGATTTCCCTCGGTGGACTCACCAGATAGCGAGATGTGGCTTTGCTGAAAGAACACACACACACTTTACCCCCTCCCTCAGTGGCATAGCGGCATGTCTTCGGACTTACAACGCTAGAAACCAGATTTCGATACTCATAATGAGCCGAGCACAGATAGCCCATTGTGTAGTTCTGTATTTAGTTACAAGCGAACGAACTTAAACATTTAAATCGAATTAAAGGGACAGCAGTAAGTCTATGGGTTTATAAATCTAAAATTTGGGGATTCGAGTCCTCGCGGTGGACACAGTTTGGCTTTGTTCTGAAACAAAACGTGCCGTTAACTAAATGGTTTGTAATGCATTTATCATAATGATTAGCTTATTCCTGTTTTATATATTTAAATCATTACAGTTTATCACTTTTGTATAAAGACACATTTCAGAGTTTGACGAGATCAGCTACAAACGACGTATGTTTTGCATTAAAGCTTTTCTAACCGAGGTCTTATCCACGCATCGTATAGTACTGTATTTTACTTCTTTTTTCAATAAGTTAACGTATGCAGACACCCATCCAATGTATACGGTGGAAAACTACCCGAACTTCTTCCGAGTAGTTCCGAGCGAAGCTGCCTTCAACCCTGCAAGAGTGGCTCTGTTACAGCACTTCAACTGGACACGTGTTGGAACTCTCTATCAGAACTCTCCACGATATGCACTGGTAAGTTTCATCTTACTACGTGTCTGCGTATAGTAACAATCAACAGCCGATTTGTTCCCAGTTTATTTGCCAAAATTTGTCACAGACTGTCAATCAGATATCTCGAAAGTAAAAACAACAACACTGGAAAGCAGTAAATTCAACTTTACTGTTTTCGAAACTTTGTAATAAATGCTTGAATATGGAATACAAGCTTATTGAGCGACAGAAACGACTAGATTTAATATTAAGTTTCTCCTTGCTGTTTTTACATATCTCTGTTTTGGGTACGTTCCAATGATAAACAGATTGAATAAATAGATAAACGGATAGTGGAAAGACGGGCATCTTTGTAGGATTTAGATATTTGACCCTGACTAAAATATACGTGGAATGGAAACTAATGTTTACGACCGTTTCACAATTGTCTTTAACGTTTCGTTCCTTTGCAGCCTCACAGTAAATTGCTGACAGATCTCGAGACAGCCAAAATTGAAATAGCTGTCCAACACGGATTCGTGGACGAGTTGCAGTCAGCTATACGTAAGTTAAAAGTAAGTATTCCCATCTGGCCAATGACTAGCCAATCAGTATGCTGAAACAATAAACGATTTTGTAATAACTGTTTATTTGTTTGATTTGTTGAATTTCGCGCAAAGCAACTCCAAGTCTGTCTGTGTTAGCCGTCATTACTTTAGCAGTCATAGTCAACACTACACACCGCCAACTCTTGGACTACTCTTTACTGACAAATAATGGGATTGGTTGCAACATTATAACGCGTCCTTAGCTGAAAGAGCGACGAGCATGATCGGTGACGGGATTTTAACCCGCTACCTGCAGACTGCGAGTTGAGCTTCATAATTCATTTCAATGTAAGAATGAAGCATTGAAGATCAGGAAGTCTATTAAATACAGATTTTGTTTCTTGTTATTGTTATAGTGGAAGAATTTCAGGTAACTTTACGAACTTACAACTCTAAAATCCAGCGTTCGATTCCTTGTTGTGAACACAGTTGATAAATAGCCTAGTTGGCTTTTCTTTAAAAACAATCTTTAATACTTTGATGGGTGTATTATGAGTATTTTGTTGTTATTGAAATATCTTGTCTCAGATAAAATTCTTTGTTTCCTCAATTCTCTACTAATATTTAATCGTACAAAAAACCAAAAAAACAGTAAACGCTTCTACACATATTGTGGCCCAAACGCGTCATTCAAAGTTAAATGCTCTACTAAATACAAAAACTTGCTGTGAGGTTATGAGACCAACATTTAGGTTTTTACTGATTTCACTGCCATTTAAGTACGAAAAAAAATGTACGAAAACAATAAGACCTTCAAAGTTATGTCGAAAAAGGTTCATTAGAAGCTAAATTCTCTAAGGCTAAAGTTCGTTGGTAATGCTACAAGATTTAAATATTAGGCCTTTTTCAGTGTTGTGAATTTCTGCTTGATGAAGCCTAAATTGAACACAACTCCGAATTCTTTAATATAATCTAGTCAGCTCCTGATTAAGCGACCATTGCTTTGAGATAGGCTTAACTTATTAGCTAATTTCAGAACACAATATAATGTTATTGGTCAACTACTCTCGCCCCAGAAACCGTAATTCGGTGAAAAAGATTTGGGCTTCAACCCGTAAGATAACCCACAGTTTCCTTTATTAAATTCCTAAACATTAGCTCGCTGGAATGAATCTGGCAACTGAAGCTTTATTAACTTTACTTTCATTTTTTCATTGCAGATTAAGTAGAAAAGGTAGGCTTAAGTCGTGGTGTAACGACAAGCATTTTAATTGATTTATAGGAACAGTAATAATAATAACAGTGATTAATTAAGAAAATTTAAAGTACTAGCAAAATTAGGTTAGGGTTAGTAGATGGGAAAAATACTGTTGACTGTTTTTACTATTCTTCTAGTATATCAGTTAAAAATTACGGAAAGCTAGCGCATATATACCTCGCGTCGGTCAGCGATGAATTTACGGGTTTATGAAGCTGACATCCCAGGTTTGAATCCCCACAGTGAACACAGCAGATATCCAATTGTGGCTTTCCTCTAAAACAAACACATAAATAAACGCACTTGAACAAGAAAGACAAATTTATTAAAAGAAGATTTATAGCTAAGTTTAGTACAAACAAGTCGAAAATGTTTATTGCGAAAAATACGGCCCGTCATAGCCAGGTGGTTAAGGCACTCGACTCGTAATCCAAGGGTCGTGGGTTCAAATTCCCCGTCGCACCAAACATGCTCGCCCTTTCAGCCGTGGAAGCGTTATAATGTGACGGTCACATCCCACTATTCGTTGGTAAACAAGTAGCTTAGAAGTTGGCGAGGGGGGGTGATAACTAGCTGCCCTCTCTCCAGTCTTACACTGCTAAATTAGGGATGGCTAGCGCAAATAATCCTCATGTATCTTTGCGCAAAATTAAAAGCAAACAATGTAGATTAAGTTAAAACCTAGTACAATCTCCGTGTTGGAACGTGAATTGTTCTGATAACCATATTTATTAACACTTGTTTCATTAATGTGTTGTTGTTTGTTTTGTTTTTAACACTGTACTTCTCAAACTTTCTTTCCGTTGGTGTCCGGTTTAGCTCTGTGATAGAGTTTTGTAAGACCGGTTTGAATCCGTGTGATCCTACAAAATATTTACCGCTCTTTAAACTGTGGGTGCATTATATGAGTGACAATCAGTCCATTATTGTATGTGTGTTTTAAGTGTATTCCTTTTATTTAAGAAAATACTTTCTTGTTTGTTGTTAAGCGTAAAGCTACACAATGAACTATCTATACTGTACCAACCATGAGTATCAAAACTACGATTTTAGCGGTGTGAGCTGAATCACTTGAGGGCAACGAAAATGAACAGAAAAATAGGCAAATAGTTTAAGAGTGCTCTAATTAGGTAAGTGTTAAAAATCAACTTGTTGAGTGTTATGCACTATTAACCCAAATATAGTAATTTAATAGTGCTTTAATTACGTTATTGTTAAACTCAGCTTGATATCTGTTGTCATAAGTACTGCAATACTTATAGTAGCAGTGGGCCAGATGTGCACTACGAATTAAAACCTTAAACATACTCCAAACAGCATGTAAACAAAACTTTACAGGTACTTTTCACACACTGCTGAGTAGTAAACAAATCAACAAAGCACTTGAGAAAGTTGGTACAGTAAAACCAAAAATGTCACCAAACCACAATTTTGTCAATTTGATTATCAAACTGATTGACTAACAATGTTGGAAAGTCATATTTGTCTTCTGCCTTCACCTTGTGCAAATCTAAATGGACATTACTGATATTAAGTTACTGTGGTTAAAAACATTTTTATTAGTTTTACTTATAACCTCGTTAACAAATTCATTTTGAATAACTACTAACCAGTTGACAATACACTGGTAGCAATATTCTGTGGTTACGAGCACGCTCTCTGAGTTGTCAAGTAACAACCCCCTCACGTCACGTGCCTGCAGCTGTATCAGCTAAATAAAAAAATTGGACTATGTAGATTCTCTAATCTAGGTTTTAACTATGATCTAACCTTTGAAAGCGAAATTTTCAGTTCTGTAATCTGACTCGAGGGTTCTGTGTTGTACAAAGAAATTCTCTCATAACAGTCGAAACTGAAGATGTAAGGACGAACACTTACACTGCCAAAGTCGGACTCAACGTTGCTCTAGAATGAAAACAAGAAAAACAAGTTGTGTGATTGTTTTAAAACTAAATGTGACCTATTGACATCTGAGGTTGTACTTGAAACAGTGCGATCTTAAAATATTCCTTTCAAGGAAACAAAACAAGAGGAGGTTAGAGAAAGTCTTACGTTGATAACCTTGAAAAGTCTTTGTTCCAGTGAAAAGAGCAAACTGCAAGAATAAAAGTAAATTAGAAACAGTAATGTTGAATATGCGCAACAAGCTGTAGCCATTAATCCATCCAAACTAAAGAATTCCACCCTGGCTAGATGGATGAAAAGCTTTAGTAAATATATCAGCATAAGCCAGGAAATATCAACAGAGAGCTTTAAGAAAAGCTATGAGAAGGATAGACCAAGAGTACAGTCACTCTTGAAACTTAGTATCCAAAAAGCAATGAAACAATTGTATAAAACGTTTTATAAAAAATTAGGAACTAGGAGTGGGACACCTAAAAGTATGGAAACACGATAGGAATGGGCGGAGTTACCTTAACGTGGGTGTGGTCATCGTTTTGTCCATTCCTACTTTGTGGTTTACTTTGAACCTTGATTCAATTAGAAATTTTAATTGCGTTTTATCACTAACACATCCTTTTTAATGTCTAAATAATTTTTTTAACCAGTTGTTTTGACACTAATCTTTAGACCCACCCCTTGCCAGCCAGATAGCTATAATGTCTCCTATAGCAAAGCTTCCTGTTTCACTTCAGAAATCAACCTTGCTTATGGTGTCATGCATTTTGTTACGGCCACATATTTTGATCACAAGCGTATGTCTGAACGTAGTTGCTGAAACAAAGTTTATAACACATAAACTTATCTACATACACCTTTCATGTAGTTTGAACAATCATCAAGTTCCAAAAATCACACGAAATAGGAATAGGCTAAACGATGGCCACACCCACTTTGAAGTTATATGGTGTCAAAAAAACAACAACTACACCGAGTGTTAATATGTTAACCCATTCATTCCTACCCTGTTTCCTTAATTTTTGGTACTCCCATTCTTACTTTCTAATTGTTTTATTAAAAAATTCTCCACTTGTGTACTATTAACCCACGTATGGTACTTTAATTTTCTTGTTTTGTTTTTTCACTTTGGGTCTTTAACAGTGAATCATTTCCAGATAAATTTGATAATTTATATATCCACTCTGATGGAAAAACATGTATGTTCCATACATGTACGGGATGTGTGAAAACCGAGTCTGTTCAGTTTATGTGAAATCGAAACTAGAGTAGTAAAACGTGCAGTGACATCGCCTTATTGATCTCTAGCTAGCGCGATGTAATTCGTTCAGTTTTTTCTCTCGAGCAAAGCTATACTGGAATATCTGTCTTGTCCATCGTAGTGAATCGAACCCCGTATTTTATACTTATCGCTATTTCACCAGGTGGCAACTTGTTTAACTCAATGTGTGCGAAACTTGGGGAAAGGTTTGTTTGTTTGGAAGTAAGTACAAAGCTACAGAACGGGCTATTTGTGCTCTGCCCACCACTGGTATTGAAACCTGGTTTCCAGCGGTGTGAGTCCGCACACATACCGCTGTACCACAAGGGAGGCCTTGGGGGAAAGAGAATGCAAGATATTTAACCTCAAGTCTCTTTCCGGAATAAAATATAGTTTTTTAAACGTTTAAGATGTTTTTCAAACAAGACTAAGATGAGTTATTTATTTAATTTATTTTTAATTGAATTATTAAGGCACTCGTTTTAATTGATAAAAAAGTTTAATCTTATGCCCAAAAGTGGTGAGAGGTTTATGTTTTCTTTTGTTCTTCACGTTTCGTTATTTAATTCTGAAATTCAACTTTTCCATTTCAGCATCTAAAATGTGAAATATTGTTTGTTGCATTTATTTTTTACATGCTGGTTTTTATCTTTCACTATTATTTCAGTTTCGTTGCCTTAACAAGATCGGAAAAATAACTCACTTTACTTCTGTGTTTACTGAATTCCTTTCGGAGTAAATAAAACCTATAATTTTCTTTTGCAATTTAATATATCAAACAGTACACATGTGTTTATGCTTACATATCGAAAAAAAATCAAATATATTATGTTTATGTGATTTTTCTCTGTTATTGGACTAGGCGTGGGCATGGTGGCTAGTCTGCCTGATGTGTGAATCCGGTTTCAGGTTCGCGTTATGTTGCTTGTCAAAAAAACAACAACTCGCACTTCACTTTGGGCCCGTGGATGCTCTGTATGGGTGACGATTAAAGCCATTATTGCATCAGACAAGAGTTTGCGGCGGGTGATTTTGATTAGCTATCTTTTCTCTAGTACATTAGATCAAACTTAGAGACGGCTAAGTGTAGCTTTGCGCGAAAATTCTAAACAAAGAATCAAATATTTTTCTGTTAACAGCAAATTTCTTGTGTTAAAATAATAGTAGTGTAACCACAACAAAAAATGAAACTCCCACCCCCTAGAAAGAAAGATCTAAACTGCATGGACATTCCATTTCTAATATCTAAAACACACACATGCATATACATTCATTTTCTAAACACGTAATGCTTAGAGTAGTGTATTTGAATTAAATATACAGACATTTTCTTGTTTTTAGGTGTTCTATTAGGGTTCTGTTTTCACACTTTTTTATTAATTACGCTTTGCAGTTGCTACTCAGGAATTGCAGAAATTGAAAAACGGTGAAACACACATCTAATCAATTAAAACAGGTAAATAAGATTTACAAGAAATATGTTAAGACAGTTTATCATAAAAGTGGCCAAGAACGTATTATCGTGATGAGATGTATTGCATAGAGCGCATTTAGTCTGTTCTTCATGTAAAATTGATTCTGATTGGACAATTAAAGGTGCGATGGAAGAAAAGACGGAGCAGTCAAATAACTTACCCAGTCGTGTAGACACAAAGCCCTGACTGTAATTTCCAACTTAATAAGAAAGTAGCCAATAAAAGTCTTGTTGTATAATACTATTTCTCTTTAAGGTACACATGTATCGACTTATAAATAAATCTAACTTTAATTAGAAAACACAATTCGAATAAAAATCATGAAAAACGTTACGTACTATTAGAGCACTATCCATGTTAGTATAGCTTGTTTAAAACTATTTTTATTGTTCTATTATTTCATTTTTACCCCTGTTCCTCAGTAACGCAGAGGTGTCTGCAGACTTACAACCCAATAATTCGTGTTTTGGTACCTGTGGTGTATGGACAGTATAGAATCAATATTAGAAAGTTCTTGTGTTTCAGAAATTCGCGAAAACTACTGAAGAGCTGTTTCCTCTAACCACTCCTCTAGTTAGTGGATTACTCTTGCCTGACCTAATATGGATTTTTTTCCATTGCTCTTGTGTCATACAAAGTGCGGAGTGTGATCTTGTGGCAGTGGAATCGTAAACAGAAACCGTTGGGGTTTATTGTTCAGCACATATTGCCCCAAGATTGGAAATTTGGTTAAACAATTTTCTCACGTAATGTAGGCGGTTTTATTTTTACCTTAGAGCATAAAGTATTACTCTAAATTCTGTTATACATTTCAACTAGGTCACTTATAAACTTAAAAATAAAGAGACTAAAAGAGGGCACTGTTGTAATATTAAAATGAAGACATTAAAAGAGGGCACTATTGTGATAGTAAAATAAAGAGATTAAAGTAGGGCCCTGTTGTGATAGTAAAAATAAAGAGGCTAAAAGAGGGCACTGTTGTGATTGTAAAATAAAGAGTTTAAAGAAGGGCATTGTTGTGATAGTAAAATAAAGAGATTAAAGCACTGTTGTGATAGTAAAAATAAAGAGATTAAAGGAGGGCACTGTTGTGATAGTAAAAATAAAGAGACTAAAAGAGGGCACTGTTATAATATTAAAATGAAGAGATTAAAGGAGGACATTATTGTGATAGTAAAATAAAGAGATGAAAAGAGGGCACTGTTGTGATAGTAAAATAAAGAGATTAAAGGAGGGCACTGTTGTGATAGTAAAATAAAGAGATTAAAAGAGGGCACTGTTGTGATAGTAAAAATAAAGAGACTAAAAGAGTGCACTGTTATGCAGACAGAAATGATTTAGGTTTAAAAAGTTTTAACTGAAAAAGGATGTGGAAGTATTTCAAAGATAACAAATATTATCACTACCTCTAGTGGCTTAGCGGTAAGTCTGAAGGCTTATAACGCTAAAATCCAGCTATCAATGTTAACATAACACAGTCAGTTCATTGTGTAGCTTTATGCCTAATAACAGGCAAATAGACAAGCATTCACGCAAAGCTAAAGTTGGGTGCAGTTGTTGTGTTCGAGATTAGGTATAGATGGAGCCACCATATCTAGAGACACCAAACTTATACTTCTGATGCATCAATTATAAAATCGTCATACTTAGGCTACGAATATTTACTTGCACATTTAATGCTTTATCTCTCTAAAGCAACCGAAGAGTAGCGACTGATGAATACTGATATTGACGAAAACACTTATCGTTAGCGTCATTACCGCAAAATTAAGTGTATTTAATGTGTTTTTACTGCTACTGCTCTGCTTTCGAAGCTTTCAAGCCTGGTGTCATTTATTCTATTGACACACTATTATAACGAAACATTTGAATAGCATTTCATGAAGAGAATGTCACAATTTCTATTAAAGTTCTATTCTCAGAGACCTATTTATGTCTTTACATTTAGAATATTCTAATTTACTTATTTTTCTAGCTCAAAATGTTTGAAGTACCTCCTTAAAGTCTAGCTTGTTCAATGTAATAAAAATTTGTTTTACAGAACTTTGCAAAAGTGTTAGGCCAGGAAAATATTTAAATCTTTCTTTCCGTTTTCTGGGGGAAATTTTTCCAATGTAAATCTCAACACCATGGTAATACTTCACTGATCCTTGTTAACGAGTGAATGAGTCAGGGTGAGAATACTTATAATTCTTTAGAATTCGCATATACTTGTAACAAGGGCATGTTATAAGGGTTTTGGTTGAATGAAGATACTGATCAGTTTTAGTGTCTGATGTAACTGTAGATTACATGTAGTGTTTTAACTATACAGAAATAGGCTAACAAGGAACTATCATATGGTGCTGGTATACACTAAAATAAATCAATTTAATAGCAATCCACAAACAAACCTTGGTAAAAGCAGTGTTTAACACTATGTATTAAGGTTTGTTCTCATGCCACAGCTCGACAGGGAGCTCACACAAAAGTTTTACGTGATGGTGATTGTACTGTCCAACAAATTACTTCGGACTTGAAATGCTTCCCAAACACTGTTAAGTACACCATAGACTGTGAGACCGAAACAGGTATATTTGAAAATAGAAAGAAAGAGGCAGAACACCTAAATTCAATAATACTGATGTTACGTATCTTCGGGACAGAAGGAAGACTTCCACTGATCTCAAGTACGAGATAAACAACCATATATCAAATGACAGAAAAGTGTCCAGATCTACAGCACCAGGAAGACTCAACCAGAATGGAATATTTAGTCGTGTAGCAGTTAAAAAACAACAATTTTGATTTCCAAATTTTGTAAAGAGGCTGAAATTTGCTAAAAGAGTACAAAAACTAGACTGTTGTTGATTGGAAAATGATATTATGGACAGGCGAGTCCAAGTTTGAATATTTGGTTCAAAGCGTGGGTTGTACATTCCGTGAAACAAAGGTGAAAGATACATACTTCAATGCATAACACCTACCATGAAACATGGGATGCGCAGTGTGATGGTTTGGGAGTGTTTTTCTGTTGAAGCAACAGGAGGTATTTGCAAAATAGATGAAGTAATGGACTAGTGAAAGTACCATCACATACTGATCCATCAATTAGCATGTGTATTATTGGTAAAGGATTCTACTACAGAGAATATATTAACCCTAAATACTTGTCCATTCTATGCAGAAATTACTTAGCTAAGAAAGAAGCTGCTGGAGTCATTCAAATGATGTAATGGCACCCAAAGAACCTCGTGAATCTCGATTTTAACCAAGTTGAGCAGATCTGGGACTTGACAGATCAAAACCTTGACAAATCAAAGTTAATTTTTAAGAAACTGTACGACAGTGTATTGAGACATTTGGATTAAGATCATATTGACACTTTGATTGTGGTTTGTAAATGAAAAGAGTGACACAAAACATTAACTATTTGTTGAACTCAAGCACTTACATTGGGTTTCTGTTTTATTGAATATGAATATTAAAAAAAATTTAAAATTTCACCCGTAACTTATCTTCTATCTTTCTTTGAAAGTACCATGAATATGCTTTCCATTGGTAAAGTGATATGTCTGCAAACTCACAAGGCTCTAAACCAGGTTTCGATATCAGTGGTGGTCATAGTACAGATATCTCATTGCATAGCTTTGTGCTTAACTTCAAACAAATAAATAAAGTCTGAAATCTAATTTCTGACTTTGTCCTAACACTTTAGCACAGTACTGTATATGAGAATGGATTACCTTACAGGTGTGAGTAAAATACGGTAAAAGGTGTATATTCGATTCTGTTGAAAGTAAACATTAATGTCAGTTATTCTATTCAGCGTTCACTTAAACTTTCAGTATTGTTTCCCAAACACTCAATCCTTGAAGAAAAGGAACCAATATTAAACGAAAATACTTTTAGCAATGTCTTGCACACATGGAGTTCTTGAAAATAGGAACCAATACTCAAAGAAAATACTTTTAGCAATGCCTTGCACACATGCAGTCCTTGAAAATAGGAACCAATACTCAAAGAAAATACTTTTAGCAATGTCTTGGAAACATACAGTCCTTGAAAATAGGAACCAATAGTCAAAGAAAATACTTTTAGCAATGCCTTGTAAACATACAGTCCTTGAAAATAGGAACCAATATTCAACGAAAATACTTTTAGCAATGCCTTGCACACATGCAGTCCTTGAAAATAGGAACCAATATTCAACGAAACGTTTAACAATGCATTACAAATATTCAGTCCTTGAAGAATCCTACATTCACTGACGCTTCTGGTAAGTAGGGAAACATTAATCTCAAACAAATGTGTTTAGCAGAGGTTTTGCTTCCGAAGTAAATCTAAACAAGGTTTTTGCGAACAAATGTTTCTCTTATTGTGAAAACGAAGATCTGGAGTTACAAAACAAAAGATGCACTTTGATATACTTTCATACTGATATGTAGAGCATAGTATTTTAAAGTAAACCTTTGTTTTGAAATTTAATAGCAGGTGGCATCAAGGAGAAAACTCACACCAGTTTCAAGGATGAATTATATCGTGCACTTTTAAAATTCTTCAAGGTTTTAATGATATTTTTATTCGTTTGTTTATGTTTAAGTGCAGTGCTACACGACAGGCTGCCTGCGTAGTGCTTACCGAGGGTATTGAATCCTGAATTGTAACGTTTTAAGCCAACAAGCTACCACTGAATCACCAGTTTTTGGTTTCATAAATAAAATCAATAAGCTACTTTCAGGGTTAATGGCAATACCATCCACGCTAAGAAACTGACCGCCACACTTATATAACAACCCAACAGATTAGAGTACTTCAAATATATTGTGATATCCCAAGGAATCGAATGCGTCTCGTCAGCTCTAACATTCAGAGTTCAATGACCGGGCCTAAATTAATAAATTCCTCAAATATAGTGTTGTATTTAATGAAAATAATAACAATTGGAAAATAACTCTGTCATGAGAATTATAATTTGATATAGGTCATAAAATCCACTAATTTAGAGTCTTACAAACATAGATAAAACTCTGAGTTGTGATAGTAAGTTAGATTAAGTGAACAATTTCTTTAAATTCGTTAATCTAGGGTATTATCGAGTGACAACAAGGATAAATCATAGTTTTAAATGCGAAAAGAATTACGTATGAAATATTTTTAAGAATAACAATCAAATGAAACTGTTTACATTATGGCGATTGTAGCTAAGTTATAAGTAATGTATATGTTCTTAATAAGAAATAATGTTTTTTAAAGAAGTGAATTATAAGAAATCATGCCTATATATAGATATGTATATTATTTTTTTTACAGGAAAAAGATGTAAGAATCATCCTAGGAAATTTCGACCAAAGTTGGGCTGGACAGATATTCTGTGAGGTTGGTCAGACGCTCGTGCCCACTAGTCTACAGAAATATTAGTTTAACATTATCTAAGATATTTTATTACTTATATCAAACGACCTAGTAACACCAAATTGCGGCCTGACAGGGCCAGGTGGTTAGGGTGCTCGATTCATAATCTGAGGGTCGCGTTTCGAATCTCCTTCATACCAAACATACTCGCCTTTTCAGCCGTGGGGGCTTAATAATGTTACGGTAAATCCTACTATTCCTTGGTAAAAGAGGAGCCCAAGAGTTAGTGGTGGATGATGATGACTAGCTGCCTTTCCTCTAGTCTTATACTGCTAAAGCAGATAGCCTTCGTGCAGCTTTGTGCGAAATTGTAAAAAAGCAAAAAACAAAACAAAGAAATACTAACAACTGGTGCATAACATAACGAATGTAGCCATTTTATAATCATAAACTTCACGGTTCATCTTTCGTCAAAATATATATTTCCTTTCTTCCTAATATTTACGTTGCACAAGTTTGGTTGAAAATAAGAAGTAGGATTGGAATTTTTGTTTCATCCTATAACCCATGTGTACACGTGCTAGACAGACATGGCTCTTATTGCTGTTCAGGTTTAGCTGTCTCATATTTTGAACAACTGGCTATAGGGAAGGGAACTTACTGGAGCAGCACTTACTGGCAGAAAATGTTCTTTGAATCAAATAAAGATATTACTTGTTAATATTATTACGTATTTAAATTTAATAATGTGGGATATATTCCGCAACATCAAGTCTCGAACTCCGGAACCTTTCTTCCGTCGATCGACATGTTAACCATTGGCCACATCCCAATCAAAAATACGTTTAAGCGTTGCGAGAAAGTTCATAATTGTCAAGAGCCGTGTGTGCTTTGTCCAAGTTACTACATCTAAGCAATTTATTGATAAAACAAACATTAAATAATTTATTATTATTAGCAACTCTAGCAGTAGTTTTTTTTTTTCTATTGTCACGCACTTCATTGGTACATAATCCACCAAATGACTTATTTTCAACCACGGAGATATTTCCAAAATCGTCAATGTATATGCCATAACTGTTTGTTCGCCAACAATGTTTATCATAATTATTAATTTGCAAGAATAACCCAATTATATTGTGTCACTTTTTTCTTTCATCCTCTTGGAAATAAAGTGTAACGTATTTTCTTTTTCATTGCATTCTTGTGGAAGTTTCTCGAAGAATCTAACGAGCTGAAATATTAATACAGTTAGGCTTAGCGCCATGCCTCACAGACTAGTTGCTGCATTATATACTGCGAAAACGAGGCTGGTCATATCTGTAACTCTCACGTTTCATTTTGTCAGTTTTATTCTGTTTAATACTGAGACTCATGTTATAAAGTTCCTGACTTAATTTCGCATAGAATCGATACCGTATTATTTTGTACTAAGACTGACTCAATTAAATAATATCTAATAATGAAAGAAGTAAAAGAATCTATATTTATATACATAAATTAAAGTTTTATAGATGGTTACATTAAAATGTTTGTTTCTTACTTTTCATAGTTAAGTTAATTTTTGTTTGTTCTTAACCATAAACCTACACAAAGCTGTACCAACACGGGTATCGAAACCTGGTTTTTAGCTAAATAACATCTTCAAATTTACTGCTGAGCCACTGGGAGGCTGTAAAGATAAATAAAAAATTAAGACTTTTAAGTTGATTCATTTCCAAAAGTCTTAAGTTATTTATTTTATCACATTTGCATTTTTATGATTTTTTTGGGGGATAGGGGTGTTAGATATGAGTTTGTACATGTGTTTGATTTTATTCCAATGGGTGACTGTTCTTAGGCCTATCGTGTGGGACTCTATGGTACAATGTACCAGTGGATCATTGTTGGAATGTATGACGAACACTGGTGGAGAAACGATAATAAACACATCACGTGCGACCAGTCTCAACTCCAGGAAGCATTAGAAGGATATATTGCTACCGATGTTTTGCCCCTAAGTACTGAAGATAAAACTACTGTCTCAGGCTTGGTAAGTCTATCCTTGAGGGCTACATAGTAACAAATGCTCTGCTTCTGATTACAAGACCATTGTTGTTTTTTTCATTTAGAGTTTATCCTTTAGAGGGTTGCATAATAACAAATGTTCTGCTTCGAAGTACTGTAAATAATTCCACACCCTAAGGCTTTCTACGTCTGCCCACAAAAGGGTTACATGGGAAATAAATATATTCTTTTCTGTAATATAGGTAATGAGCGTAAGTTAACTGTTTCATTTCTGGTAAGTGGACGTGTTCACCGCTAGGGGACTTCGCGACAATCTATATTTTATCCCTAAATAAAAAAAATACCAGGTTTTAAGACCTGTTAAGTACATCCCTCTATACTTCTGCAATATTTTCAACAACCTATAAGCGTATGTTGCGACAACAATGTCATTTATAGAAATGTAAGCGTTCTGTGACGTTTATGAATATCTGAATGACAAGATTAAGTTATGTGTTTTTGCTAAATGTTGAGAATACCTAGTACTAGTTTATTCTGGTTTCTATGTAGATAAAATGTACTTACGTAGTTAGGTATGCAATAAATGCGTCTTACTTGACTATTTTTGTATCCAGATACCTATTGAATACGAGGCCCAATATGACCGAGCCAGAAGAGGGAGCTACAGTCGATTTCACGGATATGCTTATGACGGCATTTGGGCGATAGCACTGGCTATACAGAAGGTTGGAGACATGCTTATTTCCGAAGAAAGTTCCAGAGGTTTTGAAACGTTTAAATACAAAGATCCCACGTGGGCCCGAATGTTTCGTAAAGCTTTTAAAAAGACATCTTTTCTCGGAGTGACGGTAATTATAATAAATAGAGAGATAATTTTTAATACAACAAGTAAACTAATTTTAGCACCAATCGAGCAGTATTTACAAGCAAGAAATGTATGTGTGCTTTTTTATAGCAAAGCCATATCGGGTTCTCTGCTGAGCCCACGGAGGGGAATCGAACCCTTGATTTACGAGTTGAATGCCTTTACGCACCTGGTCATGCCGGGCCAAAACTTCTCTTCTCTTACAAGTAAATTCCCCCAGTGGCACAACGGTATGTCTGCGGATTTACGCTGCTAAAAACTGGGTTTCGATACCTGTGGTGGGCAGAGCACAGATAGCCTATTGTGTAGCTTTGTGCTTGATCTAAAAAAAATCAGTCAAAATTTACAAGTTAAAATAAATCGGCTATTAAACTAACGAGCATAATGCTTTACAAATGTCTGAACAATTTAGTGGAAGGTGTAAAGAGAAAATCAACTTTAATGAAAAACACATCGTAAACAGTATAATAAGTTTGTTTTTTTAAAGTAAAGTCACAGTGGGGAACCGAAGTGTAAATCTACTGCTAATCCACAGGGGCACAGTAGAATAGAGAAATAACTTCTTGGTTATAAATGATAATATAAAAATATCGCTGTTTTAAGACAAGTCTGATTTTAAAACTATTTACACTAAAATTAAGGCCCCCCGATAGTACAGCGGTATGTCTCCAGATTTACAACGCTAAAATCAGGGGTTCGATTCCCCTCGGTGGGCTCAACAGATAGCCCGATGTGGCTTTGCTACAACAAAAACACAAACACACGTTTGGGCCTGGCATGGCCTAGCGCGTTAGGGCGTGCGCTTCGTAATCTGAGGGTCGCGGGTTCGCGCCCGAGTCGCGCCAAACATGCTCCACCTCCCAGCCGTGGGGGCGTTATAATGTGATGGTCAATCCCACTATTCGTTGGTAAAAGAGTAGCCCAAGAGTTGGCGGTGGGTGGTGATGACTAGCTGCCTTCTCTCTAGTCTTACACTGCAAAATTAGGGACGGCTAGCACAGATAGCCCTCGAGTAGCTTTGTGCGAAATTCCAAAACAAACAAACTAAAATTAAGATATTTTGAAGTAAGCCCGACAATAATATTAGATAGGCTGCAACTTTTTGTCTCCAAATTGATATGTTAGCTAAGTATGCGTTATTTTTAAATACACGTTCTGTCTTTTATCGTCTTGTTATAATACTTCCACTTCATTTCTATTTACCTGATAAATGCTGGGTATGTATTTGTATTATACTGTATTACATATATATAATGCCATGTAACCTTTTTTTACCCGTTGGTAAAATCCTAATTTTTAAAAATTACTTATAAACAGATATATCACATGGCACCTATGTTATTCGCAGTAAATACGTGTAATAATTTAATTAATTGTTTTATTTATTTTTGTATTACACGTAGGTTTAATACATTAGAAAGTTTATGATGTTGTTTGCAACACCATGACAACAAATTAACTTCCAGCCAGCGAATTACAAAATTCTTACTATTTACTCTGTTTTCTTCTTTGCTATAGATATCGCTTCTTATTAACACATAAGCCTCTTTGTACTTTATTTCACGGCTATATTCCTCGCAACCAATACACATGGTACTATAATCTCTTTATTGTTGTTCTTATATGGGGCAGAAGTTATCCTATATCCTCTTATTTGCCCTGGTGGCGGTATAACGACTTTTTTACTCTATTATCTATCTTGTCTAATTTATTAATCTGAGTTTATTCATATGGAAATTTTGTATTTTAAGATTTTTCATCAATTAAAAAACGTTTTATACTAGGTATACGATATGCATGCTCAAATCATTCGAAAAATATGTTTCTAGATACAAAAGATCTTATGTGAAAATGTTTATTATACAGGGTGTTCGGAAAGTCACTGTGCACTTATATATTTATTAACAGACATGTTTCAATATAGAATACAGGAGGTAAATATAAATGACAATTATAAACAATGTTGAAAGTGACTCCAGTTGGCATCAATACAGGCTTGGATCCTTCTTATTTCGTTTCTAAACACCACTATCAGTTGCTGGCTTGAAATATGGAAAGCTTTAATTTCTTTCTGACGGTCTTATGAGCAGTTCCAAGACCAATATCATGCTGCTGAGCTAACTTTCGTAATGATTTTGATGGACTCTGCATCACACCGTCAGAAATATCCAATCGTCCGATAGCTTTGCTGGCCTTCCACAGCGTTTGGCATCATCCACTGATCCTGTTTCCCGAAACTTATCAACAAGGTTACGAACTGCATTGTGATGTGGAACAGGTGTATCTGAGAATTTTTCAGCAAATCGCTGTCGCACCACATCTGTGTATCTACCACCTTCTTGGAATACGTGTTCGACGAGCCACACACGTTCTTCAGTTGTTAAAACCATACTGGGATCAAAATCTGAAATATAATAAAATATGATTACAAAACTGCACAGTGGCTTTCCGAGCACCCTTTATAATATAGAAGATATGTTATGGACGGTGAATAATCACGTGTTATTACACAAGAATATTACGTATATAGGTTTCATGGTTCAGACGCTAGACTCGCAATCTGAAAGTCGCGTGATCGAATCCCAGTTACACCAAACATGTTCACTCTTCCAGCCGTGCAGGGCATTGTAATTTGACTGTTAATCTCACTATTCGTTGATAAATAGGGTAGCCCAAAAAATTGGCGGTGGATGATGATGACTAGCTGCCTTACCTCTATTCTATCATTGCTAAATTGGGAACGGCTAGCGCAGACAGCCCTCGTGTAATTTTACGCGAAATCCATAGAAATGTGTACATTCTACAGGCATAGCTCTGGAATACTTACCCTGACTTTTTTTTACATTTTAGAGACCATCAGTTTACGATTTGTTTTTTTTTTGCGTTTTTTTATGTTTCAAGGCTTCGTAAGTTTACTTTTATTTTTAACGTTACAGAAGCTCCATAAATTTACTGTTTTTCTCGGGGATCTAGAAGTTTGATTCCATTTTCTAACAGTTCAGAAGTTCCATAAATTGTTACTTTTGTTTTTAACGTTTCGGAAATTTCATAAATTTACGGTTTTGTTTTTAGAGACCCGTAAGTTTACTTTTACTTTTAATGTTTCAGAAGCTCCATAAATTTACTGTTTTTTTCAGAGATCTCGAAGTTTAATTCCATTTTTAACGCTCCCCGCTATTATAGCGGTAAGTCTACTGATTTATAACGCTAAAATCAGGGGTTCGATTCCCCTCAATGGGATCAGCAGATAGCCCGATGTGGCTTTGCTATAAGAAAACACATACACAGACCCATTTGTTAATGTTTCAGAAGTTCCATAAATATATGGTTTCTTTTATAGAGACTCGTAAGTTTACTTTTATTTTTTAATGTTTCAGAAGCTTAAAAATATAGTGTTTTTTTTTTTTTCAGGGACTCGTAAGTTTCACTGGAAATGAACGACGAGGATTTATTCTTCTAAAGCAATTTCAGGGTAAGATATTCAAATTCGTCAGTTACTAGACGATTAATTATTTAACTCAGATTTTTTTTTCTCCAAAAGAGAATCAAACTCTTAGCTATAAACTTTAGTTTCTTTCTATGACTGTATGTTATTTATCCAGATTTCTTTCATTTACTAGTTGACAAAAAATAGAACAAAATTTAAATAGCAAAAATTCATCCATGGTACAAAATGTGTCATATTTTAAAAATACGTTTTGAAGTCGTGTTTCTATAAATACTGCTTACTACTAAATATTATATTGAAAATGTTTGGAGATTAAGAATAAGGATTAAAATTTGTCTTACAATACAAAACTGGACGGTAGAGGGCACTCTAAATGTGTGCAAATTGATGCCACTAGTCAGATCTTTTGATCGAATATTACTTGTACCAGAAGAATAATTTTCTGAAACAGTATAATTTGTCATTCAGTTTGTTTAATAGCACTGTTTTGCGCCACACAATATTTTCCGTAAGTCCTTTTATATCAGTGGTATAATTCATTCTATAACAACTATCGCAAACTTTAATGATAAGGTGCACGTGATGTGACATCAGAAATAAGACCCATAATTTATATACTTGACCAATGAAGACTTGGGAAATTAAACAAATAACTTAGTGATGTCGAGAAAACCCACTTGTAGAGAAATATATATGTAAAAACGGCTCGTTTGAGTTGAGAAAATTTTTTTACGTAGAGGAGTGAACAACGTTTCGACCTTCTTCGGTCATCGTCAGGTAAAAAATTTTCTCAACCCAAACGAGCCGTTTTTACATATATAAACAAATAATTTATTAGGTAAAAGAACTGTTTAGTAAGGGGATGAGAGAGAAAAATTTTTGTGATATTTTCTTTCATACTTTTAACCTTAGAATTCGAAAATCAGACATTTTCTACTTTAAAATATATATACTACACTCAATAAATCATGAACATGACGTTATCGAACATTGTTCCTAAATTATCGGCGTCCATGGTTTATCAGATTGAGTGTTAAATTAAACTGTTTGTTTACGTTACTTAATAAACAAGTCTGGAAAGCTACGTGATCAAACAGTGCCCCTAAAGTGCTTTCTTTCTTCTTTTACCAAACACTTGTCTTTCTTAACACCCTTTATTCGGTTGAATCATTTATCTGAAGTAATTATGAGAATTGAACGAACATGGATGTTCACAGCGACCCATCTTTTGTACGTTACTGGACTGCTATTCATTCACGGTTTACTTGAGTCTATATGTACTATTGATTTCAAAAACGACCTTCTTGAAACGTCCTGGCCATGCCTATAATCATGACACCACTTTTTATGAAACAATGTTCTATTTGATTTGTATTACTTGTTTCTATAGATACAGCAAATTGTTTTCACAATATTTAATAAAAATTGTGTAAATATTACTAATGAGTAAACACCTGTTGTGTAAAAGTATAGTTTTATTTTCTGTTTTGGTATCACGTGAAATGTATCTATCCAATGTGCTTTATTTGCTGCATGTATACGAGGCGGAACTGAGGTAAAGATTGGTGAATATGATTCTATTGCGAACACGTTGGACTTAAGTAAAGGAAGGTCTATCAGCTGGAGAGGTAAGAGGTATTCTTCAATCCATATAAAAACGATTTATGTTTGTTAGAAATCGAACTCTGAACCTAAAAAATATCTATGGATCTAATAAATCTGCCTATCTAAAACATCTATATTCATGAATCTAAAAAGGATTTATTTTCATAGAAACCGTTTTACTGGTCTAAAATATTCAATCTTTACATATATCTAAAGATTTACCTAGTTAAAAGATATCTCTATCTGTCTGCAGATTTCTTTGCCTGCTTATGAACGGATATGAATATTGAATGTATTTGTTTGATTATTTGTGACATTGTGTACACCTCCAAAAAAAAGGTTACTTCTGTTGTGAATCAAGACTATATGAATCATTAAATTAAAAACTTAGCATTCTTCCGACAAACACCAAAGAAAGCTTTTTCTAGTGAAGAACTAAAATGTGTACGTTTTAAAAGTGCCTACTAAGATCATGTACCATTTCTAAATGACATCTTTAAAATAGTTTCGCCTTTTACAAAGCGAGTAATGTTACCCTGTAAAATGGCAACTGTACAAGAAAAGACTCATCAACACGTCGTTTGGCTTGCAGATACCAATTCAATGACTGAGGTGTAGCATAATTACAGGCACCAGTACAAGAAGACGTTTGGGGAGTATGTTAAGGTTATCGTATATCACACAGCCACCGCAAATATCACGGAGCTAAAGACAAGGAAAACCATATTGAAATCCAATATCATTTAGATATGCTGAGAGCCACTACTTGTATACGCATAGAAATCTATTGAAATGTCAGTGAAAACTGTTTTAGTTGGGCTACAAGATGTTAAAAACTACGTGGTTGTATTTCGTTAGTTAGCCGATATTTTAATTTTAATTAGAATCAGAACTAGAATCATTAACTACAAAATAATTAGTGTCAGTAACAATTTTCTTAAGATGTTTTAAGAGGGTACTGACCGCCATGATAAAATACAAAGTGCCATCATAACGGCCTTCAGTAAAAATTGCCTTACGATGTTTTTAGAGAGTACTGACCACCATGATGGTTTTCTTCAGTTACTTTGTCTCTCACGTTATTTTTAGAAGATACTGAGTCTACTGGCCTTGACAACAAACTGTAACTGTATTAGCATTGCTAACGGTAATAAAGTTGCATCCATGGTACATTTAGGAGATATCAATCTTCCCATCATGACTGACAATAAAGTACTTTTACAGTTGACTTCAATAGCAACCTTTTCTCTATATTTTTCTTAGGAGATACCGATCCCCCTATGGACAGGACTTTGATTATAATTGAAAGAACAAGGATTAGTGTCGCAGTCTATTCCATTTTGGTAACGTTTTCGATCTTGGGAATTTTGCTTGCAAGCGTTTTTCTGGTGGTGAACGTCCGTTATCGGAACCAAAGGTAAATATATTACCATCTACTTTAATATGGCGTCTTACTAATAAACATATAACCATCCATTTTAATATGGCATCTTATTGATATACATATAATCATCTACTTTAATATGGCGTCTTACTGATAAGCTTATAACCATCTATTTTAATATGGCATCTTACTGATACACGTATACCCATCTACTTTAACATGACATCTTATTGATAAACATTTAACCGTCTACTTTAACATGGCATCTTATTGATAAACATATAACCATCTACTTTAATATGGCATCTTATTGATAAACATATTATAGATTGAGTAAAATCTATGTTAACTTAAAAACCTGTTCTAATCAATAAACTGAGATAAAAGAAATAAAACAAAGTCATATTTTATCCTAATGTAACAAGCTTAACAAACAAGTTAAACGACAGTAACAGGAGGGTTAAAAAATAAAATAGTCGTAGTTGTATATTTGGAGTAAAGTAAATCATAGCTGCACAAAGGGGGAAAATTCTAGTAAGAAAATCATTAAACAAAACCTAAACTTAATACTACATGATTTCTGGGAATAAGAGCTACCTGAGATTGATAAATTTAAGAAGAAACACGGCAGTATCAACAAAGCAAAGAATAGGCCTAGGCCCTTAGCATTTTTCTGTTGATATTCGTGTCTGCATTTTAAAGTAGCGAAAAGATAATGGTCACATGACGTTTACCAATATATAAATATACGTGTGTGTATCAAGCAAGTCTGGCATCTCGATGTTACATGGCCAGGTGGTTAAGGCACTCGACTCGTAATCCGAGGGTCGTGGGTTCGAGTCCTCGTCACACCAAACATGCTCGCTCTTTCAGCCGTGGAGGCGTTATAATGTGACGGTCAATCCCACTATTCATTGATGAAAGAGTAGCTCAAAGGTTGGCGAATGGTGATGATGATCAGGTGCCTTCCCTCTAGTCTTACACTGCTAAATTAGGGACGGCTAGCGCAGATAACCATCGTGCAGTTTTGCACGAAATTCAAAACAAACAAACACAAGTTGTTTTGAAGAGTTCATTTCGATTAGTGTTGTTAGATGAACTGAGGCGAACACCCTTTCAAATATCTTGTTTAAATGGTTCATGTGCGTTTGGTAACCATTTCAATGTTTTCTACATGGAGCTGACACCAGATGAAATTGACGTTTAATTTTGCCGATCGTCTGTTTTCAGTAGACCTGTATAACGATTTATATGTGCGCACTCGTTCCGCCATTACTATTAAGCCAACAAAATAGATGGCGCGCAAAGCAAAGCTCGGATACATTTGTTTGGTTTGGTTTTTTGAATTTCGCGCAAAGCTACATGAGGTCTATCTGCGCTTGCTGTCTCTAATTCAGCAGTGTAAAACTAGAGGGAAGACAGCTAGTCATCATCACCAGCCGCCAATTTTTGGGCTACTCTTTTACCAACGAATAGTGGGATTGACCTTCACATTATAACACCCCCACAGCTGAAAGGTCGAGCATGTGTGGTGCGACGGGAATTTGAACCCGCGACTCTCGGATTACAAATTGAGTGCCTTAACCACCTGGCCATGCTGGGTTTAGTACATTTGTTATGAATTTATAAATCCAGTAAATTCAAATATTGTTTGTTGAATCATTAAACCCAACATAGAAAAAATAAGGGGGGGAGAAAACGCTCCTAAAATCGTACGTAAACTTAATTATATTTCTCAAATGTTATTGAAAATTAGTAGAAGAAATAACATCGTACTGGTTAATTAAATAATTAAGATCTTTTACAATAACCTTAACCTGCCTGATAAACATTCCTGAAACACTGATACAATCTGAACATTTAGATACCTTTGGTTAAGTGTCAAAGTTTTATTTTGATTTTTGAAAAATAGTTATTCATATTTACCTGATTAAACATATAATAAAGTGTTCTTTTATGTGAAAATAATCAGTTAATATCAGTTTATGTCGTACTGTAGGAATATCAAGATGTCAAGTCCCTACCTGAACAACCTGATTATCGTTGGCTGTATGTTGACGTATACCAGTGTTGTCTTGCTGGGCCTAGATAGTAGGCTTACCAGCGAGAAGAATTTCCCATACATTTGTGCCGTAAGCTCTTCGGTGATTTTGTATCTGAATTTTTTCCAAGATTAGACTTTAAGCAATTTTGAACAAACCATGTTTGATGTTCTAAATTCCTTTGGAATGATTTGTTTAGGATCTTATAACTTTCTCTTCTTTTTCTTGCGGTCATAGTGTGTGCACCGACAGTTTAACAATAGGAAAAAAATAATAAAAACAACAACAAATAGTAAAACAGTGTTCTCTCCGCAACGTTTTGAAATGCTGAAGCAAATTATCATACATAGTTTAAAAGTTAGTTTAGAAAGTTAATTAGATTACAGTTTTGATACTCCAAGGAAGTACCTTTAGTGATTTGTAGATGAAGTGTTCTTACTGAATGATATAACAAGTAACCTTACGTGATCAGTGCAAATAGAAAGGTTTGGTTATAACCCAAGATAGACTACCGTTAAACCACGTTCATAATTAACGTGGGTTACAACTCAAGATACACTAGTGTTTTATTAGGTTCATGATTAACCTGGATAGACTACTATTTTATCAGGTTCATAATTAACCTGGGTTATAACCCAGGACAGGCTACTTTTTTATTAAGAGAACTGTTATAGAACAACGTGTATTTATAGTACATACCGGAAGTTTTAAACGTCGTTTCCGCTGTACAACCAATGGCTTTTAAAAAAAACTTAGGGTAAACGAATCAGAGACAAGGTTCACATTTAAATGACAATTTTGAGTGTAGGCCGGTTTGGCCCCTAAGAAATATCGTACACATTACAACAACGTGTTGAATAACTCATGAATCGGATTTCAAAAGATAGATCTGATATTCATAGGAAGCTCATATCTCGCATTATTAATTGTGTATGTTGGCGTCCAAATGGTCAAATTGGTCATCACATCAAAATTGCTTGACGGTGGAAGAGACGTTTGAAACACCCCAAGTGTGTATGTATATGAATATATTTAATTATAATATTACGTAGAACATGAAAAGAAAGAAAATAAACCTAGCAGCCACAATACTGACATGGGAAACACACCATAAGAGTGGTATTTATGAACTGTGACTTCGACACGGAGTGGCGGAAGTAAGGCCCTATTTACGTTGAGGGTATACCATCTCTCCTGCGAAACTGAGGTTAAACTGGAGAGGTGGTATACCCTTAACGTAAATAGGACCTTACTTCCGCTACTCCGCGTCGAAAACCAGGTCATAGTACGTAAATACCAATATTATTGTGAGCTACCCCATTACCTAAAAAACAACGACAAAAAACAAAAGCACAATAACAGGGCACACTGCATACCTATCCACCTTATGGTGTGTTTCCAGGTGGTACATGTCTGTTCTGTTTCTTTTCATTTTGTGCATAGTATTACAATTAATTATATTCCATCTAAAGTTTGGATACTTAGTGTGTAAAATTCACGCTATTCTTTATTATATATATATATATTTTTATTTCTAGGGACGAGCTTGGGTGTTGATGTCTGGTTTCACCTTAGCCTTTGGTTCCATTTTCAGCAAGACTTGGAGAGTTCATGCAGTCTTTACCAATATCAAGTTGAATAAGATAGTAAGTTTAAAAAAAAAAAACTCCCATATTTCGTGTCATTAGTCATCGTGTAACATTGGTTTTCAGTTACCTCCAACTCACCTGGGCTGTTGATAAGTGATAGTATTCAACTTTGATTAATATTTTCAGGTGTTGCTGTATACATTATATTTAACTTAATAACGTTCTATCTTCTGATCCCGACAGAGCGTTTTGAATTTTTTTAAAAATAGCTTTTCAATTAGTTTCAGAATTTTGGCGTTTTTGCCTCGCAAAATTCATAATATAGTGCGCAAAGCGCCGAGAAGCTAACTTAGTGTTAAATGAAGTCAACTTGACCAATAGTGAAGAGCGAATAATTGCAGAGTCCTCTGTTTATTTTGTTAAAAGCTTTATCGGATAATCACAGTATTATTTGTATGGTTACAAAAACTTCACCAGATAAACCATTGTCTAAATTTGTTCTTAAATATGTCCAAATAAACGTATACAAATTCAAAACAAAAATGAACATAATCCATCAGTCGAGTGTGCCCACTGAGATTCAACGGTACGCCTGAAGGCTTAAAACGCTAAAAACTGGATTTCAATACCCTTCTTGGGCACAACACAGATAGCTTATTGTGTAGTTTTAACAACAAACAACAGTCGAGATGTTCAACGAATCATGAAATAGACTCGTAACAAGTTCGAGATTAGTAATCATATTTATACTTCAAGAAAAGCAGGAAAAGATCCACTTTTTTGTTTCTAATTTTTCGAAAAGCTTCACGAAGAGTATCTACGCCAGCCATACCTAATTTAGCAACTCTTGGGCTATTCTTTTACAAACGAGTAGTAGGATTGACCGTCACTTTTTCACGCCCCATGGGTGAAAGGGCGAGCATATTTGGTTGTGACGGGGATTTGAACCCACGACCTTCAGATTACGAGTCTAGCACCCCAACCACGTGGCCATGCCAGGCCTCAAGTTCCATTTATTTCTTCGTAAAGTATGAGAATATTTTTATTATCTTTAAAGAGAGTATAAAGATCGTGTTCTTTAAAGATGTAAAAATACAAATTAGAATTGTTTTAATAGAATTTCGATCTCACACTCTGCGTTGAATTTATTTATTTCTGTTGAACTGTTTGATGCGTGTAAACCAAACGTCACGGCTCCAGTTTACAGTTTTATCATCATAGTTCAATGAAAACTGTGTTCGCGATCCAATAAAAACATCCTTTACAAACGTAACTGCTTCCATGGTCCAATAAAATTTCTCATTTCAAGACTAATCATTTTTCGTCTTAGAGCTTTTTGTCTGAAGCAAATAAAATACCCTGAAAGAAAGTTTTACTGTTACAATAGGAACGTTGCGGGTGATTTACTTTAGGTGGGCTCCGTGCAACGGAAGTAAACAACAAAAAACAACGCGTTGTTCTCATGCTATCAAACACTAATCGTAAAGATGGCAGCACCATTCATCACGTACGCCAGTGTTTCTTGGTCTTTCTCCTTGTGTGGTATGAATACCAAAGAACTGAGATAACTCTCGAATAACCATGAAGAAAACAAAAAACTGGTTTGGTAATAAAAATGTTTCTCAGCGACTGGTCTCAAGCACAGTCGTGAGTTATAGTTCGATAAGAAAAAGAAACCATTTAAAATCTTTTGGCTAGTGTGATTATGAAGAAAATTTGTTTTGTTTTTTGAAATTCGCACATAACTACTCAAGGGCTATCTGCGCTAGCCGTCCCTAATTTAGCAGTGTAAGACTAGAGGAAAAGCAGCTAGTCATCACCACCTACCACCAACTCTTGGGCTACTCTTTTACTTACGAATAGTCACATTATAACGCCCCACGGCTGAAAGGGGAGCATATTTAATGCGACAGGGATTCGAACCCACGACCCTCAGATTACGAGTCGAACGCCTTAACCCACCTTATCATACCGGGTATCAAGAAAAGACATATGATAATAATTATTTGAAATATAATTGAACAGGCATAATATTATTTATGTTTTCGTTGGGCAAAGCTACACAAAGGGTTATGTGTATTCTGTGAACCACAGGGGAACCGAACCCCTGATTGTTTGCGTGGTAAGGTCAGAGACTAACCGGGAAGGAACCGTTTTCAAGAACGAGGTTTGAGAACTAATTTTGAAGTTAGTTTAGTTTTGAAATATAATGAGCCCCAAGGGGGCTTCACAGACAATCAGGGGCGCTTAGAAATCGTTACTTTTTCCCCGCTCGCTAAATATAGATTTCATCCTTTAGTATGTATATAAGTTAGAATTAACGCAGGAAAGTTTAAAGCGGAATAGACTTTTAGGAATTAAGTGTATTACTTACTCTTTAAGGGTTTTGAAATGCTATTGGAAGGGTTCTTGGTTATAAATGTAAATTTGGAGAGGTGAGGGAGGCTATCTTGTGTGATTGCCTCACAACATCAGGAAAGCTGTGTTTAGAATTATGTGCCTGACAAAATTCGAACTAGCAATCTTCTGATCCCAGGCCAGACGCCTTATCTATTAAACCACTAGGATTGAAGTAAGGTTTCAGAACCTGATGTTACCTATTAAATACAAATAACACCACACATGACTGCTTGTTTATTGTAAAGCATAAGCATCTGTTATAAGCAATAGTGCTCAAAATTGGAGCATATTTGCTTTATTCTTGTATAAATATGACTCAGAGCTTGAGATGGATTAACTTATTTCTAACAGAAATGTTCTATAACCTGGAGAGAAAAGTCTAAAATATTTCTGAAACACTGAGTGAAAATCATTAAAATCGATCGGAAGTGCTTTTTAAGGTTTAAGACAAGTTGGCTCTATCCTTAAAGAATGTTGCTTAAAGTTTGATCCATACTGGTTTTATCCCTACGGAATGTTGCTTAAAGTTTGAGCCATACTGGCTTTATTCTTACAGAAACATTGCTTAAAGTTTGAGCCATACTGGCTTTATTCTTACAGAAACATTGCTTAAAGTTTGAGCCATGCTGGATTTATCCTTTTAGAATGTCGCTTAAAGTTTGAGCCATACTGGCTTTCTCCTTACAGAATGTTGTTTAAAATTTGAACCATACTGGCTTTATTCTTACAGAAACATTGCTTAAAGTTTGAGCCATACTGGATTTATCTTTACAGAAACATTGCTTAAAGTTTGAGCCATACTGGCTTTATTCTTACAGAATGCTGCTTAAAGTTTGAGCCATACTGGCTTTATTCTTACAGAATGCTGCTTAAAGTTTGAGCCATACTGGCTTTATTCTTACAGAATGCTGCTTAAAGTTTGAGCCATATTGGTTTTATCCTTACAGAATGCTGCTTAAAGTTTGAGCCATATTGGCTTCTTATTAAACTCATTAATTGGGATCAAAAGGTACAAAACTTGACTAAAGTGTTTACTTATTTTATAACTAATAAGATCATTATTATTAGTATGGAATACAAATATTCTTAGTGCTGTCAAACTGAGACAAGTATGTTGTATTAAACATTTACATATGTAATTTCTATAATGAGACTGGTTTTACGGACATCATGAACGATTTATTAGAACAGGAAACAGTTTTATCAGACATCTGCAGAAACTTGTGTAATTCAGCATTTTTACCTGTCGCAACAAAACCTTAGCAAAGCATGTATAATGACAAAATACACCATCAAATTATTGTAAATAGTTTTTGTGACCTTATATCATTTCATATTAAACATTCAGTACTTGGCTGGTCCTTCTCGTACTCTAATAACCTCCAAGACGACGCGGCATGCTGTCGATGAGGTTGCTGATGTAATTCCCCCCAATTTAATCCTAACGTGTCACTAGAAGGCGCCATAACTAAACCACAGTAGCTGTTTTATGGTTGAGGTTGGCAATTTTCTGGTTCAGTTCTGCCCAACAGATTAGAAAGGGATTAAAATCTGTAGACTCTGCTGGCCAAGGCAATCTTGTAATGTCCCTCTGTTCGAGATAATCCTGCGTAATACATGCACTTTGGGCAGAGACATTATCATTCTAGAACACAATATTATTTTCAAACCTTTCCCTAGCACATGGAAGAAATATCATTTCCAAGTGATGCCTGTCGGAGGCGCCATTGGCATTTTTAATGGAGGGTGTGAAGAGTGGTTTTTCTACCACGATGAATAGCTGCCCAAACATGTACTGTACCATTTCCTGTGTGTTCATTCTGGAAAAGACAGTCTTCCTACATCTGTTACCCAGGAAAACAACAAATAAGAACCGTACCATTAGCTTTAACAAATCGGAAACTGGATTCTTCTGAAAAGATAACATGTCGCCAGTGTCGTAACTGTAAGATTGGATGCTATCTTGCCAAAGTAACATGGTGACGGAGGTGAATTTTAGTTACTATTGGTTTGCAGACATCACTTCTTTCAAAATGACCTTATTAGTCAGTTTTCTATTCACTGTTCTTTTGGATAACCTGTAATGGATGTTTTAATGCCAATTCTGTCATTTCCAAGACTTTTTGCGACATTGACGTAGTAACCTGATCAAACATGAGCATCTCGGGAAATAAATTTTTAATGTTTACCAAAAGATTTTCGTGGAACAAACGTTTCCTGTAGTCTGATGACATTTCAGGATTCTGGTTACAGTATATTGGGTGTATTATACTGTTTTGGCGATATCATTTTGTTTCATATTATTTCTTTATAGTCGAACATTTTGACGCTCTATAATTTGTGGAACGTAACGAGATATGAATCTACATCAAGTACAGAGAAATGGTCTGAACAAAGCGTTGTTCTGTTTCGAAAAAGATTATACCAAAAAATACTTCCTTTATACATAGCAGGTGCATACGTGTGTTTTGACGAACAAATGTTCAAAAGAACTTACACAGTTCAGGTTAACAACTCGTACATGTTTGTCTGATCATACCACACTTTCACGTACTCAGTAACTACTACATTCATATAGACAATAAAATAATTATAGAACAGTATGCGAATATTTTAGCCAAGGATGCATACAAATGTTGGATATTTTAACCTATTAACATTAATTCAGTTTAATAGCTGCTGATTATACATTGGTGATCTTATTACAGAAATTTAATGCGTTTTGTCGCCTTTGTTTGGTCAGTGAGAATAATTTTTTACCTTCTATGTTCATAGGCAATCAAAGATTACAAACTGTTCATGGTGGTCGGGGTTCTGATGATGATTGACGTTGCCATCTTAACCACCTGGCAGATCATCGATCCATTTTATCGGAAAACCAGTCTTGGGCCTGCTATGGTAAGAACCAAACACAATCACAGTCTTTTACTAGAACCTGCTATGGTAATAACCAAACACAAACGTAATCACCACCATCTACTGGAACCTGCTGCGGTAAGAACCAACCGCAAACATAATCACCACCATCTACTGGAACCTGCTACGGTGAGAACCAACTGCAAACATAATCACCACCTGCTTTAACTGAAACATCACTAGTGGGCTACTCTTGTATTTACAGGTAGTTGATCCTTGTGTGTTTGGATAGTATCAACAACTCCGTGATTTTAGACTGTAATATAGTAATACACCAGTAATACAGGGTGATTGTATTTATTGTGCAAACACATCGTATAAAACTAGATGTATTTTAGGAAATTAAGCTATAATTACTTGTTCCTTCGTTGTTAATAATATATAATGTTTGGTCCTGTTGTATACTGGTTGTTTAAAAATCTCACATAGTCTTTTGTGAAATATATATTGCATAATATAAGAATTAAATATAATTTTATGTTCATTAATATTTGCCCGAAGGGATGCTTTCAAAGCAAAAGCTATTCATTTCTAAGTTCATAGTTGATAGCTTCGTAAAATGTTTTGGACAGTTTAAATATTTCTAAATCAGTAAGCGATAAATTAGTCGAAACACACATATATATATATATATATTCTTATCACAGCCGTCCACCAAGGAAAGGGATGTGGTGATTGTCCCAGAAATGGAGTTCTGTCAAAGTGACAACATGACAATTTTTTTGGGCTCGACCTATGCGTACAAAGGACTCCTGATGGTGTGATATTAATTGCAAATATTTTTTAGGATTAGGTTTGAAATGAAGAGAAAAAAATTCCGTTTCACAGTTATCTTTGTCTTTTACTAAACGCATTAAGTCAAACTTTTCATAACTATCTCTTTCTCGTAATAATTCAGTCAGTTTCTAACGTGTACTAAAGTTAAGTCAGTGATTGTTATTTGTCACTTTTCTAAGCTTTATATAAATATCTAGATATGTAAAGAGGAAAGACAGAGACGTGAAAAGTTAGATAAAGAGATTGTATATAGTTGAAAAAAGGACAAAGATAAAACTAGATAGATTGATGAAGAAATATGAGAAATATCATACATGGACAGTGAAGATAAAAGTCAGAGAAACAGATATAAAACTAAATAACTAAAGAGACAAGATAGACAGATAAATATGGAAAGATAAAAAGGTTTACAGAAGTTCAAAGAAGAGGAATAAGTATATAGATAGACAGATGAAAAGAGTAGAATGAAAGATAATTGTGTAGAACGATAAGTGGAAAGATAAAGAGAAAAATAGATTGATAGATAAAGGAAGAAGTGAGAGGAAAATACAAAACATAATTAAATGCATGGAAAAGGTAGACAGAGATAGAAAGATATATGTATGTATTACTGTGTTGTCTAATTACTGATTTTATAGAAACAGTTTCTATTCTTAGGCTTTTGGCTGCTTTCTAGCCTGGGAAACTCGGCAGGTGAACATTCCCGCCCTCAACGACTCCAAGTATGTCGGGATGAGCGTCTACAACGTGGTCATCATGTGCATCATCGGTGCTGCTATCTCTTTCGTTCTAAGGGACAAACAGGACGCTGCTTTTGTCATCATATCTGTCTTCATCATATTTTGCTCTACAACAACCTTATGCCTAGTTTTTGTTCCCAAGGTATGTGTATTGAAAGTCCAGTCTACAAAATTCTGTTGATCTTTCTTCCAGAACGTTCTACGTGTAACATTTATCTGAGGAATGGCATTACGTAAAACATAACACTTTCCAGATTTTATTAATCGGATACCGTGGATTCTAATACTGATTACGGCTCATTTTCACACTGTAATTTTTCGGTAGAAAACGCAAAAACGAAATTTGTGAGTAAAAATAATGTCTCAGAACTTCTATTTTAAGAGACTAGCTAATGTGGGTTAAGACTATTAGACGGTTTATCCCCACCGCAATCTAACTCATCAGTCACCTCCAAAACCTAGCGTACATTTTATAATCCCACATTATAGCTTGTACTCTGGGATCTTTTCAATTATTGCAGTATTTTTTGTTTAATTCATTTTTGTTTCAGCTTATTTTTAAGTTATAACAAACTATTATATGTATATATACATATACATATATTTGGTACAAGTCTTTTTATTTAACCATACAAAATATCATGAATTCGGTTTAGCCAAAATACAAAAAAAAATCTAAAAAAACGAAAGCAAAAACAAGCCTAAAACTAGACAGACTTAAAGCAGTGAGTTTCTGAAGTTTGGCACGTCAACTGTGATTGCAGTGGAACAACTTTAAGATAATTTAAGTTAGGTAATTTAAAGAATTAGTCCCACCGAAGTCACGAATCACGTGCAAACAACGCCGGTTTTCTCAACGTGTCTCGAGTATGCGTGATGTGGACGATTTAGCTGTAGCCTGTCAGTTTCCTTTTCAGACTATGCCCGGCATGGCCAGGTGGATTAAGGCGTTCGACTCGTAATCTGAGGGTCGCGGGTTCGAATCCCCGTCGCACCAAACTTCCTCGCTCTCTGAGTCGTGGGGGCATTATAATGTGACGATCAATCCCCTTAATCGTTGGTAAAAAGAGTAGCCCAAGAGCTGGTGGTGGGTGGTGATGACTAGTTGCCTTCCCTCTAGTCTTACACTGCTAAATTAGGGACGGCTAGCGCAGATAGCCCTCGTGTAGGTAAGCGCGAAATTAAAAAATCGAACAATCATTTTCAGCCTGTGTGTTCTAATAGGTCTACAAGAGACAACTGTGGAAAACTCTTTGTGATTGATATATGGCCAGAAAGTAACAAACACGGAATAAGTAAGGATGGAACAACCCTACGTCTCCCAAGGAGAAGTTGACGTCACACTTATTCTGAGTGGAGTTGTTCTTATTGATGTAGTCGTTTATTGTATCCATTTCTCTTTTAAGTGTAAAGATACGATTCAAAAGTAGTATAAAAATTATAATCTCGATCCGTAGTGTTGCAAACGGCATTGGTAAGAAGGTCGGATTTTTTTATTACTGGACTGACAGCGTTGACGGTTGCTCAGCCTGTGGCTTCCTGACACTGGGAAATATTAAACTTCTGAAATACGTTATTCAAAGCACTAATACTATCTGGCACTCACACAACTTGGAAATAATTTCTCATAAGCAAAGAAGTGTCTAGTATGGCTGGATGGTTAGTGTACTCCACTCGTAATCCGACGGTCACGGTTTAAATCCCAGTCACACCAAATATGCTCGCTCTTTCAGGTGTGGAGGCGTTATTATGTGATGGTCAATCCCAGTATTGGTTGGTAATAGAGTAGTTCAAAGGTTAGCAGTGGGTGGTGAAGACTAGCTGCCTTACCCCGAGTCTTACATCACTAAATTAGGGACGGCTAACGCAGATGGCCCAGTGTAGCTTTGCGCGAAATTCAAAACAAACCAAACATAAGCGAAGGAATTAAACGTGGATAAGTATTGTTTAAGTTGTCCTATTTTCATTAAGCTGGATTCTATATATCAGGGCTGCCTTCATTCGCTACAGCCCCGTTTTCTCTAGTAAAATACGATAGAATTCGTAAAGACGTCAAGATTGATTAATACATATCAAGTTTAAATGCTTCAAAAAAATTCCAGAAACATAACGAAGGCGTAATATTTTCTAGAGTTATTGTATTTTAAACACCAGATGTTATCCTACGAAATGTTTCATTAAAAAAAATCAGTTCCTCTTACGCATGCTCTATAATCAGAATATTTCTCGAATGCTATATATTTAAAAACGGCTGGTATGGATAGAGAAAGCACTAATAGAGGAGCGAACAACGTTTCGACCTTCTTCGGTCATTGTCAGGTTCACCGGGTCACCGGATGACCGAAGAAGGTCGAAACGTTGTTCGCTCCTCTACTAGTGCTCTCTCTACCCATACCAGCCGTTTTTAAATATATAATTTTCTCTACAAGTGAGTTTTCTTGTCATCACGGATTTCCCGAATGTTGTAAACTTTTTTCAAAATCTGTCGTTGGGATTATCTAATAACTGTGTATTTTATGAAACGAGTTCACTTTTCCAGAATATGAAATAAGATAACTAACAAAACTAGAAAAAGCATTACCCCGAGAATGTTCAGTAACTAAACCTTTCTTCCGACAACGTTTGGGTGGATTGGGTTTCGTATTTGTTATTTAGAAGTATATCTTACTTGAATGACGTGTATCATGACAGTTTCACAAACAATATTTTCCGCCATGTATACGTTAACATGGAACAAACTTTATTCATGCAACTATACATATAATGTTGACACGTGCTGTACAACTATATATATAATCTCGACACGTGCTATACTGATTATTACAGAGTGATTTTTAAAACATAAACAAAAATTATTTCATCCATTTCCATAAACTGAGCTATTATGAAGCGGAGTACAGTGTGGTATCGCATACTTTAGGGAGAATATTCTATTTGTTTATTGTGGCTACATACAGTAACTTAGTTTTACAGCATGGACTACGTGAAAACCCGAAACATTATTATAGCACTTAAACTACCATTAAAGTACAGACACATATGCTCGAAATATTAATGCACTGCATTGTTTGTTTGTTCACTTTGACTTATTAAAGCTTCTAATAATATAACAATATTTAAACAAAAGCGCCGTCAGTATTATTTTACCTCACTAACTATTATTGGGGAATTATAAGTTTTCTTTCACCAGTTTTGATTTGTTTTTATAATCAAGATAAATGCAGATAGTGTAGATATAAACACGATATCATGAGTCATGATTTACCTCACATTTTTGTAAACTGATTTGTGTTAGTTAATGTTTCAGTCGCGTCAGAACGACTTGTAGAAAGGCTCCGTATTATTATTTTTTAGTTGTTTTATTTTTTCAATATAAAAACATTTAGCTTGTAGCTCCATCTCTTGACCGATTTTAGATGTAATTACAATTTTGGACTCGAGAGATCAAACCCGTTTGATTGAGGTATATGACCATACCCAAGTTCTCATAGATTAATTTACTCTAATCTTGCCTAAAGTAATTCAGTTTGAGGGTGTGCTGGTAGAAGCCCTGATGAGTAATGAAATCCAATCGGGTATACTTGCGGCCCACGCTTGGTATTGCTTGACGCACAAAAATATAGCTAATAAAAAAGAAAAAAAAGTTTCATGGATTAATATACTCTATTTCTGCCTAAAATATTTTCAAGCGCCCTCTTGTTGTTGTTGTTTTTACTTAATTGGTGCTCGAAAAGGTATTTATCTCAATGTCACTTACAGGTAGAACGAAGTACTTGATTATTGTATGCTCCAGTCTTGATCTAGGACTCTAGGTCTTTAAGTAGTTTTGTTTTAAAGATGATACATGTTCTGACGTTGGTTACAGTAACTTGGTAATCTCGATCTGAAGATAGTTAATTCTTATAAACTTTAACGTGAATTAACTTTTAAGATTCTGGCCTTTCAGAAGCACATGTTCACTGAAGAGTTGTCTTTTGCAGTAAGAAATTGTCAACGAGCGCGAGACGTGGTGGATCGTTATGCAAAAGAGCTTTGAACTTTGAAGTGTAGCAGGGTTTTATTGGTTCACCATTTAACTTTGAAATGTTGCAGGTTTTTATTGGTTCGTCGCTCACCTTGTTTTAGATAGCACAATCTACTGTAGACGAGCACACTTCGGGTGAACTATGTCATTTTAAACATCTAAGCTAACACTTTAGATACAAAGTAATTTAACTTTGCACTCTTATATGTAAATATTTAGACATATTTTATTCAAGTGACTAGCTGTGTTTTCAGACTTTGTTCAATCTTCTTTAAGGAACTAGACTGATGTTATTTTTCAAGAAGTGAGGACCTCCTCCCCCCACAACATGTTAAAATATAACACTAACACAAATTCTAGTAGAATATTTTATTTGAGCTTTCGATTTATACAGATTTTAGAAAAGATGTTGTAAGTATAGTTTCTATTAGTGTAGCATATCATCCAGTATTAAAAACCAATCACAAGTAGTAATGCAGCACCATCATTTATTAGTAATAATCAACCACAAGCGACGTAACAATATCATTCAGTAGTAATAACCAATTACAAGCTACGTAAGATTATCATTCAGTAGTAATAACCAATTACAAGCTACGTAAGATTATCATTCAGTAGTAATAACCAATCACAAACTATATAACACCATCATTCAACAGTAATAACCAATCACAGGCGAATTAGCACCATTATTCAGAAGAAGTAACCAATCACAATCTATATAACATCATGATTCAGTAGTAGTAACTAACACCATTCTTTGTTTTAGCATAGATAGAACAAAGTAAGCTTTGAAATTTCGTAAACATTTCGTAAATTAATAAACATTATTCACAAACCTGATGAAATTAATCTTTGTGTGTATGTCAGATAAAACTAGCACAGTTTAACACGTGTACATGTTATTAACAATGTATTCTGGAGCTATTGTACTTGCATGTTTACAGACACATTAGTTCTAGGTTAACAAGTTAGCTTTACCCATGACGATACACAGTTAACAATATGAATTGTTTACTACGACGTGCGTCCACTCTCAAACTAATGTCAACACTTAATTTTAATACCCTCTGTCACAATACTGCTGACTTGAATTCAAAAATCTCTTTGTTAACAGTCAGCTTGTAGTATATCAAATAGTGGGTTATTTTGTACTGGAGAGTGGAATATTGTTAAACCAAGTTGTAACTAGCCTAACTTTGTAGACAGTATGTCAGAAAATAACGTTTTTACGTTTGTATTTCGTTTCTTTTACTTGGGAATATGATCCACTGCTTTATATTGACGATGTATCAAATCTGTTGACTGTCTGTAAGGAAATGATAAACCTCGGAGCAAGAGCAGTTTAAGATCTTTCATATTAAATTAACAGTTTTGACTCCTGCAACAAAAGTTCTGTAGGTTGTGATTACAATTATTGTTGTCCACTTTGCCAATATGTTTGATACGTCCACAAATGAAAAATATATTTCACATACAGTATTTGCATCGACAGATTCTAATTGGTTGATAATACAGGCTCCTAAATTTTGGCACCTGAAAAAGGTTATTGGAAAATATGGTGGTACAAATTTGAAATCTATAAAGGAAGTCGAACTCATCTCGCAACAACGATTGGTCAGAACTAATAAATCCATATTAATACGACAATTGTTCGTGATAGTCGGTTTAGTGCAGCGCTACCGTCGCAGCAAGCTTACTTCTATTTCGTTAGGGGAGTTGGTGGGGATTTATCTTGTAAATTTAGAAGTTTGTTTGTTTTTGAATTTTGCGCAAAGCTACACGAGGGCTATCTGCGCTAGCCGTCCCTAATTTAGCAGTGTAAGACTAGAGGGAAGGCAGATAGTCATTACCGCCCACTGTTAACTTTTGGGCTACTCTTACCAACGATTAAGGGGATTGACCGTCACATTATAATGCTCCTACGGCTAAAAGGGCGAATATGTTTTATGTGACGGGGATTCGAACCCGTGACCCTCAGATTACGAGTCAAATGCCTTGATGACCTAGCCATGCCGTTTTGATATAATTTTGTATGCTTGTCTCTAGGTATTTAGTTTAATTTTTGAGAGGAAAGGTACGACTTCATATTAATCTTTGCATAAAATTATATTGGCAATAGATCGAATATTTTTTACATTTTATGTATAAAAAATTGCATTACCGTATTAATATGATTTACAACGTACATTTGTTATCTACGTAATAATTGACAATGATAGAAACTGCAGTTCGTTGCTATAGGGGCCAGATGTGAGCCGGAAAATTCGTGGTTCGTAGCCTGTTCCCGCAAAAATGAGCTCCATACTTTGAGACCGGGTAGATGCGTTTTATAAGAGTTTTTTTAAGTTTCATAATTTGATTGAATAAGAGCAGCCAACATGTTGGCGGTGGGTAGTGTTCACTACCAGTCTTCGTTATAGTATATCATTTCAACATATGGGACTGATGAGCTTTATAGTTTTTTTGCAGTCTTATATCAAACAAATAATAGTCATCAGTGTTCAAAGTATCAAACAACAGCCATTTATGTTTTCATTTATTTTGAATGAATTAACAGACATGTTTCACGAAGTACCGAAGAAAATTTACTTTTCATGTTCTTCCCTATTAGGAGCCCCCTAGTGGCTCAGCGGTTTGTCTGCGGACTTACAACGCTAAAAACCGGGTTTCGATACCCGCGGTGGGCAGAGCACAGAGAGCTTATTGTGTAGTTTTGTGCTTAATTCAAAACAACAACAACAACCCTATCAGGAACAGTTTCGATAATTATTTTCATTGCGCTCGAGAAAAAGTTACGTAAAACATTTGGATATTTTTAAGCAAAATATATTTCTAGTTTTGTAAATATTTATAAATTGTTATCAGGTATTTGAATAAAGTTAATGATCATGTCGGCGAATAGTATAAAAATAAAAATGTAAGGCCCATGCAAGTAGTTTTTTTTCTAAAATATATATTCGTATTTTTGTTATATTTATGAAATATGTTCCAGGCGTGGCCCACTTATTAGCGTATAGGATTTGAATTTGAGGTCCCATGGTTTGTTTTCCGTTGTTAGAAATGTATATATATATAATACTCCTCATTTCGGAGCCATGGATGGGTTGTAAGAATGATGTTCAAATTCCTCTGTTTAATTCGTGTAGCCCAAGCCCAACAGATGGCAATGGACACTGTCTGTCGTTTGGCTAGCACTGAGTCATTTAGCAGTTTTGCATAATTTTCTGAACAGAATCGAAACCAAACTCGCGAAACACACGTTAATATTATTATTGTTGCTTAGTGACAAAGCGTTTTATCATAAAAATTCCATTTCAAGGTTCTCGTCTAAGAAAAAATTTAATTCTCAATGATAAGTTTTATACAACACTTAACAAATAAGTGATAAACAGAAAGTGAAAGAAAATACTTTCACAAAACTGAGCACTAACATAGTTTGTGAGAAATTATGAATATTTTGTAAAATTCAAGAAATTTTTCTTTTGAAAGGGTGGAATATTAGTCAATTCTTCTATCCTGTATTGGCCCTTGTATATATGATAAGTGTCAGTCAATGTGTGTGTTTCTTTTAGCGCAAAGCTCTACAATTAACTACTATCTCTATATGACACGAGATTCGAACTCAAATTTTTGGTCTTTAAGCCCTTAAACTTACCACTTGGCTACCGGCGAACAAGAATGATATACAAATGCTGTTAAAGAAATAAATATAATGTTAGGTTTAACGATGTACTTAATCGATCAAATGTTAGGCGCTTAACTATGTGCTTGATTGACCTATTGTTAGGCTTAAAGGTGAATTTTACAGAAAAAAAAAACTTTGCAGTCAAAAGAATTGCTCATACTGATAAATTTTACAGGTTCACATTTTTTATAAAACATATGTGCTAATAAATGAAACATAGAACTTGATGCAGAAAGAGCCCTTTCCGAGCGGCAATCCGAACGCTTTAGTTTTTACTTTTGCCGTTAGGAAAAGTACTGTGACGTAATAGTTACCAAACAAACCGCCAACGTCAGCGCGTTGAATGTAAATAAACATGGCCAGTGCATACGGAGAAATAGAGGCGGAGTCTGTTTTGACTTTGTGTTCTGAACAGTGTCGAGTTGCCTCACATCAATTCGAACTTACTCTGAACGAAACTAGAACAGTTACTTTTTACACAGATCTGACATGTTCTAGTAATGAGAACAGTTCCACGAGCGGGAGTAGCGGAACTGTGAGTGATACTGAAGAAATTAGATTATATATTAAATCAACATGCTTTGTGAGGTTTATGAGATTTACATTTAATATGTAAATATGTAAATATGTCAAAGTACTGTGTTAAGATTAATTTTATTATGATGAGTTATAGAAATATATTATGGAGTTTATACTTAATTGTTTACAAGTCTACAATGTTTTTTTTTAAATACCTAACACATACTTGATTACTTCAACATGTTCAAGACATAGTCTTATTTCAATTTATCTTGAAATGTTAAATTTGAAAAATGGTATTCTTCAAACTTTTCCATATGTAAAAAGGATACAAAAACATCTACAGAATGATTTACCAGCTTTTAAACTTGGAATATACTCTATTTGGGATAGATTTGTCTACTGTCTTGACTAGGAAATCAAGGTTTCACTGACTTTCAGGTGCCTCAAATGCAAAACACGCTCATGAATGTGAAATGTGTATGTCCAGTTACATTCTTCAAAAACTTGTACTTTTTAAATTATTATATTATACTAGTTATTGTTTATCGCTTTATACTGCACACATATCTTTAAGTTTGTTCTTTTCGTGATGGCAAGGGATGGCTTCAGAGGGGTGGAACCTGTACGCTGCATCCTGAGATCATTCCTCAGCTCTACACGAGGAAAGATGGTGGGGACGATCCTGTCTACTGCCGATGATTGTTTTCAGTCTCAACCTGCCTGGCTTGAAACCCACGGAATCCAAAACAGTGTGATCCGACACAAAACACGAGCGTTCAAAGTGGTCTTGACAAAGCTTTGCATGATGTGAAAGAGTCCAGTTCTTCCTATTGACCATCCGCACCCACTGTCGCCACCTTGCCGGTTCCTTCTCCTTGCACAGAAACGAAAAGAAGCTTTTGCACGATTCTGAACCGTTTCTACAAACATAAGCAACGCAATAAACCATGTTATCATAAAACAAACCTAAAGTAGCAATATCAAGACATAAATAGCTCACAAAGTATGTAATCCGAAAAACGCACCGATAGATTTACGTGAAACACCAGCACTGAAAGGAACAAAATGGTCGGCGCGCAACGAAGCGTGTTTGGCAACTATTACGTCATAGTTGTAAAACATCACGGAAACAGTCGAACGACCGAGAGGAACTTGAGTTCGAGGACCCGCATATTTCGTTTCATTTTTTACTCAAAAACTGAAGTGTTTAAAATATAGCAACCACACAGGAATTATACCTAACCAAAGTACAGTTTCTAAGGCAATTATTAAATTTGTTGATAATTCACCTTTAACTGTGTAGTTGATTGTTATTAAGAATGAAAGTTTAAAATACATAAAGAAAACTGTTTCGAAAATTGTGTATAAAGTATAACAAATAGAAGAAACAGCTATTTCTATATTTTGCGAGCAATATACGTATACACTGCTGGCCAAAATCTTAAGGCCAGTGAACATAAAGAAAAAATATGCATTTTGTGTTGTTAGACTCAACCACCTATTCGAGTAGAGCTTCGGAAGATGACAATAAGAAAAACGCAAATAAAAATGAAAAACTTTTTTAGCATTTAATAGGGAAATGTGAACACTACGAAATTAGCCTAAATACTAGCTTGTCAAAAGTTTAAGATCATACTGTTGCGAAGTGTTAATCGGTAAACACGTAAAGAAATTTAGTCATTTGAGTTCAAGCATTAGCGTAGTCAACATCTCCCACTGACATCTCCTGTGTTACATTGGATAAAAACATGGCAAAGGCTAAAAAGTTGACAGAGTTTGCACGTGGCAGAATTGTCGAGCTGCAAAAGCAAGGTCTCTCTCAACGTACTATCGCTGGTGAGATTGGGCACAGTAAAACTACTGTTGCAAATTTCTTAAAAGGCCGTGAGGGATACGGAACGAGAATTTCAAGTGGTCAGCCCAAGAAAATTTTGCCGGCGTTGAGCAGGAGGATTTGACGGGTTGTCCGGCAAAACACCACCCGATCGTCGAACCAGATTAAGGCCCTTACGGATGCAGAATTCAGCTCCAGAACAATAAGACGGCTTCTGCGAGAGAAAGGCTTTGAAAACCGTAAACGTCTTCAAAGGCCACGCCTCCTTTTACACCACAAAACAGCTGTTACTCTTTGCTGAGAAGTACTAAGCATGGGACGTAAAAAAAGTGGAAGAAGGTTTTGTTCTCTGATGAGAAAAACTTTAACCTGGATCGTCCAGATGACTTCCAACGTTATTGGCACGATAAAGATATCACACCGGAGACATTTTCTACGCGACACAGTGGAGGAGGTTTCATAATGATCCGGGGTGCTTTCTCCTTCCATGGAACAATGGATCTTTAGGTTATACATGGGAGTCAAACAGCAGTTGGCTACACTGTCATGTTGGAGAGAGCATCCTTATTGACTGAAGGTCCTCGCTTGTGTGTAAATGACTGGATCTTTCAGCAGGACAACGCTGCAATCCACAATGCCCGCAGGACAAAGGACTTTTTCATGGCGAATAACATGATTCTTTTGGACCATCCAGCATGTTTGCCTAAACTGAACCCCATTGAAAATGTTTGGGGGTGGATAGCAAGGGGAGTCTATAGAAATGGACGTCAATTCCAAACAATGCATGATCTTCGTGAAGCCATCTTCACCACTTGGAATAACATTCCAGCCAGCCTTCTGTAAACGCTTATATCGACCATACCAAAGCGAATGTTTGCAGTTATTCGCAATGACGGCCGTGCAACTCACTACTAAGACCTTTTGTTGAGCATTTCCTACCCTGTTTAGGACTTCTTTTTTATATGGTCTTAAACCTTTGACCAGCTAGTATTGAGACTAATTTCGTAGTGTTCACAATTTCCTTATTTAATGCTTTTTTATTTTCATCTTTCGAAGCTCTAATGAAATAAGTGGTTGAGTCTAACAACGCAAAATGCATATTTTTTCTTTATGTTCATTGGCCTTAAGAGTTTGACTAGCAGTGTATATATTAGAAAGAAATGTGTGTATATTGTATATATATCTCCATCTAATTAACGAAAATACTAAACAAAAAATTCTGTCCGTAACACAGTTAATAACGCCGACGAGGTAAAATTGTGGAATTTATCAGAATAATTTTAGAACGTGTTGACTGATTTCTAAAATATTATTAATACTCTGATAACCAAACATTGAAGAAAAATAAAGTTTAAAACATGAGTGCAGTATACTTTATGCCTACTTGTGGTTCTTTTTTTTACATATATAACCTAAGATTGTAGAATTAAGACGTAACCCGGATCCTGGAGATAAGAGAGCTCGAGCTACATTAAAACCATTCAAAAGTTCACGAAGGGACTCGGACGACAAAGTACATACGAAGATTAAAGATTTGGAGGCTCAAAACTTCAGGCAAAAACAGATATTAAGCGAGGTATTTAGAAATATTATCTGATTACAGCTTTTTCGTTGAAACGATATCGAGAGACTTAGGTTGACTTAAAGGACTTTGATAAAAACTCGTGATACACCGCGGGGAAACAAACCCAGGATTTTAACTTTGCAAGTCCGTAAATTTACTCCAGTATTTATTTTTGCTAACGTAACAAAATCTTTATTTATATTTGTCTCCTTCTGGTGGCTGGCCGGTAATTCTGAAGGCTTATAACGCTGAAAACAAGGTGTCAATACCCATGGTACGCACAACACAGTTAGCTTATTGTGCAAACCTGCATTCGACAATATTTGTAGTTTGTCTAAACTACAAAAATATGTTTGTCTAGTACTGTTTACACACTCTCACTTTTTAAAATGATACAGATATATAACAGGTTTACTGGTTGTTTGACGAAAAGCTACACAATTGGCTATCTGTGTTGTGTTCATCACAAGGGATTGTAACCTGGATATTAACGTAAATCTGCCATTTAAATCTCTGAGAAACTTTATATATGTATGTAGTAACCAAATTCTGAACAAGGAAAAATCACAACAGTCACTATAGTTGGAACAGAAATCCAGACTAGTCTTAAAAAATGTAGGTTCAAGGAGTGGGGTGCCCCGCTTGTACAGCGGTAAGTCTGCGAATTTATAACGCTACAATCGGGCGTTCGATTCCCATCGGTGGACACAACAGACATCCAGATGTGGCTTTACTAAAAGAAAAACACACTTTAAGGAGTGGGATCACTTTTTCAACAGCATAATTTAGAACTGTTGAAAAACTGATAACCCAATACACTATACATTACCCTAATTCTAGGTTATAAATATAGGGAAAATGCTAATGAAGCCTTTCAGTTCCTTTCACGTTGGAATGTTACACATCTTGTGCGTGGTGTTGTCGTAGAAACATCCAAGTAAACGCACTTCCTTCGAAATGTAATTTGAAACTACTTTGAAATAAACAAGCTTTTATTTAAATGAGATACTTTTATAATTGTAAGTGCTTGTGAGCTTTAATTAATTAAAAGTAACACTGTTTCGGAACATGTTTACTAATTAGTTATGTGGTAAAGATTTTAATTAATTAACTCCAGTTGATTTGTTTTTCAGAAAGCTATAGAACTGCAAGCCTTAATACTTGAGCTTAAGGATTCAGAAGAGCCTGTGAGAGTGATCCAACACCCCATCACCTCCATTCCTGAAAACTCTTCCTCATCAGCCGATAGTACTTACGAAGGTTTGTTACAAGGTTAGTATACAGTATAAGAAAGTGGTTAGACTGAGGTTAAGTACGTTAGTACTGAAACAATTTGGAGCATTACCACATCTTTTCTGTCCATGTTGTCACGAATGCCAAACCCTATCTGGTGATTGTGAATCTTGAAAGTAGACCTGCAGAGTTATTTTCATTGACATTAGCTCTGATGTAACACTGCCATTTCTACAAGACACCATTCTTCCTTGTATGCTTTCCATAAGCCATATCGTAGACAGAGGTAATGGTTTATCAGCTCCCATTTTTTACAATTAAATCGCACAAAAATTCATGGTAGCTACATTTGACAAATTGACTAGTACGTCTCTTCATGGAATAGTATGTATACCCGTTTCATTATTCATCTATTTGAGGTAAAAGAAGGTTGATCAGATGTGTCATGGAAATAATTTGTGTAGAAGTGACTCCTTTTAGTTTTTACAGACAAAAATCCTTTTTGATTGCCCTCAGTGCCTCAATAGTAAGCCTTAAGGCTTATAACACTAAGCAGGAACCGAACAACCAATATTCTTAATCATGTTGTTAGCTAGGGTACGTAAATGGCTTTTGTTACTGATGTTTCTGTTCATGAATTCACGTCTGTTACAAAACGCCACAATTTTTTCTATTGTTCTGATACAGTTTGTTGCATATTGCTTTCTGGGCGGTCCTGGTACCCCATGGTTATACATATTATTTTGTTTTCCAATCGAAGTATGAAGATGAGATATCGGTCTCAGGATTTCTAAACTCCCAACCTGAACAAATCCTTATATTCTGGTTTTATAAATATTCTAAGTGTGTAATGACTATTACCACCCTTCACCCATAACAATACATTTTCGGTGCTATTCTTCTACTTTTGTAAAGTCTGAGCAATCTGGTTTCCATTTTTCTACTTGTTTCAAATAGAAATATGAAAAAAAGAAAAACATGATTCAAAGAACATAAAAAGTCACCTTCACACGTTTTCGAACACTGCAAGTCAAATAAACACAACATAACCATAGAAAACACTCAAATACTAAATAAAGAAACAAACATAAACAAACGCAAAATTAAAGAAGCCTTACTTATACAACAATTCAAGCCCAAAATAAACCAATACAAAGGAACACCTTTATACCTATATTAAAAATAATATAATAAATAATAATAATAAAATAAATAATATACAATTATATATTCAAACATCTAAGTACGCCCTCTACATTCCGACACTCAGTTACACCCCCCTTTCAAACATGTGGTCAGCTTCCGGTCAGTTACCTCTTCCTTTCTTTGTGAACCTGACGATGACCGAAGGGGGTCGAAACGTTGTTCGCTCTTCTACATAAAAACTTTTCTCAACCCAAATGAGCCGTTTTTACATATATATTTATCTCTACAAGGGGTTTTTCTCGACATCACTGAGTTGAGAGAGGGTGTTTTGTGCGCGAATTGATAAAACGCTTTGCCATATAACACATTAATGAACCTATGGTTTTGCATATAAGTAAAGTAGGTTAGGTTATCAAATACAGAATAATAAATAAACTGTTAACTACATTCTAAAACCGCATAAAATTTGACATATCTGTAGAGGTTTGAATAATTAATTTTGTACAGTGAGAAACAAATTTTCTGTGTGGGCAGTACGTTATTATCAAAAAGTGTGTGTTTGTTTCTTATAATCACTCTCTACTCTGTCCACCGATGGGAATCGAACCCCTTGTTTTTAGCGTTGTAAATCTGAAGACTTACCGCTGTCCCAGCAGGGGACATTTTCAACAGGAAAAAATAAAACGCTTAACCATGAATCTACAACCAGATTAAACCAAATTAACCATGAATCTACAACCAGATTAAAAAAATTAAATCTGTTCAAAAGTACTTTAAAAAACAGTAATTTTAAAGGTATAAATATGAGATTAGATCTTCACCTTCCTTTCATCGTAATAAGAACACTGATTCCAGGCAATCGAAACCTTCTTAAGAACTTAGTTTAGGCTTAGCTAAATAGTTCATACGTTGTCATCGACATCTGTATCACTGATTAGGCTTCACAAGTTTAAAAATTTATGAGTTAGGAAACGTAGACAACAAATGTTTTACTTACATTGCTTAAAGCTAACAACGTTGGCCATACGAGATTGGCGATTGATACGGGTACTAGCGTATTTTAGAAATAGTTTAACGTTTGCGTTAAAGCCGAGTCATAGCCGGGGATCGTAAGTTTAGAATACTTTCACATTGTGGAAGTAAGATTGAAGAAAGGGGTTTTAAAAGTGAGACTTTATTACAAGATGTGATTTATTGATGGCGAGACTCGGCTAGAAAGGAGACAATGAGTAACTTGCCTTACAATGAAATTTTAGAATGAGTTAAATAACGTTAATAGCAGAGCGTTGATTATACTGGAGATTACTTATTCTGAAAAGTAGATAGACTTCAATTCTCGTTTCAACAGGTGTTACAATTTTATATTTCTCAACTGTTGACTAGTTTGTATGAGTTTCGTTGTTCTTTCATGAAATAATAAACAATTTGGGTTTTAAAGCTGGTACAGTTATGAACTAATAAACAGTCCGGGTTTTACAGCTGGTACAGTTATGAACTAATAAACAGTCCGGGTTTTAAAGCTGGTACAGTTATGAACTAATAAACAGTCCGGGTTTTAAAACTGGTACAGTTATGAACTAATAAACAGTCCGGGTTTTACAGCTGGTACAGTTATGAACTAATAAACAGTCCGGGTTTTAAAGCTGGTCCAGTTATGAACTAATAAACAGTCCGGGTTTTAAAACTGGTACAGTTGTGAACTAATAAACAGTCCGGGTTTTAAAACTGGTACAGTTATGAACTAATAAACAGTCCGGGTTTTAAAGCTGGTACAGTTATGAACTAATAAACAGTCCGGGTTTTAAAGCTGGTACAGTTATGAACTAATAAACAGTCCGGGTTTTAAAACTAGTTCGATTATGAAATAATAAACAATCACAGTTTTAAAACTAGTCCGATTATGAAATAATAACAATTATGGATTTTAAAACTAGTCCGATTATGACATAATAAACAGGGTTTTAAAATTAGTACAGTTATAAAAAACATCTAGCCAAATAAAAGATAATAGGAAGGATATCTAGCATTATAATGTGTGTCACTCCCTGGAGTGACGCTTTGCACGCTGGGACACATGTGGCATTATTCACTGTTCTGTGCTAAACTTAAACAGTCAATGTGCCACACTACTGACACTTTACACACTGGGATATGTGGGCTGTTTCTTACTTACTTACATATGGACTTGCTAATTCCAAAATTTGGAAAAATAAAAATAAAACCGTACAATTAATTTTTTCGTATCAGAGATATTCTTTATTTTCAAAATTCCATACCTGATTCACTTGTCTAGTTATGTTTGTCTATGTTTCGTTAGTTGGAACTTTTATCTAATGTTATATGTTTGTTTGTGCTTTAACATTCAGATTGTTTAGTGTATATCATGTTTATTTATTTTTCAGTGGTAAAACCTTGCGTTATTCGAGAGGATGGCCCTAGTAGCCAAACACAACATTATAGAAAAGAGGAAAATCACTACTCTTCAGGGTAGTACGTAACAAAATCGATATTTTTATTATATTAAGTTTTAATTAAAGCTTATCAGAAGACAGCAAGGGAATAAATTCATTGTTCTGCCTATACAAACATGCTATTTAAACAGAGAAACATTGGATAAAAGGTTTTAGAAAAATAAAGCATTTCCATATTTTACTTGCCTGTAGAAAAGTATTATAGAGGTTTGATAATGTTAACCAGCTCGACTGGTTCATTTGTCTCAGAACTATCTTAAAAAAATACAACTGACCGTTTACTAAACAATTACAACTATATATACACTGCTGGCCAAAATCTTAAGGCCAATGAACATAAAGAAAGAATATGCATTTTGCGTTGTTAGACTCAACCACTTATTTGAGTAGAGCTTCGAAAGATGAAAATAAGAAAAGGAAGAATAAAAAAAACATTTGTAGCATTTAATGGGAAAAATGTGAACACTGTGAAATTAGCCTAAATACTAGCTGGTCAAAAGTTTAAGACCATTCCAGAAAGAAGTCCTAAACAGGGTAGGAAATGCCCAACAAGAGGTCTCAGTAGTGAGTTGCACGGCCGTCGTTGCAAATAACTGCAAATATTCGCTTTGGTATGGTCGATATAAGCGTTTGCATAAGGCTGGCTGGAATGTTATTCCAAGTGGTGAAGATGGCTTCAAGAAGATCATGCACTGTTTGGAATTGACGTCCATTTCTATAGATTTCCTTTGTTATCCACCCCCCAAACATTTTCAATGGGGTTCAGTTCAGGCGAACACACTGGATGTTCCAAAATAATCACGTTATTCACCATTAAAACGTCCTTTGTTCTGCGAGCATTGTGGATTGCAGCGTTATCCTGCTGAAAGATCCAGTTATTTCCACACAAGCGAGGTCCTTCAGTCAGTAAGGATGCTCTCTCCAACATGCCAATGTAGCCAGCTGCTGTTCGACGCCCCTGTATAACCTGAAGCTCCATTGTTCCATGGAAGGAGAAAGCGCCTCAGATCATGATGGAACCTCCACCACTGTGTCGTGTAGAAAATGTCTCCAGTGGGATATATTTATCGTGCCAGTAACGTTGGGAGCCATCCGGACCATTCAGGTTAATTTTTTCTCATGAAAGAACAAAACTTTCTTCCACTTTTCTACGTCCAATGTTTGGTATTTCTCAGCAAAGCTTAACCGAACTGTTTCGTGGTGTGGAAGAAGGCGTGGCCTTTGAAGACTTTTACGGTTTTTAAAGCCTTTCTCTTGTATATGCCGTCTTATTGTTCTTGAGCTGTATTCTGCATCTATAAGGGCCTTAATCTGGTTCGACGATCGGCTGGTGTCTTGTCGGACAACCTGTCGAATTCTCCTGCTCAACGCCGGCAAAATTTTCTTGGGCTGATCACTTGAAATTCTCGTTCCGTATCCTTCAGGATCTTTTAAGAAATTTGGAACAGCTGTTTTATTACGCTCAATCTCACCAGCGATGGCACGTTGAGAGAGACCTTGCGTTTGCAGCTCGACAATTCTGCCACGTTCAAACTGTAAACTTTTCAGCCTTTGCCATGTTTTTACCCAATGTAACACAGTAGATGTCAGTGGAGATGTTGACAACGCTAATGCTTGAACACAAATGACTAAATTTCGTTCCGTATTTACCAATTAACGCTTCATTTCAATATGGTGTTAAACTTTTGACCAGCTAGTATTTAGACTAATTGCATAGTGCTCACATTTTCCCTATTAAATGCCGAAAAAGTTTTTTATTTTTATTTTACCTTTTCTTATTGTCATCTTTCGAAGCTCTACTCAAATAAGTGGTTGAGTCTAACAACGCATAATTTTTCTTTATGTACATTGGCCTTAATATTTTGGCCAGCAGTGTATACGTGTCTGTATAGGCAAGTTTCAGAATTATATAAATAGTTAGAACCTGCCGTTTTATTGTAACTATTGTATAGTTATGTAAGCTGTTAGTGTCTGCAGTCTTACTGTAGTTGTTGTACAGTTACATAAACTGTTAGTGACGGTCATTTTACTGTACCCTGACAAATATCCTTTTCATCTTCATTTGCAGTTCCCAAGGAATAAGAAGTACATGTTTGAAGGATGCAAAACGGAAACATTTTCATCAGAAAATAGATTCTCACTTCATTATCACGTCCTCAACACCAGATATCAGAAAAATTTCATTTAAAAACAGTGATTCAACAACGATATTAGAAATGCTTCCTTTATCGGTAACACAAAAAATTAACAATGCCATTAAACAAGTTGATTCTAAATCTACGACCGTGAAGGAACGAAACAGCTCATTTAAATGTCTTTTGACGAAAGACGACAACTTGCCAACAGAATCTGGTATCATTTCATACACTCGAAGTACCAAAAACTTCCACCAGAGGATAATGGTGAATGGGGTGTCGCCATCATGCGACGAAGGCCTAGAGCAACTAAATGCAGAGACATTCCAAAAAGGTGGGTGTTAAAATTACTGTGCATTGTAATTTAACTGTTTGTGGTAGCATTATGCATCTATAGTGAATAAATAATTAATTCAGAATGAATTATTTCCATGTTAGACACATACCAGCAAGTTATTAGCCGGTATCATGATTACAATGTGGTTCTACGGTCAGTAATGGAACCTGGAGGACGGATTAAAGTTTCATAAAAAAAAAACAACAATTCCAGTAGTCTTGTCACGTGACCAATTAAAATCCCGTGTGACAACAGTGTAACGTTAAGGTAATATGACATTTGAGGAAAGGTACCACAACATTTGCTAGTGTTTCACAGTAGCAGAAGAAAACAAATAAGTAATTTTTAGTGGAAGTAGTACACAACAGATCGTTTGTAAAGTTACTGTTGAACATAAGGAGAAACGAAATAAATTAAATGGAACAAATAATCATACAATAAACACCAATAATACTGTTACTCGAGCTAATTATACTAAACACACAACTGTCTAACAGGGTTAACGTAAGAAATCACGTGGAAATAATAAATAAAGTTTAACCCTAAGCAGTAGTAGAAAACTATGGGCATTAAGGTTTAAAAACACAGTAATGGCCAGATGGTTAAGACAGTCGAAGGGTCGCGGGTTTGAATCCCCATTACACCAAACAGGCTCGCCCTTTTAATAGCGGGGTCGTTATAACCCCAGTCAGTCCCACTATTCGTTGTTAAAAAGAGAGGCTCAAGAGTTGTCGTCGGGTGGCAATGACTAGCTGTCTTCCTTCTAGTCTTACACTGCTAAATTAGGGACAGCTAGCGCAGGTAGCCCTCGTGTAGCTTTTCCAGAAATTCAAACAAACAAACTTACTTTAAGTATAAAATTTATAAAAGGAATTAGCAATGATGGTAATAGAAATAGTTAAAGGAATAAGCGAAGAACTTAACTAATAGCGTAAACTACGAAAAAAACCTGTACAATTTGCATGAACTATAGTGAGAACCTGAACTGCTAGGCTTAAAACTAATGCAATTTAACTATTATTATTACACTGTGTAAGGTAAAGGTGAAAGTTTTGACAAAAAAAAAGCCGATATATTTTCTAAACCGATTATTGGAATATTGTAGAATATTCCAATATTTTAATGAACTGTACGATTAACACGTAGATGAAGAAATTTCGTTTGTGCGAAATGATAGCAAGTTTACAATAATTTCAAAATGGGACAGCAGTAAAATCCGGGGTTCGATTCCTCGTAGTGGACACTACAGATGGCCTTGTGCATATTTTTTAGTGATGTGCCTGACACAGGAATATTATCAGCTTTCTTAGCTTTAAAAGTGTATATGTGCGCTTAACGATAAAAAACAAATGTGATATTAGAAAAACACGTAGGTTCAAGAGGTCTTAATACAAATGAATAAAATCCTTATAACCCGGGCGCTTTCGAAAAGTGGACCTTTCTTCTTCTGTGTTATAGAGTATTTATTTATTTTTGTCAAAACAGACGAGTGTAATAGAAAGAAATATAATGCACTAAGAAGTATGTCTGACACCAATAATTGGAATTTAGTAACCTTTTGTAACTCAACACTAAACCTAGAGTGGTAACCAGAAGTAATAAATAAAGCAATAATTGAAAAGATACACAACAAAACTAGAACAATAATAAGATTCGGAAAGGGAAGTAACAACAATACTAAAAATGCTGGAAGTAATAAATAAAGTAATGGAAATTATGCAGTCACGCGACCACAGTAAACACAGCAACGATTTACGGCCACATTGGATGTAAACATTACTCGTGTAAATCACTACGCAATCACTTTGCTGTTCGTTTATTACAAACATGACTGTTAAAGTAATTTACTACTGTAAACTGTTATACAACTAGCATTAACTGTAGTAATTGTTTAAACTAACAGGAAGAAAGAATAGTTTTTATCGTAATACTAATATGGCTTATTATTTTCTCAAATATCTAATTTTTATCTAAAATGTAAAACTGCAACTGAATGTGAAAACATAACTTAATCTAAAACAGGTTTGGATTATTCTTTGATGTATTGAATACCAGTCATCCGTTACTAATAACTAACTACTCTCCTACGTTTTCAACTTTCAATGCTCCTCAACAAATATCACAGACATCATGTGATTTTTGGACCCACCTAATATGAAATTAACAGTGTTAACTAAATCAGACACCATTTAAACATATAAAAAACATCTACCAGGTCTGTGTTTGTCACAAACAGAAAGATAAGAAAATTGAGGAACCACTGTTATCTCATTTTTTTGTTTAAAAAATTGATTAAATAAGTTTTTTATGAGTGGTAGTTGAATGAGTTTAAGCCTGTTACCTTGACGCTATCAAGGAGATTATTTTATCGTTATTTAAAAGTAGAATCTGAAAACGATCCATTTATATTATGGTGATGTCAAATTTTTGTATATTTTTTCATAAACATATTTGATTGAATTTTTATTTCTCATATTTTTCTCAGAAAAAGGTTATTCAAGTCGATATAAAACAAAGCATCGACAAAGATCTAAAAGTCTTGTGACGCTACGTCCTTTAACAGCAACAAATGTAGAGCCTTCCAGTGGTCCATGTGTGTCGGTAATACACAATGAAAGAAATGATCGAGATCAGATGTCCCCATTGTTCCCTTGCTTCAATGTTGCTAATGAAGAACAGTTTTCGAGAAAATTTACCACCAGAGGTACTACGGTGCCTCTTTACTCTTCTTTTCCGTCTGTGAAATGTGACATTGTGGAGTATTTATGAAACAGAATTTTTTTTGTGAGTTTTGTAAGAAACTGAAATTTTTAACACAATGCAATCAGTGAGTTATTACCGACTGTGCTACAAGCTTTAGTCAATTTTCCGTGTCAAGAGTTTTAATTTCAGTTATATCTACTATTCTTAAAAAGAAAAATTTCTCCGCTGGGACAGCAGTAAGTCTATGGATATAGATCCCTACAATCAGGGGTTCGATTTCTTGGATGGACACAGCAGCTGCCCGATGTGGCTTTGCTCTAAGAAACACACAAATAAATTTAAAAAAAAATTTTGAAGCGACATCTATTATTACGAAAAGTTTCATTCGCTGTGAGTTCTTTTTGTCAAAAGTACATCTACGGAGACATCTATTATTATCAAAAGTGTCTTCTGCTTCAACATCTATTATCGTGAAATATAATTCTGTAGCGATATTTTTTATTGTGAAAGTTAGTGACATCTATTAATTTCGCGTTCATATTGCTCGTTTCACTGTGTGTGTGTTTGAAATATCAAATTGTCCAGTTTTGTCCACACGCTACGAATTTGTTAATGCACATAATTGTGGTTTTTGTTATATAGGTTGGCTTTAGTTTCACGAACCATGTATTCGACCAGACAAAAGAAATAAACAAACAAAAAGAAAAAGGAAACATTTTAATGAGTGGGTACGAAACGTAGAGCGCTGTTCGTTTGTATTGTGTTTTTAATGAGTTTTTTTTCCGAAACGACGTACAAAACTTGAAGTAATAGAAGGAAATAAAATCCGTCTTGATGTATGCTTGCAGAAAGTGAGGATACAGGCCAAGTCTTTCAAATAAAGTGTTTAGTAAAAACAAATTTTACTGTGTTATTATCTTAACTGTAATCTGTCTGTATGAGAAGACAGAAATTACTTTAATTCACTCAAATAAAGTGTATTTCTAAACTATATCTTCCACTCTTGGTTTTAGAGCTGACGACACGCTTTGAACATGCCTGGTATATTAAAAATCAAACACTAATTACACTGCACAACAAAGTTTTTGCTTCTTGAACACTGTTGGGTGTTCCTTATAGATTTTTGGCTGCTGATCACGAAAATCATATCCAAATTTGTCTATCACGTACCGTTAATCGAAATCTTGGTTTTACTAGGACATTGCTACGATGGAAAAATGATATCAGGACAACTGGAATCCGTCAATGCTTCCTGACGACTGTTGGACACTGCAACGTGATGCACCGGACTTTTAATTACGTTGAACTTAATAGCGTATTAGAAACATAAAAGCAATTAAATACGTTATTTCCGGTAAACAGTTAACTGTCTATTTCTCAGAGTTTCTACGTGATGAAATAAAACCAAAACTATATTTGTGCATAACTACCAGGTACCTGTTACAATCAGCAAACACTTTTAAGGAAGCAAAACTTTTCAAAAAAATTGTTGTGCAGTGCTATTTAATATTTTGATTTAACTGTTGTCAGCAATAAAAGTAGGAATAACCATCTATAGTTCTGAGATTACCATGGTTGTTCTGCACTCAGAAACAAGTGTGTTATAAAATAACAACCAGACATGAGCGGATACCAGAACTCGTTTATATAATACAACTCATTTAATCATGAGTTCGAGCAAGAACTGTTTAATAAAACTTCAATAGGAAACATATTGACTCCATTTCTATAATAAGACTCATTTTATGACAAGTTTAGAACTTACGTTTCAAGTAATAACCGTTTAATGAAGCTTCAATACGAAACATATTGACTCCATTTCTATAATACAATTTTCACGACCAGCACGAGTCTCAGGTCCACACCAATGAGAATCTAATAATATATGAGTTCTATTGAAAATATGAAACCATATTAATCTCACAGAGCTAAAGGCTAAGCTATTTCCATTTAGTATAATGATGTTAGTATTTTTGTGTTGATGGAAACTCATATCTTTGTAGGTTGTTTGTTTTACAGATGCTCTTGCTGCCTGTTTGTCTTATTTTGCGACACTCGATCCTCATTTTTGTGCTTCGCTTAGCTTGATGGATCATTAGAGGTTGACACAAAACACCGAGCACATTGAAAAAAACGTGAGGAAACATATCTGCTCGGTCTATCTGCCTTGGTTGTCATAACGGTATAAAAACGCTTAAGTTTGATTACTGGAATATTTAGTTCGGTCTTGACGACGACGTATTACCAGATATACTGAACACTGAACCTGACTGATGTGGTTGTAATGACGACATATTGAAGCTTGTTTAGCTGATATGATTTCATGACAACATATTGAAGCTTGACAATGGGGCGTGTTTCACCTAGTAGTGACAACATATTAAAAATTGAAGGAAAACATATAAAAGTAGGAAAGTACATTAATTGAAAAAGAAAATTACATAAATTAATGTGTAAGTCCGTTTAGGTCAAACCGGTTATAAGTTATCCATTTTTATTTTAAGTCTGTCATATATATATAGATGAAATAAATTATATAAATATTTAGCCCTGATAGAATATTTCGATATTTCATCACTTAATAATTGAACGTTACGAGCCATAATACATCGCTTAACATGCTTTGTGCTGCCAACTAAAGGGTTGTTACATACGTAACAGTTAGTCACAATATTCATTTAAGAGTAGCCGTATAGGCGGAGGATGATGCTTGCTGATTTCCCTCTTTCTTATCAAAGGTTATAAATTACAGGCAAGACTGCCTGAGCCTTGACCAATTAGCTCATAAGAAGTTCAGATTGAAAATGCCTAAAACTTTCTTTAAAAGTACCTGTAGTGACGATATTTGTCTCTTTAAAATTCTTTTCTCTGATAATGTTGATGCATCAACATTTCTAATAGTTAACAGCAATAAATTATAGAACTACGGGACACAAGTACAGACGTAAACGAGGTAGAAACCGTTTCCAGCTAAGACAATTTTATTTTGATAGATATGTCAATGATAAGTGCTGCATTTACTGTTTTAATTTGATAATTTAGTTTGGCCTACAAGATGGGAAAGCCGAGATGGACCAACAGGTCTCTTGTTGTCCCTAGACATTATGTTATCTTAAAACGTATTAACCGTTTTATCCTAAAAAACATTAATTGTTAATATTGTACTGGTATTTTAAATAACTTATAACTTATAATTACTCAGATTTATTTGTTCAAAGAAACACAGAAGGTCTTCATCATTTAATATTCGTTCATTTTAGAAGATATAATAACATAAAACTACCAAAACTTGTTCTGTTTCAACTAGAAACGGCTGCCTATACATTTGTTTTATGTATTTATATTTTCATCGATGCATAGAGTTCTTCAAACACCGTTTTGTTATAGTATCTACTGAAAATTAGAGTAACTTTCATTTTAATAACGAGTATGTGAGAACAGAATAGTTATTAAACGTCTTGACGTTCATTGGCTAGGCCGATGAGAGACAGGAGTTAACCAACTTAGTGACCCGTGGTCAGGCTTTTAAACATGGACCTCACACTGACCATTATAGATGTGTTTTCTTTTGTATATAAAGTAGACTTTTCCTTCATCTAAGAAACTGAAACTATCTACACTGGAAGGGAACCATCTTGTCACAAAGTGGTAACACTCGCGTGGGAGAACTCGATATTCTGTGTAATAGACACCTCGACGTAAAAGTGAGAAAATATGTTTTGAATTATATTAAACATAACGTTTTGCAGTTAACCTCGAACTGGTGTTTACTGTTACAAACATTCAATTATTAAATCATATAAGAAGTTTAACAATGTTTAAAAATAATTAAATGGTTTACATAAATTCCGTTTCAATGGTTGTACATTTAGTTGCCTCATATGGTTTAAAGGACAAATCAGCGACATAGGGTTGTAAAGTTCTCTCTGATATGCAATGTTTGGATAATTTGTGTGACCATAGTGATTCGTGGCTAGCGATCAGAAACAATAATTCAGACGTTACTCTAGTTACCAGAACAAAATCCTTATGTTTTTGTAAGATCGATTGCATCCTATTTGAATATATCGAAACAGTTGCTCTATATTATGGTGTCAGTTATCCAAACTGTTTTGTTTCTCAGAAACGAGTTCCTCATATACTTACATACACACTCATACCAACCGTAAAAACAGTAGGTTGATTAGCTATCTACCACAATTTGTAGAAAAACATTGTATTATTTTTAACCGATAGTGTAAACAGTTTGTAATTTTTATACGATATGAAATATCCCTTTTCACACCTTAAAGTGTACAAACATAAGTTTAACTCATTATGTTAACAACTGTAGGGTATCACTTGGTCAGATTTTTCGTGTCTAAAGCCAGTACACTGTCGTTTAACCACTAGGGTGCCAGCGTTTATAAAAAGTGACTAGAAATATGAGAAACATTATGGTGTAGTGATACTTCATACAGTGTTATAGTTACTTTATTTAAAACAAATAATTCTAAACAATGTTTATATCCATTATATCCAGAGAATAGATAATGACTAAAATTGTAGAAAAGTTGAATGTATAGAATATAAGATATGTAATATTATACCTCAAGAAGTACAATGAATTATAAAACATCCTTTTGTTATATATATAAATATTTGACTGAATTATTGAACTTCGTAAAAATGTTGACTCTTTTAGCAGTAATTTTTAACAATTATCATTTTTATTTCGTTTTATAATTAAATATTTCACATTTGTACATCTTTGTTATAAATTTAATTATTTAATTATTTTAAAATTCATATTTTTATTTGATTGTTATAATTTTAGTTTTTTCAATAGTGTTTTTCCAATTGTTTATTGATTATCACATATTGAGAAATATTAACCTGTCGATTTTCTTTTGCGTTTCGTCTCGTTTCTCGAGCAGATGGTCACTTCTAGCATCTCCTTAAAACATGTCTGATCCTATTGTTGATCTGTTGCTATGACAACCACATGGCCGAAGGGTTTAACCGCGTTTCGCTGTGCATCAAGAACTGCGGACAGTGTAAACAGATCTACGGGGCCCACTTCGAAGGGAAAGAGTGTGCTGAAGCCTGCGTCCAGTTTGGTGGTACCATGATGCCTGACTGCAACGATTTTGAAACGATTTCATCCTTCCTCAACAAACTGGAGTGAATCTCTACTTATTGTTTGTATGACTGAAATCTTCTTGGATTACACCGTGTTCTTCTATAACATTTAAATATTTTGAAGAGAAACTCTGGTGTTCAACTAAAGTACCAGTTTGACAAATAAAATGTCGTGGTTTATTAACTCTCATCTCTCTGTTTTGATTTTTTCCATTTCTATAATAAAAGACATTTTATGATTACTTTAGAATTCATGTTTCGAGCAATAACCGTTTAAAGAAACTTCAGTATGAAACATATTATTTCAGTTTCTATAATACAATTTTCACGACCAGCACGAGTCTTAGGTCCACACCAATGAGAATCCAAAATATATGACTTCTATTGAAATAATGAAACCATATTAATATCTCAGAACTAAAGGCTAAGCTATTTCCATTTAGTGTGATGATGTTAGTATTTTTGTGTTGATGGAAACTCATCTCTTTGTAGGTTGTTTGTTTTACAGATGCTCTTGCTGTCTGTTTGTTTATTTTTGTGCTTCGCTTAGCTTGATGGATCATTAGAAGTTGACACAAAACACCGAGCACATCGAAAAAACGTGATTAAACATATCTGCTCGGTCTATCTGCCTTGGTTGTCATAACAATATGGAAACTCTAAGTTTTATTACTGGAATGTTTAGTTCGGTCTTGAAGACGACATATTAACAGTCATATTGAACACTGACTAATGAAGCTGACTGATGTGGTCGTCATGACGACATATTGAAGCTTGACTAGCTGACATGGTCGTCAAAACGACATATTGAAGCTTGGTCATATCGGCGAAAATCCCTAATATTAAATACTAGGTTTTTTTGATATGAATGACGGGTAATATTGACATTTCTATTTCGTTTTGGGTAATACTGTAATTTGGATTTAATTCCAGGCAGTAATAACGTCATATAGAATTAGCTCCAAGCAATATTATCAGTAGTAGTTAGCTCCAGGTAACACTATCATGTCGAGTTAGGTCCTTGTGATAATGTCATTTGGAGTTAGTTCTGGGTGATAGTGCCTCTTTGAGTTAATTTGGAATGATAATGTTATTTAATCGTTGTTTAATCATTAGGTAACGCCCGGTCCAATACCACTTGACATTATTTTCTTGTGTTAAATTTATTTTAAAAAATGGCAGAAAATGTGATTAAGAATTATCAGCAAACACTGTAGAAAAAGTACTCAACACTTGTTAGTAAAATCTCTTGTGCGTGCGTTCTCTATATAATGACAAATATCCGTTGTTTGTATTGTTATAGAAAATGGACATTTTTTCACTACTGTTTATACAGTCAAATCACTGATCTTAAGTTATTCAAAGTTAAGTTATGTCGTAGAATGAAATTAGAAAGTTATATACGAATAATTAAGTGCGGCAAAGTTTAACCCTAACTAAATAAGGTAACGTACACAAGTTAAAATGGTGATTTATCACTTTGTTGGGGCCTGGCATGGCCTAGCGCGTTAAGGCGTGCGCTTCGTAATCTGAGGGTCGCGGATTCGCGCCCGAGTCGCGCTATGCTCGCACTCCCAGCCGTGGGGCGTTATAATGTGACGGTCAATCCCACTTTTCGTTGGTAAAAGAGTAGCCCAAGAGTTGGCGGTTGGTGGTGATGACTAGCTGCCTTCCCTCTAGTATTACACTGCTAAATTAGGGACGGCTAGCACAGATAGCCCTCGACTAGCTTTGTGCGAAATTCCAAAACAAACAAACAAACAAAATCACTTTGTCGAGTACAAGCCGTACTTAATAAAGATTAAACTATTGTTAGGCTTAAGACAAATGGAATTTTACATTTCAATGTCTGAGATCATAATTCTTTTGTAGTAGTTTAAAATTGAAAATTCTCTTCGATCAGTTTAATTATTGACATTCGTTTGATTCCTGTTAAGTTAATTAAATGGAAAAATAATTCGATCATGGTCTAGGTCTATGGTCCTACTTTTAAAGATGTAATTCTACTATAAAGATATTAATTTCATTGCAAATATCTTGCGGGTCTTTTTTTTAGTTACAGAATTGGGAGAAGCAAAAGAATCGGTTGTTTAAGAAATATTTCAGTTAGTACTATTATGGTTACTCTAGTAAAGGATTGTGAAATGTGAAATAATTCTGGAACGTGGAAATGTTTTTTGCTGTCCACAATATCTAATTTATAAAATAGCTTTCGCTACAATGGTAACATTCCCTCATGTGTATTGTAATTCATAACATTTATTTTACGTTATGAATCTTCACACTTTGTACTATAAGGCCCTGTCGAGTGTGTATATAATTTAGCCACTGGGTGCCCACCCAAATGGTTACAATCACAACCACAGAACTGAAAGTAATATTTTGTATGAATGTGCATACACGTTATGTTCAACATATATGAATAACAACCCTACGGATGAATTTATCTAAGGAAATTTTTAATCTCTTGACAAGCACCGCAATAAGAAATCTCGGACCTACGTAGGACCTACGTACTGTTTATTTTTTTCAGGGTGAGGGGTCCACAAGCAAGCTTCAGTGAGCTGTCACGCAAATTGTTAAATAGGTTGAACGTCAAGAGACTAATAATGTGTGGTTTGCTCTCTTTATATGATAAATACTTTTAAGACATACCTCTTTGTGGTATGCACACTTCTATCTTCTTGCCAAGAAAAGAACTGATTTTTCCATTACGGCTTCTCTTCTTATCAACAGATTTGTTTGTTTGTTTGTTTGTTTTGGAATTTCGCACAAAGCTACTCGAGGGCTATCTGTGCTAGCCGTCCCTAATTTAGCAGTGTAAGACTAGAGGGAGGCAGCTAGTCATCACCACCCACCGCCAACTCTTGGGCTACTCTTTTACCAACGAATAGTGGGATTGACCGTTACATTATAACGCCCCCACGGCTGGGAGGGCGAGCATGTTTGGCGCGACTCGGGCGCGAACCCGCGACCCCCAGATTACGAAGTGCACGCCTTAACGCGCTAGGCCATGCCGGCCCCTTATCAACAGAAGAACTGATTTACAATTACGGCAACGGCCTGTCATGGCCAAGCGTGTTAAGGCGTGCGACCCGTAATCGGAGGGTCACAGGTTCGCATCCTCGTCGCGTCAAACATGCTCGCCCTTTCAGCCGTGGAGGCATTATAATGTAACGGTCAATCCAACGATTCGTTGGTTAAAGAATAGCCCAAGAGTTGGCGCTTTCTAACCTACCCTCGAGTAGCTTTGTGCGAAATCAAAACAAACAAACAATTACGGCTTCTCTTCTTATCAACAAGAAGAACTGATTATTAATAACTGCTTATTTTCTTATCAACAGAAGAACTGATTTTAATAACGAAAGGGTTATTTTTATTAGTGGTAATCTTCAATATATGGGAGAACTGATTTTTAGCTACTTCTATTCATATCACCGGAAGAAATAATTTTGAGTTGTTGCACTTTTCTTAGCAATGAAAGAATTTATTCTTTTCATTAAAAAAATACCTTTATTTAAAAAAAAGTTTACGTATATCAGTATGTCGCTATATCACCTAAAAATTCAGTAATTTTTTTTTATTTTCCGTAAAAGATTTTAGTTCAAACTTTGAGATTTCATGTTTTTCGTTCTTGTCTTGTTTGTTGGATAGGGTAGATTTATAAGATTTCCTTACGATCCTTTTTGTTTTACTGTCAGTAATCCGATTTGTCGATGGTAATTTTTTAGAATTATAATGCTAAAATTCGGAGTTTTATTTCATGCGGTCAACAAAGTCCAAACACACCATTTCATCAGCAACGAAACGTTTATTGGATAAAATGAGTTCAACCCTCTTTAATCTTTAACCAGCTTTGTTTTACTGTTTTACTGGATAAAGGAATTTTCAACAATTTGTTACAAAAACTCTATTTATTAGAGAATAATGTTTTCAGCCCTTTTTCTTTAATCTTTAATCAAACCCGTTTATTTGAATAACAGATTTTTACTACTTTATTTAACAACTCTACTTATTGAATAGATGCTTTTGTACCGGCCTTTTTATTGGCTATGGATGTTTGAAATATTTTTCAACAGTTCTTGTTTATTGGATAAAAATACTTTCAACCCTTTTCTTAGTGGAGGAAGATGCTTCAAGTTTTTTAATTCCGACCCTATAGACTGATAAAAGACGCTTCCAACTCTCCTTCACAACTCTTTTGTAACAATTTTGCTTATTGGATAAAAATTTTATCGACCCTTTTTACTACCTCTATTTATTGGTTGGAATGTAAAAAGAAACAATTAACAGAAAGAATTAAAAAGCGCATGAAAGCCACGAATTATGTTCAACAATTCAGATTTTTTAAAGAACAATCAATTTTGAAGGAAAACCTATAAGAAGTCGAAAATTACATTAGTTGAAAAAGGAAGATACATAAATTAAAAATGTGTAAGTCTGTTTAGGTCAAAACAGTTATAATTTATTCATTTTTATTTTAAGTCTGCCATATATACATAGATGAAATACATCATATATATTTTATGGTCTTGATAGAACATTTCGATATTTTATCACTGAATAATTGAATGTTACGATCCACAATATATCCCAGAACATGTTTTGTTCTGTCAGCTAAAGGTTGTTGTTAACGACGTAACAGTTATTCACAGTATTCAGTTAAGAGTAGCCATATGGGCGGAAGATGACCGCTTACTGATTTACCTCTTTCTTATCAACGGTTATAAATTACAGGCAAGATTGTCTGAGTCTTGATTGCCTATATCATAAGATGTTTTAGATTGAAAATGCCGAAAACTTTATTCAAAATTACCTGTAGTGACGATTTCTGTCTCTTTAAAATTATTTTCTTTCCTTGGTGTCTCGAAAGAACGTTGATGTTTTAAAGTTATCTTGTGTGTATATATGTATATGTATATCACAACTGATAATAGTTGTTTCAAAAGTATCTAGGCCTGACATCGAAGACTTTTTTTAAATAATTTTGACCTAGGCATCGATATAAATATTTATTTTTTAAAATTCGAAGCCTTGTAGAATAAGAAACATTTAGTTATGAATTCGATAGTGAGGAAAAATCTTTACGTTCAAAAATTATTAAGACATTTTTATTCATTTATAAAATTATTTATTAACCGCTAATAACATGTATGTATAAGTATTACAGTATAATAGTAGTGAAATGATAAATATTAATATAATTAAGTATTAGTTTCATAGTATACGATCCTGTCGATACGTAGCAGAATAAACAATTAGTTGTTATTTTTGTTTCTTTCTTGAACACAAAACAACGCAAGGGGCCGTATATTCTCTGAAAAATCACGATTGTTAATATTGTAAGCCTTAGGGTTAAGAACTGTGAAAGCAACTGATTTGTAATGAGACATACATAAATTGTTTATTTTATCCAGTGTCCAAATCATGGAAAAGTTTTATCGAAAAGTTATGTTCTACGATCAAATAAAAATATATATATACTGTTCCCAAAATTAAACAATTTAATGGTTGATTAAAAATTTGGATTATGAAAAGAATTATAAACAGCACATCTATATGGGGATACTGTTACAACCAGTGACCTTTAGCATGAAATCACATTTTCTTACGACTTGCAAAACGACAAAGAAAAAAATTTTCACTAGAAAGGTTTATGAAAATGTTCATAGATTAATTAAGTATTTCATTTTACAATAGTTTCTTATATACAGTAATGTGTACAGGCGAATGAACTTTGTTTGTTTCTTTGTTTTGTAATTTCACCTGAAGCTACACGTTATCTATCTAACTTCCGTAATTTAGCAATGTAAGACTAAAGAGAGAGGCAGCTAGTCCACCTACCGCCATCTCTTTGACTACTCTTTCACCAATGAATAGTGGAATTTACTGTCACGGTATAACGCCCCATACAGCCGTATGGGCGGGATCATGTTTGGCTGAATGAATGAACTTATGCTGCCATTTAGATTGTAAGAATTTGTATTTCACACTGTTCGACCAATTCCATCAAACTAACTCTGCTGTATTCTGTTTGTTGCTGAATTTGACGTAAAGCTACTTGAAGACTAGCTGTGCTATTTGTTTTCGTAATTTTGATCTAAGAGGTCCTGTCAGATCCAGTTTTCTGAGAACGGACTTGATTGCAACAAAATTAAAAACAAAAAAATTTCCATGGTTTTTGTCTCTCTTATAGGTCTTTCCCATAAAGCACTGAGTTATCTAGAATACAATAATTGTAAGACTGGTAAAAGGATTAGTGGAATCGTATAGTGAATAAAACTTAATAACAGAACACAAATAAATAAAAACGAATCAAACATAATATTGTTTCGTACAGTGAAAATGATAATTTTATACATGAATACCAGATAGTGCTAGGTATTTGTCTCTTATAACAACAGCTTCTTTAATAAGATGATTATCTTTAAATCAGGTGCTCAAACACAAAACAGAGGAGTTTTGAATGCTTCATTGTTTCTGTCGTCCAATATTCGTAATGTAATAAACAACATTTTAACATGTAGTTTTATACAGGCATCTGAAAGTCAGCTATATAAATTTTCTCTATTTAACAGTTCTTCTTGATCTGCTAAGTTTCATTGCTTAACTGCAACACGTGACCAGTTCACTTCATTATTCAATTTTATTCACATACGATAAGAAGCGTAGAAACGTGGTGTCTTTTCACACTGAAATGAAAAATAAGTTTTAAAACTTGTCAATTTTGTAAGTCCTTGAATACTGGACAAGCACCAGCTCTTCGGAAAATAACGAATGCTTTTCAACGTCTGCATGGAAGATAAAACAAGTTGTCTTAGTAACTGTAGATCTTTTATTCTTACATCAGTTGTGGGAAAAGTTTTGGAAAGTTTCATAGAACATATTTTGTAAAATCATCTAACAAAGTTTAGATACTTTGATGGATAGTCAACATTGTTCCACCAAAGGAAGATTTTGCATTAGAAATGTTTTGATATTCTTTGAAAGGTTTCTACTTTTGTAGGTGAAAGTTACATTGTAGATATGATGTATTTGGACTTTCAAAACGTATTTGACAAAGTATCACACCAAAGGATTGTAAAAATAACTATCTATCTAGGTGGGGAAGTTAACTAATTGGATGGAAGAATGGCTTGATGGAAGAAAGCAGTGCGTTGTTAGAAATAGAGCTCAGTCAAACTGGATTAATATCACAAATGGGGTATCTAAGGAATTAGTATTAGAATCTTTACTATTTTTGATTTCCATAAATGATATGGATGAAGAAATGGTCAATAAATCACTTAAATTTGTTTGTTTGTTTTGTTTGTTTTTGAATTTCGCACAAAGCTACTCGAGGGCTATCTGTGCTAACCGTCCCTATTTTGGCATTAGTCATCAGCTAGTCATCACCACCCACCACCAACTCTTGGGCTACTCTTTTACCAACGAATAGTAGGATTGACCGTCACATTATAACGCCCCCACGGCTGAAAGGGCGAGCATGTTTGGCGCGACGGGGATGCGAACCCACGACCCTTAACGCGCTTGGCCATGCCGGGCCTTACTTAAATTTGCTATGATATTAATGTTTCGGGTTTTGGTTACTCTGAAGAGAGTGCTACTGATTTACAAAAGAATTAAGTTCATTTAGTGAGTTGGTCAAATAAATGGGTTTTAATTATGATATATGTAAGATTATGCATGTGGGTTATCATAATTTGAATTATAAGTATAATTTAGATGGAAACAACTTTAATGGTGTCATCAAAAAAGTGGATCCCGTTGTAATAGGTGTTAATTCTCTAAAGCCAACCAATGAGAGTGTTGCTGCTATTGGTAGGGCAAATATATTCAAGGTTGAATCTAAAGAGGTGAAAATGTTTTTGGAAACTAGTTAGACCACATATAAAGTGTTGTGTTCTGTTTTGGGCTCCTTATCTCAGGAAATAAATTAAATTGTTGGAAAAGATTCAGAGGAGAGCCTCTGAAATGGTACCTGACACAGACAGGTTGTCTTATGAAGAGAGATTAAGATCCTTAATACTGTTCTCTTTTGAAAAAAGAAGAGTTAGAGGGCATCTGATTGAATGTGTTTAAAATTGTAAAAGGAACTGATAATGTTGATGCATCAACATTTCTAATAGTTAACAGCAATAAATTATAGAACTACGGGACACAAGTACAGACGTAAACGAGGTAGAAACCGTTTCCAGCTAAGACAATTTTATTTTGATAGATATGTCAATGATAAGTGCTGCATTTACTGTTTTAATTTGATAATTTAGTTTGGCCTACAAGATGGGAAAGCCGAGATGGACCAACAGGTCTCTTGTTGTCCCTAGACATTATGTTATCTTAAAACGTATTAACCGTTTTATCCTAAAAAAAACATTAATTGTTAATATTGTACTGGTATTTTAAATAACTTATAACTTATAATTACTCAGATTTATTTGTTCAAAGAAACACAGAAGGTCTTCATCATTTAATATTCGTTCATTTTAGAAGATATAATAACATAAAAACTACCAAAACTTGTTCTGTTTCAACTAGAAACGGCTGCCTATACATTTGTTTTATGTATTTATATTTTCATCGATGCATAGAGTTCTTCAAACACCGTTTTGTTATAGTATCTACTGAAAATTAGAGTAACTTTCATTTTAATAACGAGTATGTGAGAACAGAATAGTTATTAAACGTCTTGACGTTCATTGGCCAGGCCGATGAGAGACAGGAGTTAACCAACTTAGTGACCCGTGGTCAGGCTTTTAAACATGGACCTCACACTGACCATTATAGATGTGTTTTCTTTTGTATATAAAGTAGACTTTTCCTTCATCTAAGAAACTGAAACTATCTACACTGGAAGGGAACCATCTTGTCACAAAGTGGTAACACTCGCGTGGGGAGAACTCGATATTCTGTGTAATAGACACCTCGACGTAAAAGTGAGAAAATATGTTTTGAATTATATTAAACATAACGTTTTGCAGTTAACCTCGAACTGGTGTTTACTGTTACAAACATTCAATTATTAAATCATATAAGAAGTTTAACAATGTTTAAAAATAATTAAATGGTTTACATAAATTCCGTTTCAATGGTTGTACATTTAGTTGCCTCATATGGTTTAAAGGACAAATCAGCGACATAGGGTTGTAAAAGTTCTCTCTGATATGCAATGTTTGGATAATTTGTGTGACCATAGTGATTCGTGGCTAGCGATCAGAAACAATAATTCAGACGTTACTCTAGTTACCAGAACAAAATCCTTATGTTTTTGTAAGATCGATTGCATCCTATTTGAATATATCGAAACAGTTGCTCTATATTATGGTGTCAGTTATCCAAACTGTTTTGTTTCTCAGAAACGAGTTCCTCATATACTTACATACACACTCATACCAACCGTAAAAACAGTAGGTTGATTAGCTATCTACCACAATTTGTAGAAAAACATTGTATTATTTTTAACCGATAGTGTAAACAGTTTGTAATTTTTATACGATATGAAATATCCCTTTTCACACCTTAAAGTGTACAAACATAAGTTTAACTCATTATGTTAACAACTGTAGAGTATCACTTGGTCAGATTTTTCGTGTCTAAAGCCAGTACACTGTCGTTTAACCACTAGGGTGCCAGCGTTTATAAAAGTGACTAGAAATATGAGAAACATTATGGTGTAGTGATACTTCATACAGTGTTATAGTTACTTTATTTAAAACAAATAATTCTAAACAATGTTTATATCCATTATATCCAGAGAATAGATAATGACTAAAATTGTAGAAAAGTTGAATGTATAGAATATAAGATATGTAATATTATACCTCAAGAAGTACAATGAATTATAAAACATCCTTTTGTTATATATATAAATATTTGACTGAATTATTGAACTTCGTAAAATGTTGACTCTTTTAGCAGTAATTTTAACAATTATCATTTTATTTCGTTTTATAATTAAATATTTCACATTTGTACATCTTTGTTATAAATTTAATTATTTAATTATTTTAAAATTCATATTTTTATTTGATTGTTATAATTTTAGTTTTTTCAATAGTGTTTTTCCAATTGTTTATTGATTATCACATATTGAGAAATATTAACCTGTCGATTTTCTTTTGCGTTTCGTCTCGTTTCTCGAGCAGATGGTCACTTCTAGCATCTCCTTAAAACATGTCTGATCCTATTGTTGATCTGTTGCTATGACAACCACATGGCCGAAGGGTTTAACCGCGTTTCGCTGTGCATCAAGAACTGCGGACAGTGTAAACAGATCTACGGGGCCCACTTCGAAGGGAAAGAGTGTGCTGAAGCCTGCGTCCAGTTTGGTGGTACCATGATGCCTGACTGCAACGATTTTGAAACGATTTCATCCTTCCTCAACAAACTGGAGTGAATCTCTACTTATTGTTTGTATGACTGAAATCTTCTTGGATTACACCGTGTTCTTCTATAACATTTAAATATTTTGAAGAGAAACTCTGGTGTTCAACTAAAGTACCAGTTTGACAAATAAAATGTCGTGGTTTATTAACTCTCATCTCTCTGTTTTGATTTTTTTCCATTTCTATAATAAAAGACATTTTATGATTACTTTAGAATTCATGTTTCGAGCAATAACCGTTTAAAGAAACTTCAGTATGAAACATATTATTTCAGTTTCTATAATACAATTTTCACGACCAGCACGAGTCTTAGGTCCACACCAATGAGAATCCAAAAATATATGACTTCTATTGAAATAATGAAACCATATTAATATCTCAGAACTAAAGGCTAAGCTATTTCCATTTAGTGTGATGATGTTAGTATTTTTGTGTTGATGGAAACTCATCTCTTTGTAGGTTGTTTGTTTTACAGATGCTCTTGCTGTCTGTTTGTTTATTTTTGTGCTTCGCTTAGCTTGATGGATCATTAGAAGTTGACACAAAACACCGAGCACATCGAAAAAAACGTGATTAAACATATCTGCTCGGTCTATCTGCCTTGGTTGTCATAACAATATGGAAACTCCTAAGTTTTATTACTGGAATGTTTAGTTCGGTCTTGAAGACGACATATTAACAGTCATATTGAACACTGACTAATGAAGCTGACTGATGTGGTCGTCATGACGACATATTGAAGCTTGACTAGCTGACATGGTCGTCAAAACGACATATTGAAGCTTGGTCATATCGGCGAAAATCCCTAATATTAAATACTAGGTTTTTTGATATGAATGACGGGTAATATTGACATTTCTATTTCGTTTTGGGTAATACTGTAATTTGGATTTAATTCCAGGCAGTAATAACGTCATATAGAATTAGCTCCAAGCAATATTATCAGTAGTAGTTAGCTCCAGGTAACACTATCATGTCGAGTTAGGTCCTTGTGATAATGTCATTTGGAGTTAGTTCTGGGTGATAGTGCCTCTTTGAGTTAATTTGGAATGATAATGTTATTTAATCGTTGTTTAATCATTAGGTAACGCCCGGTCCAATACCACTTGACATTATTTTCTTGTGTTAAATTTATTTTAAAAATGGCAGAAAATGTGATTAAGAATTATCAGCAAACACTGTAGAAAAGTACTCAACACTTGTTAGTAAAATCTCTTGTGCGTGCGTTCTCTATATAATGACAAATATCCGTTGTTTGTATTGTTATAGAAAATGGACATTTTTTCACTACTGTTTATACAGTCAAATCACTGATCTTAAGTTATTCAAAGTTAAGTTATGTCGTAGAATGAAATTAGAAAGTTATATACGAATAATTAAGTGCGGCAAAGTTTAACCCTAACTAAATAAGGTAACGTACACAAGTTAAAATGGTGATTTATCACTTTGTTGGGGCCTGGCATGGCCTAGCGCGTTAAGGCGTGCGCATCGTAATCTGAGGGTCGCGGATTCGCGCCCGAGTCGCGCTAAACATGCTCGCACCCCAGCCGTGGGGCGTTATAATGTGACGGTCAATCCCACTTTTCGTTGGTAAAGAGTAGCCCAAGAGTTGGCGGTTGGTGGTGATGACTAGCTGCCTTCCCTCTAGTATTACACTGCTAAATTAGGGACGGCTAGCACAGATAGCCCTCGACTAGCTTTGTGCGAAATTCCAAAACAAACAAACAAACAAAATCACTTTGTCGAGTACAAGCCGTACTTAATAAAGATTAAACTATTGTTAGGCTTAAGACAAATGGAATTTTACATTTCAATGTCTGAGATCATAATTCTTTTGTAGTAGTTTAAAATTGAAAATTCTCTTCGATCAGTTTAATTATTGACATTCGTTTGATTCCTGTTAAGTTAATTAAATGGAAAAATAATTCGATCATGGTCTAGGTCTATGGTCCTACTTTTAAAGATGTAATTCTACTATAAAGATATTAATTTCATTGCAAATATCTTGCGGGTCTTTTTTTTAGTTACAGAATTGGGAGAAGCAAAAGAATCGGTTGTTTAAGAAATATTTCAGTTAGTACTATTATGGTTACTCTAGTAAAGGATTGTGAAATGTGAAATAATTCTGGAACGTGGAAATGTTTTTTGCTGTCCACAATATCTAATTTATAAAATAGCTTTCGCTACAATGGTAACATTCCCTCATGTGTATTGTAATTCATAACATTTATTTTTACGTTATGAATCTTCACACTTTTGTACTATAAGGCCCTGTCGAGTGTGTATATAATTTAGCCACTGGGTGCCCACCCAAATGGTTACAATCACAACCACAGAACTGAAAGTAATATTTTGTATGAATGTGCATACACGTTATGTTCAACATATATGAATAACAACCCTACGGATGAATTTATCTAAGGAAATTTTTAATCTCTTGACAAGCACCGCAATAAGAAATCTCGGACCTACGTAGGACCTACGTACTGTTTATTGTTTTTTTCAGGGGTGAGGGGTCCACAAGCAAGCTTCAGTGAGCTGTCACGCAAATTGTTAAATAGGTTGAACGTCAAGAGACTAATAATGTGTGGTTTGCTCTCTTTATATGATAAATACTTTTAAGACATACCTCTTTGTGGTATGCACACTTCTATCTTCTTGCCAAGAAAAGAACTGATTTTTCCATTACGGCTTCTCTTCTTATCAACAGTTTTGTTTGTTTTTTGGAATTTCGCACAAAGCTACTCGAGGGCTATCTGTGCTAGCCGTCCCTAATTTAGCAGTAAGACTAGAAGGCAGCTAGTCATCACCACCACCGCCAACTCTTGGGCTACTCTTTTACCAACGAATAGTGGGATTGACCGTTACTTTGTAACGCCCCCACGGCTGGGAGGGCGAGCATGTTTGGCGCGACTCGGGCGCGAACCCGCGACCCCCAGATTACGAAGTGCACGCCTTAACGCGCTAGGCCATGCCGGGCCCCTTATCAACAGAAGAACTGATTTACAATTACGGCAACGGCCTGTCATGGCCAAGCGTGTTAAGGCGTGCGACCCGTAATCGGAGGGTCACAGGTTCGCATCCTCGTCGCGTCAAACATGCTCGCCCTTTCAGCCGTGGAGGCATTATAATGTAACGGTCAATCCAACGATTCGTTGGTTAAAGAATAGCCCAAGAGTTGGCGGTGGGTGGTGATGACTAGCTGCTTTCCCTCTTGTCTTACATTACTAACTTAGGGACGGCTAGCACAGATAGCCCTCGAGTAGCTTTGTGCGAAATCCAAAAACAAACAAACAATTACGGCTTCTCTTCTTATCAACAAGAAGAACTGATTATTAATAACTGCTTATTTTCTTATCAACAGAAGAACTGATTTTAATAACGAAAGAGGTTATTTTTATTAGTGGTAATCTTCAATATATGGGAGAACTGATTTTTAGCTACTTCTATTCATATCACCGGAAGAAATAATTTTGAGTTGTTGCACTTTTCTTAGCAATGAAAGAATTTATTCTTTTCATTAAAAAAATACCTTTATTTAAAAAAAAGTTTACGTATATCAGTATGTCGCTATATCACCTAAAAATTCAGTAATTTTTTTTATTTTCCGTAAAAGATTTTAGTTCAAACTTTGAGATTTCTCATGTTTTTCGTTCTTGTCTTGTTTGTTGGATAGGGTAGATTTATAAGATTTCCTTACGATCCTTTTGTTTTACTGTCAGTAATCCGATTTGTCGATGGTAATTTTTAGAATTATAATGCTAAAATTCGGAGTTTTATTTCATGCGGTCAACAAAGTCCAAACACACCATTTCATCAGCAACGAAACGTTTATTGGATAAAATGAGTTCAACCCTCTTTAATCTTTAACCAGCTTTGTTTTACTGTTTTACTGGATAAAGGAATTTTCAACAATTTGTTACAAAAACTCTATTTATTAGAGAATAATGTTTTCAGCCCTTTTTCTTTAATCTTTAATCAAACCCGTTTATTTGAATAACAGATTTTTACTACTTTATTTAACAACTCTACTTATTGAATAGATGCTTTTGTACCGGCCTTTTATTGGCTATGGATGTTTGAAATATTTTTCAACAGTTCTTGTTTATTGGATAAAAATACTTTCAACCCTTTTCTTAGTGGAGGAAGATGCTTCAAGTTTTTTAATTCCGACCCTATAGACTGATAAAAGACGCTTCCAACTCTCCTTCACAACTCTTTTGTAACAATTTTGCTTATTGGATAAAAATTTTATCGACCCTTTTTACTACCTCTGTTTATTGGTTGGAATGTAAAAAGAAACAATTAACAGAAAGAATTAAAAAGCGCATGAAAGCCACGAATTATGTTCAACAATTCAGATTTTTTAAAGAACAATCAATTTTGAAGGAAAACCTATAAGAAGTCGAAAATTACATTAGTTGAAAAAGGAAGATACATAAATTAAAAATGTGTAAGTCTGTTTAGGTCAAAACAGTTATAATTTATTCATTTTTATTTTAAGTCTGCCATATATACATGAAATACATCATATATATTTTATGGTCTTGATAGAACATTTCGATATTTTATCACTTAATGATCGAATGTTACGATCCACAATATATCCCAGAACATGTTTTGTTCTGTCAGCTAAAGGGTTGTTAACGACGTAACAGTTATTCACAGTATTCAGTTAAGAGTAGCCATATGGGCGGAGAGGACCGCTTACTGATTTACCTCTTTCTTATCAACGGTTATAAATTATGGCAAGATTGTCTGAGTCTTGATTGCCTATATCATAAGATGTTTTAGCAGAAAATGCCGAAAACTTTATTCAAAAATTACCTGTAGTGACGATTTCTGTCTCTTTAAAATTATTTTCTTTCCTTGGTGTTCTGAAAGAACGTTGATGTTTTAAAGTTATCTTGTGTGTATATATGTATATGTATATCACAACTGATAATAGTTGTTTCAAAAGTATCTAGGCCTGACATCGAAGACTTTTTTAAAAATAATTTTGACCTAACATCGATATAAATATTTATTTTTTAAAATTCGAAGCCTTGTAGAATAAGAAACATTTAGTTATGAATTCGATAGTGAATAAAAATCTTTACTTCCAAAAATTATTAAGACATTTTTATTCTTTTATAAAAACCGCTAATATGTATGTATAAGTATTACAGTATAATAGTAGTGAAATGATAAATATTAATATAATTTTTAGTTTCATAGTATACGATCCTGTCGATACGTAGCAGAATAAACAATTAGTTGTTATTTTTGTTTCTTTCTTGAACACAAAACAACGCAAGGGGCCGTATATTCTCTGAAAAATCACGATTGTTAATATTGTAAGCCTTAGGGTTATGCCCACTGGAAGCATTGATTTGTAATGAGACATACATAAATTGTTTATTTTATCCAGTGTCCAAATCATGGAAAAGTTTTATCGAATAAAGTTATGTTCTACGATCAAATAAAAATATATATATACTGTTCCCAAAATTAAACAATTTAATGGTTGATTAAAAATTTGGATTATGAAAAGAATTATAAACAGCACATCTATATGGGGATACTGTTACAACCAGTGACCTTTAGCATGAAATCACATTTTCTTACGACTTGCAAAAACGACAAAGAAAAAAAATTTTCACTAGAAAGGTTTATGAAAATGTTCATAGATTAATTAAGTATTTCATTTTACAATAGTTTCTTATATACAGTAATGTGTACAGGCGAATGAACTTTGTTTGTTTCTTTGTTTTGTAATTTCACCTGAAGCTACACGTGGGCTATCTGTGCTAACCTTCCGTAATTTAGCAATGTAAGACTAAAGAGAAGGCAGCTAGTCCACCTACCGCCATCTCTTTGACTACTCTTTCACCAATGAATAGTGGAATTTACTGTCACGGTATAACGCCCATACAGCCGTATGGGCGATCATGTTTGGCCGAATGAATGAACTTATGCTGCCATTTAGATTGTAAGAATTTGTATTTCACACTGTTCGACCAATTCCATCAAACTAACTCTGCTGTATTCTGTTTGTTGCTGAATTTGACGTAAAGCTACTTGAAGACTAGCTGTGCTATTTGTTTTCGTAATTTTGATCTAAGAGGTCCTGTCAGATCCAGTTTTCTGAGAACGGACTTGATTGCAACAAAATTAAAAACAAAAAAATTTCCATGGTTTTTGTCTCTCTTATAGGTCTTTCCCATAAAGCACTGAGTTATCTAGAATACAATAATTGTAAGACTGGTAAAAGGATTAGTGGAATCGTATAGTGAATAAAACTTAATAACAGAACACAAATAAATAAAAACGAATCAAACATAATATTGTTTCGTACAGTGAAAATGATAATTTTATACATGAATACCAGATAGTGCTAGGTATTTGTCTCTTATAACAACAGCTTCTTTAATAAGATGATTATCTTTAAATCAGGTGCTCAAACACAAAACAGAGGATTTTGAATGCTTCATTGTTTCTGTCGTCCAATATTCGTAATGTAATAAACAACATTTTAACATGTAGTTTTATACAGGCATCTGAAAGTCAGCTATATAAATTTTCTCTATTTAACAGTTCTTCTTGATCTGCTAAGTTTCATTGCTTAACTGCAACACGTGACCAGTTCACTTCATTATTCAATTTTATTCACATACGATAAGAAGCGTAGCGAAACGTGGTGTCTTTTCACACTGAAATGAAAAATAAGTTTTAAAAACTTGTCAATTTTTGTAAGTCCTTGAATACTGGACAAGCACCAGCTCTTCGGAAAATAACGAATGCTTTTCAACGTCTGCATGGAAGATAAAACAAGTTGTCTTAGTAACTGTAGATCTTTTATTCTTACATCAGTTGTGGGAAAAGTTTTGGAAAGTTTCATAGAACATATTTTGTAAAATCATCTAACAAAGTTTAGATACTTTGATGGATAGTCAACATTGTTCCACCAAAGGAAGATTTTGCATTAGAAATGTTTTGATATTCTTTGAAAAGGTTTCTACTTTTGTAGGTGAAAGTTACATTGTAGATATGATGTATTTGGACTTTCAAAACGTATTTGACAAAGTATCACACCAAAGGATTGTAAAAATAACTATCTATCTAGGTGGGGGGGGGGAAGTTAGCTAATTGGATGGAAGAATGGCTTGATGGAAGAAAGCAGTGCGTTGTTAGAAATAGAGCTCAGTCAAACTGGATTAATATCACAAATGGGGTATCTAAGGAATTAGTATTAGAATCTTTACTATTTATGATTTCCATAAATGATATGGATGAAGAAATGGTCAATAAATCACTTAAATTTGTTTGTTTGTTTTGTTTGTTTTTTGAATTTCGCACAAAGCTACTCGAGGGCTATCTGTGCTAGCCGTCCCTATTTTGGCATTAGTCATCAGCTAGTCATCACCACCCACCACCAACTCTTGGGCTACTCTTTTACCAACGAATAGTAGGATTGACCGTCACATTATAACGCCCCCACGGCTGAAAGGGCGAGCATGTTTGGCGCGACGGGGATGCGAACCCACGACCCTTAACGCGCTTGGCCATGCCGGGCCTTACTTAAATTTGCTATGATATTAATGTTTCGGGTTTTGGGTACTCTGAAGAGAGTGCTACTGATTCACAAAAGAATTAAGTTCATTTAGTGAGTTGGTCAAATAAATGGGTTTTAATTATGATATATGTAAGATTATGCATGTGGGTTATCATAATTTGAATTATAAGTATAATTTAGATGGAAACACCTTTAATGGTGTCATCAAAGAAAGGGATCCCGTTGTAATAGGTGTTAATTCTCTAAAGCCAACCAATGAGAGTGTTGCTGCTATTGGTAGGGCAAATAGATTCAAGGTTGAATCTAAAGAGGTGAAAATGTTTTTGGAAACTAGTTAGACCACATATAAAGTGTTGTGTTCTGTTTTGGGCTCCTTATCTCAGGAAATAAATTAAATTGTTGGAAAAGATTCAGAGGAGAGCCTCTGAAATGGTACCTGACACAGACAGGTTGTCTTATGAAGAGAGATTAAGATCCTTAATACTGTTCTCTCTTGAAAAAAGAAGAGTTAGAGGGCATCTGATTGAATGTGTTTAAAATTGTAAAAGGAACTGATAATGTTGATGCATCAACATTTCTAATAGTTAACAGCAATAAATTATAGAACTACGGGACACAAGTACAGACGTAAACGAGGTAGAAACCGTTTCCAGCTAAGACAATTTTATTTTGATAGATATGTCAATGATAAGTGCTGCATTTACTGTTTTAATTTGATAATTTAGTTTGGCCTACAAGATGGGAAAGCCGAGATGGACCAACAGGTCTCTTGTTGTCCCTAGACATTATGTTATCTTAAAACGTATTAACCGTTTTATCCTAAAAAAACATTAATTGTTAATATTGTACTGGTATTTTAAATAACTTATAATTATAATTACTCAGATTTATTTGTTCAAAGAAACACAGAAGGTCTTCATCATTTAATATTCGTTCATTTTAGAAGATATAATAACATAAAACTACCAAAACTTGTTCTGTTTCAACTAGAAACGGCTGCCTATACATTTGTTTTATGTATTTATATTTTTCATCGATGCATAGAGTTCTTCAAACACCGTTTTGTTATAGTATCTACTGAAAATTAGAGTAACTTTCATTTTAATAACGAGTATGTGAGAACAGAATAGTTATTAAACGTCTTGACGTTCATTGGCTAGGCCGATGAGAGACAGGAGTTAACCAACTTAGTGACCCGTGGTCAGGCTTTTTAAACATGGACCTCACACTGACCATTATAGATGTGTTTTCTTTTGTATATAAAGTAGACTTTTCCTTCATCTAAGAAACTGAAACTATCTACACTGGAAGGGAACCATCTTGTCACAAAGTGGTAACACTCGCGTGGGAAGAACTCGATATTCTGTGTAATAGACACCTCGACGTAAAAGTGAGAAAATATGTTTTGAATTATATTAAACATAACGTTTTGCAGTTAACCTCGAACTGGTGTTTACTGTTACAAACATTCAATTATTAAATCATATAAGAAGTTTAACAATGTTTAAAAATAATTAAATGGTTTACATAAATTCCGTTTCAATGGTTGTACATTTAGTTGCCTCATATGGTTTAAAGGACAAATCAGCGACATAGGGTTGTAAAAGTTCTCTCTGATATGCAATGTTTGGATAATTTGTGTGACCATAGTGATTCGTGGCTAGCGATCAGAAACAATAATTCAGACGTTACTCTAGTTACCAGAACAAAATCCTTATGTTTTTGTAAGATCGATTGCATCCTATTTGAATATATCGAAACAGTTGCTCTATATTATGGTGTCAGTTATCCAAACTGTTTTGTTTCTCAGAAACGAGTTCCTCATATACTTACATACACACTCATACCAACCGTAAAAACAGTAGGTTGATTAGCTATCTACCACAATTTGTAGAAAAACATTGTATTATTTTAACCGATAGTGTAAACAGTTTGTAATTTTATACGATATGAAATATCCCTTTCACACCTTAAAGTGTACAAACATAAGTTTAACTCATTATGTTAACAACTGTAGAGTATCACTTGGTCAGATTTTTCGTGTCTAAAGCCAGTACACTGTCGTTTAACCACTAGGGTGCCAGCGTTTATAAAAAGTGACTAGAAATATGAGAAACATTATGGTGTAGTGATACTTCATACAGTGTTATAGTTACTTTATTTAAAACAAATAATTCTAAACAATGTTTATATCCATTATATCCAGAGAATAGATAATGACTAAAATTGTAGAAAAGTTGAATGTATAGAATATAAGATATGTAATATTATACCTCAAGAAGTACAATGAATTATAAAAACATCCTTTTGTTATATATATAAATATTTGACTGAATTATTGAACTTCGTAAAAATGTTGACTCTTTTAGCAGTAATTTTTAACAATTATCATTTTTATTTCGTTTTATAATTAAATATTTCACATTTGTACATCTTTGTTATAAATTTAATTATTTAATTATTTTAAAATTCATATTTTTATTTGATTGTTATAATTTTAGTTTTTTCAATAGTGTTTTTCCAATTGTTTATTGATTATCACATATTGAGAAATATTAACCTGTCGATTTTCTTTTGCGTTTCGTCTCGTTTCTCGAGCAGATGGTCACTTCTAGCATCTCCTTAAAAACATGTCTGATCCTATTGTTGATCTGTTGCTATGACAACCACATGGCCGAAGGGTTTAACCGCGTTTCGCTGTGCATCAAGAACTGCGGACAGTGTAAACAGATCTACGGGGCCCACTTCGAAGGGAAAGAGTGTGCTGAAGCCTGCGTCCAGTTTGGTGGTACCATGATGCCTGACTGCAACGATTTTGAAACGATTTCATCCTTCCTCAACAAACTGGAGTGAATCTCTACTTATTGTTTGCAAGCCTGAAATCTTCCTGGATTACACCTTGTTCATCTATAACATTTAAATATTTTGAAGAAAAACTCTGGTGTTCAACTAAAGTACTAGTTTGTCAAATAAAATGTCGTGATTTATTGGCTTCTCTTTATTGAGTACTGGTTAAGAAATTACAGGCATCTAAAACATTAAAGTAACCTTATTATTCTGATTAGAAATTCAAAATAACATCACAACACGAAAGATGTCACTTAATACTCAAACAGCAAATTAAGTCCCTCGTAAAAGTGGAATTCAAAGTAGTTCGACTGAGGATGAATAACACCACCACCATCTGTATTTGGTTCCTAAAGAAAAACACCAAATTAATAATGTCGTTTAAGTGTCTGTTATTTTTAAAATTGATATACTATTAAATAAAGCTTATACAATGTCCTGGGGTTTGCTGCCAGAAATGAGATTTCGGTGACTTCTCTCAAACCAATGAAATACAAGAATTTTCACGAAACACGAGGACCCACAGAGTATGGTTCCTTAGGCTGAAGTATAACATTCCACATTGTATTGGAAGTGGAGAAAGATGAACTATTCGATGGAAACCGAAGTTCAAATTTACGTTTTGAAGGTTACACACACGTAAAGTTTTCCTTAAGTACCACAAAATGCTTATATGTCATTTTCAATTTTAATCTTAAAGTTATAAGCATTTGGAATTCAAAATCATAAATAGTGTAAGCAAGCCACCAGTAAAAGATTAGCCACAATATCATTTGTATAACTGTTTTAGTGGTATTAAAAATTGAAATATATATATGTATTTACTATGAAACGATATTTATTCTAGCGTTATACTACTTTTACTTCTTAAATGTATATGTACACTTGGGTTTCATTTTGTTTCTCGTGAAAGAACACAAAACATGTCACATGAGATCACTTTAAGCGAATCAACAAATTCATGTAACTAAAACCGAACTGCTCACGAGACAAGTTCGTCTTCTAAATATACGAAGAAAGAAGACGAATCTAATATATGCTGTTTCAGTTTGTGACATTTGAACTTAGATTATTTTAGATCTATGAAATACACCTCTATGCTTAAACACGAAGACGAAGAATCTACTTTATAGAGAAAGACATAACATTACCTTGTCAAACTATTTCCAAACTTTGATGTCTGAGTTCGGTTTCTCTCACGGATATGCTGGAAAACCGACATTTTTTGTGTAGTTTCGTCTTTACTTTTGCTATGTTATTTTCCTCTCGGTGGACACAGCAGATAGCCCGACGTGTCTTTGCTATAAAAAAAAACACATACATACACACTATGTTATTTTTAAGTTGTGTTATTTAAATAATATCATAAGTTGCCCTTAGATGATGGAAAATGTTAAAAATATATAAAATAAATAAATCTACTAATTAGTTGTTCGAATTTATTGGAAAACGAAACATTAACATTTTAAAATCATGTTTTTCAGAAAAAACGAAGAAACATTAGCACTAGAAGGCACTACTATAAAAGGTAAAATGGGATGCTACAATGCAGATTTTTTATAGCACATTTTATGGCTATCTAACACTTTTGTTCTTTGTTTGACAACCTGCTGTCTTCATAAATATTGTAAGTGTTAAAGAATGCATTTAAAAGATACTCATCATAAAAAAATTGCACAAAAGTTGTTTATTAGGTCTAACTATATTCTACCGATAGTTGTGGCGTTAAAATCTGAGGGTCGCGGATTCGCATCCCCGTCGCGTCAAACATGTTCGCCCTTTCAGCCGTGGGGACGTTATAATGTGACGATCAATCCCCTTAATCGTTGGTAAAAGAGTAGCCCAAGAGATGGTGGTGGGTGGTGATGACTAGCTGCCTTCCCTCTAGCCTCACACTATTAAATTAGGGACGGATAGCGCAAATAGCCCTCCAGTAGCTTAATCATCATCAGATAGTAATTTAGGCCATTTTGAATTTTGATACATAAAAATTCTCCTGTTCCTTTTGTGCTTGCCGATAAGTTTCAATCTGCAATATACCACAAAATTTAATGTTATAGACATTAACTTTGATACTAAGCCAATGGGGCATAAACATTGCGTTGTGCACGTTTTGTGTTGAACTGTAGAATTAATATTAATTAGTTTAGTATTTGAAAATAAATCATATTGACATATTAAATATTATATAAATAATTTTTGAATTGAAACAATTAGAAATAAATTGAATTCAAAGTTGTCTTTGTGCCGCCTATTCTTTCAGTATTTACCAATTTATTGTTAGATAAAACTAGAGAAATAATTCGTTATGCCATTCAAAAGCTTTTAATTGAAAAGATTATATTCTTAAATATTGTTACTTATTCATTTTATATCAGTTTTATTGTTCAAATGAGAAAGTGAACGAACTACTTAGAAATTTCCTTCGCAATTTTCTAGCTTTACTAAATTTACCTTTATTCCTTTTTTTGAATATCACGCAAAGCTGTACGAGGATTACCAGCTGTAGCCATCCCTAATTTAGCAATAGGAAAGCCACGAGTCATCACCACCCATCGCCATCTTTGGAATACACTTTTATCAACACAGTTGAAAAGGCAAGCATGTTTGATGTGACGGAGATTCGGATCCGTGACCCTCATATTACAAGTCGAGTACCCCTAACCACCTGGCCATGCTGGGTCTTTATTTAATTATAAATAAAGTTCTGGAACAATCAAAATTTAGAAGTTTGTTGTTGTTTTCAAGGTATATATGTTCCAATATAATTTTTATGGTCAGAGGAGTGTAAAGCTATACTTGTTCTGTACTTGAATAACGTGCTGATAGTTTTCCACTAGAACAAGCAAAAAAACATGGTTTTACTAAGTGAACAAATTGATTGTGAAAACTCTCCTCGTCAGTAAGTAGATAATTATTAGCGCTCTTATTATCCGATGTAATCATGTTGAGTTTAAAGTTTTTTTTTTAATTATATCTGAAATTAAACATTTTGAATAATTATATCTACTACTGACGTCAGGAAACTGTTCGCCTTATGCACTTCTCAAGAAACATAATAAAATCAATAATGTTCAAGAAATTCATTACCAGCATTAACCAAATTACATCTCTTCAAACACCGCTGCACGCTTTAGCTGTTTTCGAAGAGGTACGCGTTAACAATTTATTCCATCACTAAAGGTCTTTTTAGCATTAGTGCTGTTAGTATTATTTTAACGAATTAATTTATTGAATTTAATTTGCTGACTCTGTTCCGCTCGGGTTGTAGTTGCATAAAAATATTTAAAATCGTCTCATCTGGATCACGAGATAATGAAAGTTTAATTAAAGAAAAATTAATATAATATAAATTAGTTCCATACTCTAAGAAATAAATCAACTTCAATTAAGGTTATTCCAGAATCCTCCCAGTGGCAGAGCGGTATGTCTATGGGCTTATAACAATAGAGACCAGTTTTAGATACTTGTGATGGGGAGAACACAGACTCTCTGTTTTGAATTTTGCGCAAAGCTACACAAGGACTATTTGCGTTAGCTGTCCCTTATTTAGCATTTATCGCCACCCACCGCCAACTCTTGGGCTACTATTTTACCAACGATTAGTGAGATTGGCTGTCACTTATAATCCACTCACAGCTTTAATGGCGAGCATGTTGGTGGGACGGGAATTTAAACTCTCGACTTTCAGATTGCGAAGCGAGCACCGTAACAACCTGACCATGCAGGGCACAGATGGCCTATTGTGTAGCTTTGAGATTAGCTTCAAAGAAAAAAATATTCCAAATAAAACTTTTATAATTACACTAAAAAATGTATAATATTCACACTTGCACTCTACAGTATCATGCTTTTTAGCATTCATTTCGTTATTTTACTGTTTGTTTTAGTCCTTTTTCTTTTACAATTTCTACACTTTATAAATGTTTATATTTGATGCTTTACCTTGTTTAACACAGCTTCTTAAAGACAGAATACGTATGTTTCAGAAACTTTCAATTTTAAACGTCTTTTGTCGTCTCATATGTCAGATGTTTGTTTATTAGTAATAATATCATTAAACAATATCTTACTGAGCGAAGTCAGCACACGTTCACCATTCAAAATGTTAATAACTCGAACTGTTGCGGCCATGATGTTTCGCACAGTGATTGAAATAACATGTTTCTTTTCTCCCAGAGTTCAATGCGCTCCTTCATTATAGTGAGCTTGTTAAGTATGATTAAGTATGGAAGATTATAATCTGGTAAAAAACAAAACCCTTTAGTTAAAACAACTTGGTACAAGTGACCGATACAAAAATTGCATGACGTAAGAAATACTGGAATTCTCATTGTGCACTAAAAACAAATGATGTTAAATATCAATAAGTATACATGTAGCGCAGACTGGTGTTAAATACTTTTGACAGCAATAAAATTACAAATAATTTTTTTTGGTAATATTGCCAAGTTGGCTGCAGTGGATTCGATGTGTATTTTGTATAGGGTTGGTAATGGCGTGGTCATGTGTTGGCGATGTATGAATGATTCCGGATGATGAAGCGAAATAATAAATATATTTTAGTATCTTTGAAACACTTTCTGGTAAAAAAAATAACAACTGTACCTATTATTACTGACATTGTGAGTGCTTATTTTAATGTTATGATAAACAAGGTCGAACAAATATATATAAGAGGACCGACGTGAGGTATTAACTTGTCTTTATTGTCGAATATTCAAAGACATGTAACGAAAATTCGGAAGTTGTACAATTCCTAACAGTTCTACTTTAGTTTTCTTCTTCGGATGTTTAAGGACTATTTTATATGCCACTGTCAACTTACAGACTGGGTTCTATTCAGTTTTTTTATAATGATAATATTTGTTACGTATTGTGTAATATATCTGTATTACACTGTTAGCTTACAGTGTACTTCCTGTTCTGTTCCATTGTTCTGTTATTCATGCTTTAATTTATATGACATTTCATAATGCTGCTTTTATACTGTTACTTTCTAGGTAAAATCAATATAATAATCTTAATGGGCAGAAGTAAGATTAGGTTGTAAAGAAAAGGAAAAACAACAACAACTACTACTACTACATTACAAGATAATGCATAATTCAAGTATAAATCCTGATGATACATGCACAATAAATAATCCCTTCAATAATATGAGGCCTCACTCTAGCAGTAAATTATCAACTTAATTGTTCTTTGTTAGTAATTAATATGATAATAGCTATTAATATTTCCTACTAACTTGTTTTTCTTTTAACTAACTTCAACGAACGGTTATCTGGTTAGTCCTACCTAGGAGACATAAATTCTACAAAAGGACATCCGTATCTCGAATACAGAAACTATAATATCAGTTTGTTCCGGCCCAACAATGGTGTAGTGTGGCTCCGTATAATTACAAAGATTGGCTCAGATCACTGATTCGTGCTTGTGAACACATAAAATAATATGTAAAATCGTGCCATGGATTTATTTTCCCGAAAGGAGACCCAGGCCGCTTGTAGGAGTCACCTGTGTTAACCATTTGTACTACTACGCAGTAGTATGTTGACTGTCAGTCAGTCAATAGACTCTAAAATGAACTCACATAAGGGACGCTTAACGTTGCAGTTTGTACTGTCGTAACGCCAGTAAAACGTGCGCATGACATGAATCACAACATGACATATGAACTTCAAAATAAAAAATATATTTGCTTTTATTTACTCTTGAAACAGAACGCTTTCTGGGACCCTGCGGAAGTACATGTACTATTTTAAATACTTATGTAAGTGACGTATCGAAATGTTCAAATCGTACAACATTTCGCATGTTTATGCACTTGCATTTACAGACTGTATTTGTAAAAATCGAAACTTTTTTCACAAATTCTCCAAACAAAAACTTTGACATCTGAAGTCTATAACCAATCTTCAGTAGACATAAAACTGGATACGTATGAAAAAAATTGATATCGGAAGTTCGAGCTGTGACCCTGTGACAAAATATCTCTTTTTTGACTAACAAACTTTAACAAAAATTGAAAAGTTTGAGTTATTAACTACTATATCTCTCAGTGGGTCAGCGTTAAGTTCCCAGTCTCAAAACGTTATTAACAGGAGTTTGAATAGAGTGCAAATGGTCCATTGTGTAGCTTTGTACTTAAAACAAAACTAACTAACTACCAACTAGATATTTGTCTTTCTCTCTGTTTATCTATATACTTCATAAAACTACAATTTGTATTTTTTATTTCTATTTAGTATTGATTTGATTAAGTAAAACAACAAACAGAAACTAACACAGCTTGTTTTATTTCATGCACGGGAAACTTGGCTCTCTGAATTAGGGTTTTATGACACTTTATTTTTGCCACCAGGGAGTAGTGCATTAAGTCCACAATTCTGTGTTTTCTTTACTGTAAGTTAGCGAACGTATTTAATTTTAGCGACCAGTTCATCGGCCAGTGTAGTCACAGTGACTACTTTGAACATCTCCTTAATAACCCGTGGTCAAGCTTTCAGACACGGGCCTCACACTGATCATTACGTGTATCCTCTGTTCTATATAAAGTCTTCCTTTTCTTCAGCTAAAACACTGAAAATATTTTCACTAGAGAGAAACAGCCTTGTAAGACACAAGCAACAACCACGACCGCATAACTTAGTTCAGGTGGTATCTCAACCTGGACGAAAAAGTAAGTAAATAATTTTTTCTAACTTTTTTACTTCCTACTTCAACCAGAAGAGTATGTTACAAGTTAATTACATTAACTAATTAAAGTTTAATTTTAAAGAAAAAAGCTTATAATTCTCTCTATTTTCTATCGTAATAGAAACACTTTACTTTTCTGTTGTTTACTGATGATCGTATATTAAAAACTGAACTTTAAACCTGTTGATTTTCTTTTCTGTTTCGTCTCGTTTCTCGAGCAGATGGTCACTTCTAGTATCTTAAAACATGTCTGATCCTGTTGTTGATCTGTTGCTATGACAACCACGTGGCCGAAGGGTTTAACCGCGTTTCGCTGTGCATCAAGAACTGCGGACAGTGTAAACAGATCTACGGGGCCCACTTTGAAGGGGGCATGTGTGCTGAAGCCTGTGTCCAGTTTGGTGGTACCATGATGCCTGACTGCAACGATTTTGAAACGATTTCATCCTTCCTCAACAGACTGGAGTGAATATCTACTTATTGTTTGTATGCCTGAAATCTTCCTGGATTACACCTTGTTCTTCTACAACATTTAAATATCTTGAAGAGAAACTCTGGTGTTCAATTAAAGTTTGCCAAATAAAATGTTGTGATTTATTGACTTCTTTTCACTTTGTACTGGTTAAGAAATTACAGACATCTAAAACATTAAAGTAGCCTTATTATCATGATTAAAAATTAATAATAACATCACAACACAAGAGATGTCGCTTAATATTTATTGACTTCCCTTTCTCTCTCTTCTAACTTTTTGTAGACTACAGAAAGCATTCGTTTGAAAGAGAAAACTCTTTGGAATTGTGAACACATGCTCTACTAAATATAAACTATAAACTTTTTCTTTTTTTGTACGCTCATATTGTAATAAAACTTTAGTAATTAAACAAAACGAGGCCTTAAATCATTTAGAGAACAAAACACATGGCTGGGGTTGAAAATTCGTAAAAGTAAAATTGACAACTCTTCCCCGCTGATGAAGCCAGTAAAGTAAAACAAAACCAAATCAACCGGCATGAATTTTGTTTATGTAACTTTTCCTAGAGAACTTGAATATCATGTGCTCAGTTGACGTGATGCTTTTAATTATGTCTTCACTTGTTCCGTGTCCTTTTCTACTCGTGTTTTATTATATCAGAAAATTATCAGAACATGGAAAATTAGCAATATCAAAAAAGTTTCAAATAATTGTACATTAAGAGAAACAAATTCCATGATTTATCAATAACGGGCAGCAAAAAACAGTTTAAGTTTGTCATGAAAGATATAGAACACACCATACTGTAGAACAGGAACCCCAGTTTTGTTTTACTCTGCCTTTCTAGAACTTCAAAAAACTAAGATAATCTTTTTTCTTCCCATTTTTCACTCTAAGTTATTTAAATAAAATAAATATTATCTATATTTAAATACAGAAGGGAAAATTACAAATCCACGAGGAGCCTTACAAAGGGGACAGAACAGAGCAAAACAGAGATATGAGGTGAATATTCATGGATCACAAACACACACAACTGATTATCTGCGCTTGGTTGTTTCTAATTTTGGTTTTATACAAATGAGAAAAGGCTTAACAGCTTCTACAGCCTACTCTTGGGTTGTTTTTTGTCTGACCGAATAGTAGAATTTGGTTGCTGTCAATTTTATATCACAGCAAGGGGATAGGAACTAGTTTGAAGAAGTTAAATAACAGGTGTCGTAGCCAGTTGTATGTACTACACATTGAAGTTATGTTTCATTTACTACACATTGAAGTTATGTTTCATTTACTTGTTACTGTGTTTTATGAGCATTTTTTTTTTTTGAGACACTAACTGAGAACGGGCCTGGCATGGCCAAGCGCGTAAGGCGTGCTACTCGTAATCCGAGGGCCGCGGGTTCGCGCCCGCGTCGCGCCAAACATGCTCGCCCTCCCAGCCGTGGGGGCGTTATAATGTGACAGTCAGTCCCACTATTCGTTGGTAAAAGAGTAGCCCAAGAGTTGGCGGTGGGTGGTGATGACTAGCTGCCTTCCCTCTAGTCTTACACTACTAAATTAGGGACGGCTCGGTGCAGTGGGCTAACAACCTACTAACTTAAATACCTGTTGAAGAATCCGCAAGCGATTGCGGCCCTATGTTCCTTGATGGAATCTAATGGTGATAACTACCTAACTGAGAACACTTGTTATTCACGGGTATTTCGCATGAAAATTATTTCAAGTTCATAAGAACATTATTTATACTGCAAGAACATTATACAGGAATTAAAGAACCAATTGTTCACGGAAGTAAACATCAAACATTTCACTGAATACTAAACCAATTAAATTAAGTCCTGGTGGAAAAGCTGGTGTTCGACTGAGTATGTGTAACACCACCTTTATTTGGTTTGTAAATGAGGTCGGTATGAAAATAACGTGTTTCATTGTCCGTTTCTTTACGTTTTAACAGAATTTTAAGTAAAATTATTCGTAAATTCAGGCATTAAGCCCAGGGCCCAGGACAGAGACGTCTACTGTTCGTGGACGAAGTATTTTAATAAATACAAAGCTAGTGTGCATACATTTTATCGTGTGTATTTCTTTTTAAAAACCGAATTCACGATATTGTGGATAATAATCTTTGTCGGCCCGATATGGCCAGGTGGTTAGGGAGTTCGACTATAATTTTTAAGGTTGAAGGTTCGAATCCCTGTAACACCAAACATGCTCGCCCTCTGAGTCGTGGGAGTATTATAATGCGACGGTCAATCCCACTATTCATTGGTAAAAGAGTAGCCCAAGAGTCGGCGATAGGTGTTGGTGACTAGCTGCCTTCCCTCTGATCTTATACTGCTAAATTAGGGACAGCCAACGCAGATAGCTCTCGTGTAGCTTTGCGCGAAATTCGAAACAAATAATCAATAATTCTTGTCACGTGTGTATCTTTTTAATATCCAGCTGATGTTAACATGGATAATAATCCTCATAATATGTGTCCGCTTTTAATACCCATATCATGTTAATATGAAGGATAACCGTTGTCAAGTTTGTGCTTTTTTTAATATCTGTTTGATGTCAATCATATTTTCGTGTTTGTCTGACCTTTTCGGACTATATATATACATACATAACGATTTCACACTACATACCTCTTTAAAGGCATCAATCATGGATTATAACTGAGTAACTTGACATCTTTCTATCTTAATTTACAACACGTTATGGATCGTAACCGAATGGAAGAACATCACAGACCATATTGTTTCATTGTTAACATCGCAGCTGGATAATTTCATTGTTCACATTTCAGATTGGATTATTTCACAGACTGGGTTGTACTAATCACCCTACTCGTGTCTCTTCGGTTATTACATTCATCTAGTTTTTTTTATAAATGTTTTCTTTAAGTTTTGAAACTAATTTTAAGACTATCTGCAGGATTCACCAGAGTTTCTTGCTTCTTAATCACTCTAAACAAACTTTTTTCGTCAACACCAGAAAATACTGATTTGATTAAGTTCAGTGTAAACGACATCTTGAACGACTTATGTCTGTGTCAGATCTAACAGTGTTGTTTTATTATACAGATTTATACCGCGATACACATGTGGCTAATATTTGAAAGTCTCAACCTTTTTAATGTAAAATACACATGACATCAGAATAATTTTAATGATTTGTTAACTGCAAACTTTAATTCGTCTTATACGGCCGTACATCACAAGGTAAACAGATATTTGAGGGTATTAAAAATTAAACAATATGTTTGAAACATATATATTTAGGCCTAATAGAACATGACCAGTAAAGTTTAAAAGAGCCGGTGAAGATAACGTCCTATGGAAGAAGGATCGTTGCAATCAGGAAGATGTTGACCACCGGAAGAGATGCATTCTTCAGCGCATTGTTGACCCAAAAAATAACCTCCGTACATCTTCTTGCACTGGCCACAGTTTCTAAGAAATAAACAAAACATTACAAGTTTAGAACAAAAAAATCAATTTCAAATAGACAACATACCAATGTGCACGTTGTAAAATTCTAATATTTTACAGTGACCATATAACTCTAATAAGAACACCTTGTTTAGTAGCACAGCGGTATGTCTGCAGACTTACAACGGTAGAAACTGGGTTTAGACACGCGTGGTGAGAAGAGCAAGGGGAATCCTATTGTGAAACTTTGTGCTTAGCTTCAAACAAACAAAAAACAAAACTAATGTGTCTTGCAATTTGCGACTTCAAAAGAAAACGTAGTTTAGGCCTAGTGTATTCTAACTTGTAGAATAGTTCAGCATAATTACACACGCACATAACTCTCATTTTAATTACAATACACTGGGGGGTCAATTACGGGTTGTAGGGAATGTTTGTTTTTGAATTTCGCGCAAAGCTACGGAAGGGCTATCTGCGCTAGCTGCTCCTAATTTAGCAGTGTAAGACTAGAGGAAAGGAAGCTAGTCATCACCATCCCCCACCAACTCTTGGTCCATTCTTTTACCAACGAATAGTGGGATTGACCGTAACATTATAATGCCACCAAGGCTAAAAGGGCGAACATGTTTGATGTAACGGGGATTCGAACGCGCGACCCTCAGATTACGAGTTGACAGCTTTATTACTTTTTTTGCTTCTGCTTCCAACCAAATAAAAAAAAAATCCCATTTACTAGTAATGTATCAGTCTTATTTAAGAAAGTGTAAAAGTTACGCCTAGCTCATGTATCAAACTACACCTGTTAATTATTTCATCACGTGGAAATTGTTTTTGCTAATGATCAAGAAATAAGCAAACACAACTGTCTCTAGACCCACTTGGTACAAAGAAAAACTAATTAACTTAATAAAATCCTCTGAAAGCCAAAGTAATTACAAGAAACTTAATCTGTGAAACGAGGGATACCCTAACGCTGAGATGGAAGGTATATGTAGAAAATTTGTTTTTAAACAATTTAACTTTTTTAGAATTATGAGCCATGATATACAAGATTAGCTATAATAGTTGTGTAGAAATTGAAATTAACTGAGCAACCTGAACAGCACCTGATGTGCATGAGGACTAAACAGCCAGATCACGGTATGTGGGATAAAGGAGTAGCCATCCATAATTTTGTACTATTGACCAGTGGAAGGCAGCTAATCAGTTCCACCATCCACATTAAAAAAAAAAAAAAATTAGGGTTCTTTAAACTAAGTAACTGGCTGCCACTTCATAACGCTCCCACATTTGAAAATGCAAAGCGTGTTCAACCGAATTCATTCTCGAACCTTAGACCCTTAAATACTAAATACTAGGATATACTCGGGCCAGAAAAGAAAATGAATATATTCGTTACATTCACAAATATATAGAAAATAATAACAGCCTGACTTTCTCTCTTTCCCTCCAGACTAATGTACTTAAATATATGTTTGTAAGAAAAACTACTGGTAACTGAACAAAATGGAAATTATATCAAAGTCGATAAAACAAACAAACTTACATTATGCAAATTCCAACAGATTTTGTCACAACAAGCTCTGACGTCATGATTAAGAAAGGAAGGTTACCAGTCGAGCGTGTAGGATACTTAGGTTCATTTTGAACGTCTTTGCCTACGATGTAATGACGTCAGTCTATATAAAAAAATAACAAAAATTTATTAATCAGAATAACGTACTTTTAGTAATAATCGTTAGAAGTTTCAGAAGAAAAAACTACCATTTTTTTTTTCATTTTTTGGCCATCTTATCTCCAAGTGAAATTAGGAAAACAGTTTTTTTTTCACATTAAATAAAGCTATTCTTGTTACTTAGTTAGTTACTTTAAGTACAAAGCAACACGACCCACCTGCATATCGAAACCCAATTGTCAACATTATAAACTTTCAGAATTACTGCTGATCCACCAGGTGGTTAAGGCATTCAACTCGTAATCTGATGGTTGCGAGTTCGAATTCCCATCACCAAGTATGCTCACCCTTTCAGCCATGGAGGCATTATAAAGTAATGGTCAATCTCACTTTTAATTGGTAAAAGAAAAGCCCGAGAGCTGGTGGTGGACGGTGATGACTAGCTGCTTTTCCTCTGATCTTACACTGCTAAATTAAGGACGGCTAGCGCACATAACCCTCGTGTAACTTTGCGCGAAATAAAGAAACACAAGCCACCAGGGAGGTAAATGCAGTTTGTTTATTTTAGGGAAACCTACACAATGGACTATATATATATGCGCTCTTCTCACCAAGAGCTTTGTGAATTCTACATAAAGTCATGTTTATCCGGATTATCAAGTCTAGAACAAAGATTTGTTTTTCATATAAAGAGAGCGTTGTTACGTATTATTGGAAAGTAAGAACTTTCAATCGTAGTTTGTTTTTTTATTATTCAAAAGGCTTGAAATTGCTTAGTGTTATTGTGTCAGAATGTGCCTCAAAAAGCCCAAGGTTTAAGCTTGCGATATCCCGCTGAACATGCTCTTTCTTGTTTTGTTGAAGACATATTATAAGAGTGGCAATCACTCACACTATTTAACAGTGACCATGTAGGCGAAGGATGCTTCTCACTGGTTATCCTTCACTGTTCAGAAGTTCTAAATTATGTACGTCTATGGCTATACCTTGGTGTTCTAGCACTATTCGTTTGTCCCATGCATTACATAAAGTTGAAAACACCAAAAGCTTGTAGATAACGTAGGTAATTAGGGATAATGTTCATTTCTTATTTCCATTTTCTTATTAGTCCGGGCACAGCCTAATGGGAAGCCTGCTCGAAATGTGAACCATTGACTTTGTTGCTCTTGTCCCGTTCTTGCAAGAAATTAAAAAAAAAAATCGCTCCACACTTATAGGCTAAGGGTGCATTATAAAAGAAACAGTCAATTATCACTACTTGCCTACCCTATAGTCCGTCCCTTCAATTGCTCAACCACTGTAGCGCTTGTATCAATGGAGTATATATATATATGTACAAAAAATTAAGCTCGTTTTGTCTAATTTGATCAGTAACTCGACTTTCTAGAAGTATTTATTGAGTTTATCGTTTAAAGTTTTTCATTTTATATTCGATCCTAAGGTTGAACAAGATTACCTGAAATATATTAAGTATTTCCTTACGAAGCCGAATAAATAACATAATAATATACAAAGGATCAAATATATAAAACCGAAGAAAACAACTAGGACAAAGATTCCAAGGTCAATTGTTATGAAATCTGAAATGGATACGGTTTCTTAGTCCAATGATGTATTTTAGAGCATTTTTAAATCAAATCCTAATCAAATAGTTTCATGTGGTATTTTAACAATAGCATGATAACCAAGAGCTATTCTTAAAGAATACTTCCTGTTAAGTGTACGAATAAATTAAACTCTGTTGTTAAAACAAAAGAACAACCGATTTCAATGCTTTGAGCATTTGGGTAGGAAAACACCCACTAATGTTCGTCGAGTTCATCATTTGCTTACATCAGCTATGTAAGCCCATAAACTTAGATCTTTCTCAGCGATAGACTCTTGTTTTATCGTTTCTGTCTTTAATTTATTCTTTAAAATGCAGTAATACATGGAATACCTGTTAACATTGTTTAGGAAGATAAACTTGTCGAAAACGAAGTTATCCATTTATAAAGTCGGTACTTAAAAATGATAATGTTAGTTTCAGTTTTGTTTTCTCATATTAGAGAAATATAAATGTTTCCTATGGAAGTTACACGAATTGATTTTGAAGAGTAAATGTCATTAGACTGATATTTTGGTAAATGTCCAATAAGAATCGAGAATTATATCTAGTGACCTTTACTGACCTGAAAGCGAAGAAGTACGAGTCTTTCCAGAAGGAAGATTTGATGTCTTAGCCCTACGTGAATATTCTGGATAAATAAGTCACCTTTTACTCTGTTTTATAGCAACTCCCTGTTGACTCCTTTAACAAAATGTCACTGTGCATATTTAGTCTATAAAGATGTAACGACCATTCATGATAGAAGCGGTAAAGACAAAGACTGGCGATTGGAGAACTGTTGTTGAACGTGGGAACAAACGCAAGTCAGCTGAAAACCGACTGTAGGAGCATGTGCAAAATGTTCATTCGCAATCCACATCGCATAATTGTATTCTAGTTACCGGTCTTTGGAGGCTACAGCCTGGTATGTTTTATGTTGAAGAATAAGTTGGACAGTGCGGTCACATGTTTAAACTGCCCAATAAACTTCTTCGACGTATTGTCTCACTGTGATAAATATTTCCACTGCTACATCAGTTATTTTGGTTTTAGTAAACTAGTTTATTCTTTCACTGCTAACGACAGTACTTTTTACCTTGTCTTCAGTAACCTTTTTTAAGTACAGTAAATGTATATAGGTGATTACAAGAGATCTTATAATGTTTCCTTTTGGTTGCTGGGATCAAAGGTCCAGTTGATGACTCACAGTGACCTCTAGGTGTCAGTCAAACTCCTCCCATCTCCTTGTCGCCTAACACTTACATATTAAGTTGTTTCAGAAGATCATTCACTGAAGATATGAACTGATTTCTCGTTCTGAGTGAAATAATAACTTTATATATGCCAGCTGAGATTTTCTGATTTAATCAAAAATTACATTCGATAGTAATTTTCTGGTATTGCTAAAGAAAACAAAGTCGTGTGTTCATGAAGTAATATCTCATATAAAAGCACAGTCGTGTGCTCAAGAAATAATATCACATATAAAAGCACAGTTGTGTGCTCATGAAGTAATATCACATATAAAAGCACAGTTGTGTGCTCATGAAGTAATATCACATAAAATAGCAAAATCATACGATCCTGAAATATCATTTCTCATACAAGTCCAGTTTAATCAGAGCGAAGTTTATTTCAGCTTAGAGTATATTTTTATAACTGTTTTTGAGTGTAAAGTCATGAAATATTTTTGTTTAATTTAGACTAAATAATATGTTTAAGACGTATAGGAGAAGTCTTTGAATTACATCTATTTCTCTTAGCTGTGGAAAACAACCTTTATAATATTTTGTCAAAATGTTGTCCTGCTACGAAAAAGACAAACTTAATGTCGTCTAAATTGTTTATGGTACTTTTGAACAAAATATAAAGGATTATATAATCTAATTCTCTGTTGGCTACTTCAAGCTTTAATGTGAAGAACGTATATACCATTAAGGACGGCAGTTCAGAAATTTAGGTAGTAATCTTGTTATATTGAGTGCTTTTTCAACAACATAAAAATACATTAAAAGATCTTGTTTTTATCTTGTTACACGTTATTACTTTACCCCAGCTATCACCTCTCCTACTGATGTGAAGGGCAGAGACAGACGTCAAACCGTTTCAACAAGGAACCTGGAAACTGAACGACTTTTTCTGAAAATTTTGATCAAAAACGTCAACTGTTAATGGCTGCTCTTGTCGAACCTTTCACAAACAGGGCTACCTGTGCTAGTCGTCTTTAATTCTCCTTTCAAGTTCTTCTTCACCTACCAACCCACCCGAAATCAGAGCATAATAATCTGAAATCGTTTTGAGTATATTTAATTATTGCAAACTACCTGAAAGACGCGTAATTTTCACGTTTTGTCTCTATATATATTTGTGGAAACATTTAAATATTTGTTGCTTAAGCAATAAGCTACATTACGAGTTGTCTGTACTGGGTCCACCGAGTATGAAAACCCAGTTTCTAATATCTAGAGACTTACCGCTGGGGAAACATTCAGACTGCAGTACGTGGTATAGTACCGGGCATGGTCTGATGGGTTAGCATGTCAGACTGTGAGTTCCGGAGGCTTATGATTCGTATCCCGAATCCGAAAAATTGCGCTCTGCAACATGGGACGTCGAGTGCTTTATAAGAGTGACGGTCAATTCTCACTATTTCATTTGAGAAAACTCAAAAGGTAGCAGTGAATACTGTTAACTAGCAGCCTTCCTTTTATTCTTTCAGGTAAATACTAGGTACGGTTAACACAGATAGCTCTCGTGTATTTCTGCGCGAATATTAAAACCAAATATAAATTTAAGTGACGTGATATATTTATAGTCTGAGTTTCAATAAACCAGTTGGCTTAAATAATATTTCAAACACAGACTGCTAATTCAAGGAGTTTTTGCTGGTGATGACACCTGGTGGCAACTGAAAGAATAATATAAAACAGAGTTCAGTTAGTGAATGCATTCGGTTCCCATGGCCTTTCGCAGCAACGAACTACTCGACTCTAAAAGCACGTATTTATTGGTTTGAAAATAATTTATGTGTCAAACTTCTCGTAAATTTTGACGAAGTATAAAGATATAACATATGTTTGTTCAACTTACTGAAGGTTGTTTATAGTATCTGTGTCCTTGATAATGTATTTAAGACGTAATTATATTCGAGTTTTTTTTATGCGAGTTTTTAGATAAAATCAACAAATAATGTACGGATAACAAGCGAACCTCAACAGAAATTAACAATTATTATCTTCGATATTGCTTTTAACGCTATCTTTTGGTGATTATACCTTTGAAGTATTCTAATAAGTTTAAAAACTAAAAAGTTCAGATTCAACGGTTTAGAAAATATGTAACTTTGGAAACAAGTAGTACTTTTACTGTCAAGCCATTAAAAAAAAATATATATAAACCTTTTGCCGATGTATAATAGTTTAATTTAAACTTGTAAGGAAGTTCGTTATAATGAGAAACAACTCGTCAAATGCTTTGATATTTTCGTAAGCTTTTGGTAAACAGTTTATGAGTTTAAAAAAATTATTTAGCAGGAACCAATTAGTTCTTGAGTCTCAAAAATCGCCTTAAAATATGACTATGCATCTTGGGATTTTTGGTTCGCGATCTTTTATCACAAGCACGCAAACTGTAGTAAAAATATTGACAAACACCTCTATTCGATAATAAAAGAACAGCTAAAGAGATGGCGGGGACTACTAAAAATTATTTGCCTTTCATATACTATATCAGCTCAAAATTAATATGACTAAATGACAATAACCTTTGTGTTGCTTTGAACGAAATTCTGAAACAAAATGAAATAATGATTTTATTTAACACCGTCTATTGAGTATTAATGATTTTATTTTTGTTTATTTCATTCTCTTTACGCAATGCCTATCATGGTCTCGTGGTTAGAGCGATCGACTTGCAACATGCGGATTACAGGCTCTAATCCCTTCACCGAACATACTCATTTTTTCAGCCCTGGAGGCGTGATGAACCTACAGTCAATCCCAATTTTTTTAAATTATAAAACAGTAGCCCAAGAGTTGGCGATGGGTAATATTAACTAGCTGCCTTCTCTCTAGTTTATCTCTTCCAAATTAGTACACATGTCCTACGAGCAGTTTTGTGCGAAATTCAACAAACATAATAAAAACTTTAAGAATTTGTCCGCCGTCTTCGTATTCGTCAGTACTGAACACATCGGGATCTAATGCTCTCGCAATAGTTATACTTGCATAGCGCTATGTATGAAATGTTGAGGATACCAGGGCATCGCTATTGGTGTCTGTAAATATGACACCTCTAAATATTTCTCTGCAACAAATGCCCCTTTTGTAGTGACTTTCCATCCATTTCCATCAGAGAATTGTGAAATAAGCGATCTTCGTCTTCTGTAGCCTTAATTTCTTTTAACTATTATGTTAACTTTTGATTGTTGGGTTTGAGTTCTCCTGAGGTAAATTTCCGGTTTCCACATTTTTGGTTTTGAAAAGTTTCCATCTTAACCTATTCACATTGTTAAAAAGTATGAAATAGAGTATACTGAACAAAGAAAAAACAAAAACTTTCGATTGGTTCCAAGTTGCCACCAGGATCAAATTCGTCTTTCTCAAACAGTTGAAAGATCCTGATAATTCTGGCGTTATCGGTTTCTTCTTTATTACTGCAAACAACTTTCCTTCTCCGTTAGCTCCATAAAACAAAACAACAACAACAAAAAACAAACAAACATAGAAGCCAATAAATCTACTGCATTTCTTCTTGCCACTCATAAAACAGAAATATTGGATTTTCCTCGTTCTTTGAAGGTTGCCCTCACCAGTAGCAATGCTAAGTTGTCGTTGAAGATGACTGATTGAAAATATGCCCATCACACAGATCAAAACACCAGTATCCGTAGAATGTACTTCAATGTCACAAACTTATCCATGAGAGTTCTAATTACCAATATTGAAGCTAAGTTGATCTTGAAATTAATTTATTGAAAAGATACACATCAGATGGTTGAAACTACAAATGTCCACAAAATGCACTTCAATCTCATGACCTTCTCCATGAGGGTTCCAATTACTAGTAACAAAGCTAAGTTGTCTTTGAAGACGGTTGTTTGGAAAGAAGCCCTTCAGGCAGATAAAAATACCAGTGTTCATAGAATGTAATTCAAACTCACAAATTTCTCCATGATGGTTCTAGTTACCAATATCAAAAGGACAATAAGTTGTCCTTGAAGATAAACGATTGAAAATTACACATCAAAAGCATGTAACCACCAATGTCCACAGAATGCACTTTAATCTCACGATTTTTTAAATTTTGCTGAAAGAGAAATTACAGAAAAGCCTTAATAGATTAATGTTAATTTTTGAAATAATACTGAAGCTTCTTGTCAATCATGTCGTAAATATTTTATTAAAAGAATATTTGATCTTCGATTTCCCATTTCCTTTTTTTTCCGAGAACGGTATATTCAATATTCAGTGTCTGCGACTCTAAGAGTTTGGTACATAGTGTGCCTCATGAAAATAACACTATGTAACACAAATTTTGTTCCTGGATAGTATGTGTTATTTCTTAATTGCTTATGTTGTAAAAGTACAGAAAATGGTCATTATTCCTTCAAACTTTGCTTTTGTGTCCTGAATAATGAAATTTAGAAATTAACCTATTTTCTATGTTTTTTTGTTTGTTTGTTTGTTTAGAATTAAGCACAAAGCTACTCAATGGGCTATCTGTGCTCTGCCCACCACGATTATCGAAACCCGGTTTTTAGTGTGTAAGTCCGCAGACATACCACTGTGCCACTGGGGGGCTATTTTCTATGTAAAAACGGACAAATTTACACATTTACATTTACATAAGGTCTGAATAAAACAACATATGAATCAAGAGTTACATGTATTTATACTAAAGTTATACAAAAATGTTTAGAAGTGAGTAGTTTTTGAGATTTGCGACTGTAATGTAAATCACTTTCACGTATCAGCCCCCAAATATAGTCTTCCATCATATTTTCGGTATACGCTCCCAGATCACAAAAGCAAAGTTTAAAGAGAAAAATAGGTCTTTTCCATTAACTTTAAACATAAGCAATTGGGATATAACACTTTCTGTCCAGGAACAAGAAAAAGTAAAAATTTTGTTACCTTGTGTAATTGTTACAGTTCAAGAGAATGGTCACCATTTTGAAAATAGGACTATAATCAGATTAAAAGCTTCACAATTTAAACTCTTTGACTAAGGACTGCTCCCCGCTGGTACAGCGATAAGTCTACGGATTTACGACGTTAAAATCAGGGGGTTCGATTCTCCTTGGTGGACTCAGCAGATAGTCTGATGTGGCTTTGCTATAAGAAAAACACACACACTACGGACGCTTACACGGAACAGCCCCAACTTGTGCAGCGGTAAGTTTATGGATTTACAACCCTAAAATCAGGGGTTCGATTCCCTTCGGTGGGCTCAGCAGATAGCTCGATGTGACTTTGCTATAAGAAAAACACATACACACTGTACACAGAACAGTTTTAATTTTGTTTGTATTTCCAGATATGAGATTAGAAATCATCTTATAGGTTAATATCTGAGAAAATACACATAATTAGTTTCTAATATATTAGCCAAATAGTTTTTTGCATTGGTCGCAATGAGTAAAAAAACGATATCACAAAATCAATTTCGATCCGAAAATTTTGTAGAATATGTATGTTACATAGCTAGCTATATGTATATCGTTCAGCATAATCTTACCGCACATTAAATTAAATTTTAAGTGTCATGTGACCAGAGTTACTCAATAACAACAACAGAAGGTCCTTGAAATATTAGAAGTTTACAAGACGTTCACTTCTAAAATAATTAATGAAATCTAAACATTTCTGTCGCTTAAAAATGCAACTGAACATCAAAATCTGTGATTAAAACTTGTATTATAATAGCATACATGCTGAATTCGTCTAACGTGTGGTACCAAAAGTATGTTAAAATATAAACAAGTTTATGAAAAGAAAAGTAAGGTAAGGTGTTACCAATATTTCGGTAACGCTACCAGTTAATTTGTAATCATTTATTTGGGTATTACCTTTACGTTGAAAAGAAATTACAAATACACAAAAGTTAAAAAAATTCGTGCAGGTAATATGTGTCAATAATGTTTACTCTTAACTGGTCATTTGTATATTTCGCTCAGTGACTTCTGGCTACTTAGATGGAGAGGTTTTCCAAAATAAAAAGAACTGAGAATGACAAAAGAGAAAGAGTTCTGTAGATAGTACTGGATACCCAAGTTGTAAAATCAGACAGAGGTCCAAGTGCAGTATCCCATAATCATTAGAATACCTATATCAAGAAACATTCCAAAACAAACGTATTCCAGGAAGATGAACCTTCATCTCTTACCAACTTCTACAGGTCACTGTATCACCTCTTACGATAGGTGACACGTCATTCTAGCGAAGCTTGATACAGTAATAGACCAACCTTTACCTAAGTATATGGATTGGTTAATCTTTACAAAATATTTACATCCAATTTAGTCAGATGACTTGCACCATGTGCAGAACACTTAAACAGAAAGTTAAGGGGAAAAAATCGTGATTTTTACATATATTTAGAACATGCATGTTTTATTTACAAATTTTATTTGTAGTACAAGTCATCGCAAAATATAAACAATACAATAAAATCCGAACAAGCATTAAAATATCTATAGCTTTGAATTTGCTTAAGAAAGCCTCCTAGTGGCACAACAGTACGTATGCGGACATATAACATTGTGGGCAGAGCATAGATAATTCATTGTGTAGCTTAGTTGTTTAACTTCAAGCAAACAAATGGTCAAGAGACCACCAATAAGATATTTAAATGTACTGCTTACTAAATGTTCGTCTAGTAGAAAATAATTTCTAACACCAGGCAATGGATAAACCATGTCAATAATTATTGTACGATTGGCAATATTTTATTTTTAGAAATAACAGATCTAAAAGTAGAAACAAAAGAGAGAAAGAAAGAAATTACAGTCATCTTGAAAAGGAACAATCCAGCGTAAGTGTATACCAACGATACATAAGCAGAGCCTCCTGGTGGGTCAGCGTTAAGCTTCGCTGCTTAATCTCTAACAATTAGGTTTCGATACCCGCTGTTGGAGAAGCTCAAATAGCCCATTGCGTAGTTTTATGTTTAACAATAAACAAACAAGTATGAGTAAAAACTACGCAATGGGCTGTTTTAGCTCTCCAACAGCGGGTATCGAAACCTAATTGTTAAAGATGTAAGCCGCTAAGCTTAACGCTGAGCCACCAAGAGGTTCTGTTTATGTATCGTTGGCATACATCGATGCTGGATTGTATAAAAACAAGTAACAGCTTTACGCGGATGTATAAGAGGACGTAATTTAATACAAATACTGTCCTGTTTGGCCCTGCATGGCCAGGTGATTAAGGCGTGCGACTCGTAATCTGAGGGTCGCGGGTTCGCATCCCCGTTGCGCCAAACATGCTCGCCCTTTCAGCCGTGGGGGGCGTTATAATGTGACGGTCAATCCCACTATTCGTTGGTAAAAGAGTAGCCCAAGAGTTGGCGATGGGTGGTGATGACTAGCTGCCTTCCCTCTAGTCTTACACTGCTAAATTAGGGACGGCGAGCACAGGTAGCTCTCGTGTAGCTTTGCGCGAAATTCAAAACAACAACACAACAACTATTCCGTTTTACTGATGATTTTACGAAGGACGAAACAGTTAGCAGTTTCAACCCACTCAGAGTATCGAGTGTGATATGAAGGCACATGTTGGACTCCTTACATTCATTTGTGACATGCAGTGAGTTGAAATTTTATTCATCGTGTATTTTCTGCACTGTCATGACGGTCACATGTGATCTATAAAAATAGGTGAACTGTTTCTAAACGTCTCATTTCACTGGTCTCGTCAAGAGAGATGTACAATGTTCCAACATAGAATCACACAACCAGAATAACTTGAACTGGGATCTCTTTCATTAGGCGACTATGATGTTGAATCTGGAGGGGAGGGGGAACAATTGACCAATTGTCCGAGAGGAGGATCACGAGGAAATACTGTTCCTTGAACAAAAAGTAATATTTATTCAAAAGCAAGCTTGCTTTGCAGCTTCCCCCCCATCCTACATACAAACACACACACACACACACACATTGACTCAACGATACATCTGTAAACTTATAGCGCGAAAAACTGGGTTTCGGTACACGTGGCAGGCACACAGCGCATTCTCTCTCTCTCTCTCGTTGTTTGGGTATATATGTGTGCATACCCAGGAGGGTCAGGTGCATTTTACCTCTTCCTCCTTCCTTTTCCTTGTTGGTGTGAACTGTTTAGTATATTAATAATTACTACACGAGGGCCAGAGTAACCCACATTTACTCGGGCACCTTTCAAGGACAATGTCCATGTATTTTACACCATCAGTTCCTTCACTAATGTCTAGCTCATAGGAAGCCTGTTTTTATTTTAGTACTTAATTATTATTATAATATATATATATAATTTTTATTTATTTTCCTTATTTTTTGAATTATTTAATAATTTTATCTTAATGATCTAATATATATGCAATACCTGTCTGGTTCGCATAATAGTTCATTTTTTCTCCAATTTTTATTAAAATATTTTATTGTACTATGTAGAAGTCTATCTGGTATTGTTTGTGTGTTTGAATATTTATATATAAACTTTGAAAAGGTGGTTTTTGGTACTCTATGTGCTGTCGTAAGTAGTGTGTTTTGTAATGACTGTAGTTAGGTTTTCAATTATTCTTTGCTTACATTAATCCATGCTGGAGTTGCATAGTCTATTACAGGTCTTATATACGTTTTGTGTATTTTGAGGATGTTTTCAGGTGTTGCTCCACTGTTTTTACCACTTAGACTCCTAGCATATATTTTATTCGTCAAATTTTAGTTTTTATGTTATTTACATGGTTTATCCATGTAAGTTTGGAATCATACGTTAATCCTAGAACCTTTGCAGATGTAGCAGTCTGGAGAAATGCTCCATTCATCTAAATCTGTGATTGTGCTTTTTGATGTTTCGTTGACTTTGTAAACATCATTAGGTGAGTTTTTGCTATGTTTATTTTGATTCTATGTTTTGGCAGTATTCACATATTGTTTAATTGGTGTTAGGACACTTTTCCAGATTGCCATATCATCATCGAACTGTGACGAATATTCATGATTTGGATCTTTAAGTGGCATATTGTTTACATACATTATGAAGAGAATAGTGCTAACCACCCTTCCTTGAGGGATACCGGTGTAACGAGTTCAAGTTACCCCCCGGTAATATGAAATCGATTTCAAATTACCCCCTCTTCTAACGCCAAAATGACAAACATAATGATTGCTTTTAATATTTGTAGTGCTTTTCGAGTACGTATCTAAGTACATGATAATAGGCAAAAGGGTTATGATTTCTTTTATTAAAATTGATGATTTATATAAGATAAAAGGTATTTTAAGGGCTCGTCCTCGCCAGACCACAAGGTCTACATACAGTCTTCATTCAATATATTGTAATTTATACATATTATTTTTTTTATATTTCTTTATGCGCACTGAAATAAAAATGAGTGATTGATAGCATAAGATATAGAACATGATAAATATTTGAATTTTTACATTGTTGTTAATATGTTAATTTCACTTACACGCACTGAGTGCGATATAAACGTCTAGCATCTTAAGAAACCGTTAAAACTAGTCTATCGGAAAGGGTGTAGTTTGAAATCAAGGGGGGGTAAGATGAAAACGAATTCAAATTACCGGGGGGTTACATTTACAAGGGGTAATTTGAAATCGTTACACCGGCTTCTGGAGTGAAAAACTCCGACAAAGTTCCCTCTACGTTGTCTGTTTAACAAAAAGTTAGAGAGCCAGCGAATAGCTCAGCGTGATAGCGCCATTTCATTCACAAGGAACCGGAGATCATTATGTCATACAATGTTGAATACCTTCTCGATACAGCGCATTGTGTAGTTTTGCGTTTGTTTTTGAATTTCGCGCAAAACTACACGAAGGCTATCTGCGCTAGTCGTCCCTAATTTAGCAGCGTAAGGCTAAAGGGAAGGCAGATAGTCATCACTACCTATCGCCAACTCTTGGGCTACTCTTTTATCAACAAATAGTGAGATTGACCGTCACGTTATAACGCCCCCACGGCTGAAAGAGCGAGCATGTTTGGTGCGACAGGGAGTTGAACCCCTGACTCTCGGCTTACAAGTCGAGTAGTTTTGTGCTTAATTACAAACAAACAACTATTTTAGGTTGAGTTTGTGTGTGTGTGTGTGTGTGAGAGAGAGAGAGAAAGTTTTTTTTTATTTCCCCTATGTATTCGAGAAAGAAGACATCTTTTCGAGATGCATACTGTATAGTCCATCAAAGATCTGTTTTGTGAAACCCCAAACTGCGGGATTAAACACTTACCACCAGAAGAAACAGTTCATGTGCTGTGGTAGACAAGCGCTATGCTTTCAGCGTTTTTGTATTTATATTACGTAAAGAATTTGTTCGTTTTATTGGAAGGGTCGGTAGCCTCCTTATCTAAACCTATATCACTGGGCCTAACTTGCTCTCATTCTCATGTGTTTGTCTCGGAAAATTTCTCAGAAAATGGGTTTGAACTGAAAATACCAGTCAGTTTCTCATAAAATATAATTAACTGAAGAAAATCTCGAGTAATCGTTATTCATAGACTGTCAGCTAAATAAAGAATGCACATAACATACATCTATCTAAAAATCTAGAAAGGTAACTATTCCACAAGCTTAACATAGATATTAAATATGTAAGTGTGGTATGATACATGTAAATTCCACCAATTATTTTCCAAAGAAGAATGTTAAACCGCGTGAAACATAACACACACCCGTAAGCAGAAAAACAAACAATTTATGAACACATAAACTATAAATTACAATAATGGTAATCTTTTTTTTTTTTTGTATTTTCATTGGCTCAAGATCGTCCCTTTTTTTTTTGCAAATTAAGAAAATTTACTACAAACCAAGACGAGATGAAGAGTTAAACTCGTTAAGGATTTAAAAAAAAAACAACCGAATTTCCTTTTCAACAACACAGTCAAGAAAGTAGTGTACGTTTCTCAGAAACTTCCACTAGTAAAGAAATCACAGAAATAAGTAGTACGTTGATACGTGTATAAACATTTGTATAAGAACAAAGTTAAAAACAGTAACTATTTACTGGTTTTAAGAGTTATCGCTGTGCTATTGGAAGAGAGGGCGGGACAGAGACAAGTAACTTAGGCGGCATGTATAAGAGGTTAGAAGAGATTAAGCCTACCAAAATAGTTATTCGAATTGTCATAAAAATAAACAAATTTTAAAATGGAGAGCTTGAACAATCTAATGACAGAATTCTTTACCGCAGTCTCTAAGCACACCTACACTTCTGATAGTGGTGACCTATTTCCCTTCGGTAAATTTCAGCAATCCAATTCTCCTACGCATGTACCGTCAGTGGAATAGCAGCCACACTGCATATGTACTGTGTTTGATAACTCTCACGATTCATGTTCCGTGTTTATTTGCTGTAAAGAGTAAGTTAATAATATGGATATTCGAAGTTTTTTAGCGGGAGATTTCTACACTCTAGTTCGAAAACTGCTGCTGGTGACAATAATGTTTGGTTCGGGAATAAATGTAGAAAGTGTGGGGAAGATATTCCAGTTAAGGAAATGGTGAGGAAAATTTCATGATCTTACATTAATAGCCTGCTGCAACGAAAGGTGTAGGCCTTTCATGGACAGGAAAAATGCTTCTCTAATTCACTCAATCAATTATGCCGTAAGTGACACATGCTTTTTTCTTTCTTTAATGTTGTAAAAATCACATAAACTACAGTGTTTAGTATATTTTTAGTCAAACTTCTCTTAATCTGCCCTTGGAAATGGACAAATTAAGAGAAATTAAAAAAAAAAAACAACTAAATATGCAGTGTACCTGATTTGTATCATACATTTTAGGCCTAGTGGTTTCTAATGCTTGGAAAGTATTGGTTAAAATTTTTATATATTTATTTTATTTTGTGTTATCATACTCTTGTTTTGTAAACTAGATTAATTGCTTCATGTTTTGTAAACTAGATTGATTGCTTCATATTTTTAGCTGAATACATGAATTTAGGAATTTACTAAATCTCCTCAGCTGTTCTAACTTCTGAGATGTTATTGGATTTATGGCCGAAATACCGTTAACTCTGAGGGTATCTAACTGAAGAAACGATGTATTGTACCTTTGACGAGAAAGAAGGTAACATAATTATATTTAATAACTATATACTATTTGCTGGATTGATTTCCAATTTTTATCTGAACAGGTTGCTTGTTCTGATAGGAAATTCACATTACTGTTAGGACTTAAAACCTGGACTTTAACCTTGCAGTCTGCGGACTAGATATACTAACAACTCTATACAACAAAATAAAGATTTTTTTAACATATTACAGAATAAATTCCGGAACTAGACAAAAACTGCAGTGTTAAAATTCTAGTAGGCCTAACCCCAATATCGTATGAAACGTATAATTTATTATTATGCTTCGCCAATTTGTCAAAAACAAAAGAGGCGGTTACACCATAACAGTTGTTTTAACTGTGTTTCTTAGTCTGTTGAATAAGTCTTACTAGAATGTTTGTTTCACATTATGAGTAATTTTAATACAATTAGTTTGTTGAAGATAGTTTTGGATCACGAAAAAACGATAGGAGGCTTTGGTTGTTTTTTTTTACCCCATTCGACTTCGCATCGCCTTGGGTTATTATGTTTGTGTACCTATACTGAGAGGCATTTAAAAACGTAACGACGTACAGACAGTTAAACAATTTTAATACGCTAGTTTTAAATGTACATGTCATGAAACCATCACATCGTTGCACCACACAATATTGAAATTTGATTAGAAACTGCACATAAACAATTTAATCAGGATTTCAACGTCCAGAATACTAATAACGGGTATGTCCTCTATTCGCTCCAGAAGAGCGTGGATCCTGCGTGGATAGATGTCACCAGATTGTCATATGCCTCTGGGGAATGATGTCCCACTCACCCAGAAGTGCTGCACGTAGTTCAGCGAGAGCGCGGGGGGGGGGTGGGGGGGGGCAGGATCCCGATGACTGATGCGCTGATCCAGAATGTTCCAGAGACGCTCAAGGGGATTCATGTCGGGCGAACATGAAGGCCAGTCCAGCACATTCTCATTCAAACAATTTGTACACACCCATGCCGTGTGCGGACGTGCATGAAGGTGCGCTACAAAGTGTGCCGCGACCCTGGCTGGTGTCTTCCCTGCATTAACCGCCTGATCTCTACTTTCTTGCGTCAGCCGTGACATCTTTCTTTGTGGTGAAATTAAACTTTAAAAACCAGGCATTTTATAGGCTGAAGGAACAGTATGTACTGCGCAACAAAAGTTTTTTTCCATGCCCTCACATTGTGTACAACAGCAAGGGACGGGTCAGTTTTGACCGGTTTAAATACTGACACATGATCACGCTGTCTAAAATGATCTGAACTATTGAATTGTTTTCATAAAACACTCATGATTGAAACCCAGGCGTGTTTGCACCGTTATTACTCAACCTGTATGAAACAACTCGTTGTATTACTTGTTGCGTTTTTAATGACGCTCAGTATATACAGGGTGGCCCGTAGGTCTTTACCCATCCATATATCTTATGCATCCAGTGTATCTGTGTGCTGTCCCTCATTCTCGCTGCATGATATCATGCACAATACACTCTTCAAGGGTAAATGGGCTTACATCGGCCATATTTCTCTGTAAAAAAGAAACAAATTTATAATACATGCGTAATTGAATATAACATAATAACATATGGATGGGTAGGGACTTACGGGCCACCCTGTATATAGCTAACTTTGTGATTTATTCTGCTCGTAATAAGGGATTATTGCGTGATGTAACATTTTCATTTTTTGTTTGTTTGTTACGACTCTTTTTCTGTGAATGTATTTCAAGTAATTATTCTTACGTTGTTTGTTTAACACTCCAGATAAGTACAGTCATTTTCAGTGATGTTATTAATGGCGAGTCGATTAGAACTTTTCAGATATTGTAATTGACTTGGATCAGGTACGATCGAAAGCGTGCTAGCATGCCCGAATTGTAACTGTTGCTGCAAAAACGTGTTCAACAATTTAAGTTGCGCTATAATAATGACAGTTGAATATTATTATTATTAAGTCAGATAAGTGTAGTTCGAGAACTGACGGTGGGTAGTGTTAAACAGCGCTCGCATCCGATGTGTGGGTCCAAAATTTAGGAATGGCCATTTGTGAATAGCCCTTTTTGTAGCTTGGTGCGAAGTTACGAGAATATGGCATAAATATGTCAGCCATTTTTGAGTTTTTACAATGAGAAATGGTTTCGTTGAATATGTGGCAAAAGAAACAGATACGAAAAATACCAGTCTATTGTGTACTATTGTCATTTAACGGCAAACAAAAACACTTTACTTGAGAAACTAAAATGTTTTGGTTCATATGAAAAAAAACAATATTTATTCCTGATTCTGTAATTCGTAATTTCCGAAAAAGCTTGTAAAATGTAGACGTTGAAGGAAGAAATTAATAAAGAGAACGTTAAAGGTGTTTATGTTAAACATTTTTTATAACCCGCCATCTATATTTAAAAGTGCATTCTCTCAACGTTTATTTTATATTTAAAATGGATATAAATATATTATCTTCAACCTTGTTGAAAATTATATACTGAGTAATTTGACAATTCATACATTGGTATAGAATTATGCAATTAAATAAACTTTTACAAGTTTAAGGAAATTTCTAAAATAAGATGTAATTTTGTAATCGATGTTATTTTCTATAATAAAGTTTATTATCGTTTCTTTGTTTTGTTAGATTTCGCTACAGCCGCTAATGCTATCTGTACTAGCTGTTTGTAATTCTGAAATGATAGACTAGGATCAATTCTCATGTTACACACTACCAGCGAAGTACTATTTGCTATCACTTTTTAATGTTTTCTCAGCACCTGAAGCTTTAGGCAACAGTGTTAGTTTATATAATACTATGTAGGTAATTAGGTGTAGTAGTAGTTGAACGAGATAAAACCAAAATGTTGAAGGTCAAACCACTTCAATTTGCACAACCATGCCCTTGACTGTTTCAAAATACTTGTTTTGAAGAACGCTACAAACAAATATAATAGCAAATTACAAGAACAGAAAATATTTTGACCTGTGAACCTTCCACCCCAATGAGGTAAATGAATTTTTTTCTTATAATATTTCTTGTTTTGTTTTACCAACACTTACCTAGTTTTATGCAGTGAATTACGTATCTATCTATGCGTGCGTGCATTAGATATATAATTTGTCATAAGCTTATGAAAGACAACCTGTCCTTCTAGAAATAAAGTAAGGGTGTGAAAAACGTGTGTGGATTACTCTTTACTCGGGTGTGTAAAAAGAAAAAAAAAGTGAATTATATTTTAACACCATGGTGTAATGAAGTTAGGCCGAACAACTGCGATGCACGAGCTCTGTCGTTTCATTACTTAAAATTTTCGACCGTACGAATAAAACAAAAAATATATTTTTCTCTACAAGTTGGTTTTCTCGCCATCACTGACAACTAAGATCCCCGCGCTCATGTTAATTGCGTTTAGGTCTAACCCCAACTGTATAAAGTTGTAGTTTCTCAAACTAGACAAGGTTTAGTACAATACGCACTACAAATTAGAGAGAAAATATATATATTTTAAGCTTAAAATGATATGTATTTACGCGGATATTCTTGATGATTGGCGGAGTCAAATTTTGAAGTTGATTACTCGTTTTTGTACTTAACGTAGTTGATCTTTCTTGTATGTTTGTTTGTTTGTTTGGGAATTTCGCACAAAGCTACTCGAGGGCTATCTGTGCTAGCCGTCCCTAATTTAGCAGTGTAAGACTAGAGGGAAGGCAGCTAGTCATCACCACCCACCGCCAACTCTTGGGCTACTCTTTTACCAACGACTAGTGGGATTGACCGTCACATTATACACCCCCACGGCTGGGAGGGCGAGCATGTTTAGCGCGACGCGGGCGCGAACCCGCGACCCTCGGATTGCGAGTTGCACGCCTTACGCGCTAGGCCATGCCGGGCCCTTTCTTGTATGACCCTAATGCTCTCATAAATATCACAAAAGGGGGGAAGGGGAGTAAAATCTTGATGAACTCGTCTGTTATCTAATCTTCACATTCAAGTGTTTTAAATCAAGTGGAAAGAACTTTGTGCTTGAGGGAGGTGGTGTGTGTTATACGGCTGATTCTTCGTGTAAAATTCTTTTAGGCTCTGTGTAGCTCATAACTACGTAGGACAACGTCTGGCGAACAATCGATAATTTTGTTTAAACGGTGAGAAAAGTATATATTATAATTCTGTAGATAAGTATTTGACTATATATACATATGTTAGAAATTTTGGATAAAAGGTATTTTTATTTAATATTTTTACGAAATAAAAATCTGATTTTTGTTTTCTTATATACGTAGCACTGAATTGTTCAATATTTATCTAACCTTGACTTGTATAGGATCATAACTTCCGTGTTTGTTTTTTCCTAAAATTTAGATAAAAGTATTTATGTACGAAATTATTTTTTAAAATATTTAAAGAATGAAGAAACAGTTTACTACCAGAAGCGTCAAGAGCCAGCATTTGATATGAAGAGGAACATTAACAAAGCCACCCTCAATACCCCGAGTAATAAGAGTCACCAGTGGCAGAACTCGAATTTAAAGGCGACATACCCTTTAACAATAATGATTGAACCGTCACAGAATCACGTAAAATACGTATGGGTATGGGATTAGCAATGTCATTTATCAAAGACGCAGAATCAACAGTCATAAAATGTCTGAATTCCTCTCTTACTGCATCAGCATTTTTATCAATGGCCAAACCAACAACATCGAGTGATCTGGTGAAACCACGTGGACACAAACGCACTAGGTGCTGCCTCTTTTCCTTTTTCAAACCCAAACAGCCGAACATAAAACAACTAGATTTTTAGAACAATCTTGAATTTTAGTGAATTCAATAAATACAGGTTTTTGTCGAAATGGTCAGAATTTCTTTTTATGAAAAGAAGTTTTATGTGTCAAAATGTAATCATCAGAAAGGGCAGCTGCTTCCTGTACTGTTTCAGCTTTTTTTTCATTCAAGTAAGTTTTGAAGTCATCACTTGTAAAGCGTTTAGATTCCTGAATTAAACATAATTGCCTTAGTCTGTCAAAACTGTTACCAACATGCATAGAATTACACCATCGATCAAAATAAACTTCGTTTTCGTAAACGAATTTCATATAAGTTTGGTTTTCTTGCTTGCGATAACCTCGAAACTTTTGGCGACAAGACTACAGGATTAACGTGTACGCTCTTAGGATAGCTGCTTTAACCTTATCATAATTGGTGCAGTCTTTTAGAGAGAGAGAGAGAGAGAGCAGCATCAGCGCCTTACCAGTCAAAACACTGTAATAATAATTACCATTTTTCGGTAGGCTATTTTCCATGGTTTGAGCAACTTTTTCAAAATGTTGGAAATATTTATCAACTTCCATTTTGTTAAATGGTGGAACCTTAATATATGTATTGAGTTCAAAGTTGTCTTTTTACCATGGTCGATCGAAGTTAGGTCTAATTTCCATTTCTTTCTCGGTTTCGATATAGTCTTGTTCTTTCTATTTTACAACTTTGATATGGGCTTTCTCTTTCTGGGTTTCAATGCAGGCTTGTTCGAGTTTTAATTGGATTTCTAACTTATCTTTATCACTCAACTCTAGTTGGTTAGTGAAGACACTAGTGTTCCCCTAATGCTTCCTCACACAACTCACCATTGACTAATATTTCAACAATACTTTTTAGTTCATTTTTTCTCGCTGATTTTTTAGCCTCTAATTCTAAGATTTTGGCAATTTCAAGAAATTCCCTATTGTTATATATTTTTAGTTGTTCGAGGGAAGGTGATTCTAAAAAAACCTTGATAATTAGACAAGATCAAATCTTGTTGGCAATGATAAATCTAAATTGAACTACAATTTTAATTTTGTCTCTGATTGAGATCTCGGACATGAACCCCAGTTTATAATGTTACGTATTATAATTTATATCGAACGAGTCCCTGATTTAATGTTACCTATATTAAGTATTAAGATTTCAAATAGCGGGGAATTTGAATTTAGAAGTTAATTGATTGTTAATACGTATCAACTTTGTGGTATTTGCCAGCAAGATTGATACACACAATTTTCTCTCACACAAATATATATTTAGTATAGAAGAAAAATATATTATGGTAACGGCTTTTACTAATGGTTATTGCATATGCTGGTCTATATACAAGAGTTTTACAACTAATGCTGAGTTTGTTATCTGGTGTATAACTGAATATGTTATCGACGATCCCAGATTCACGACGAGCAAATCAATTCTGAGTTTATTGCCACACTTCTCTTACGCCAGCTAGCTTGGTTTTTGTTTGACCTCGCACCCTTACGAGATGACTTTTTGCAATGGAGATATTTAACGTCCGAGGTAATTCACCGAAGTTGAATGGTTTGTAATGCTCGAAATCTATAAACGTTTCTCGTCCATTTTTGTAGTTTTTCTATTAATAGGCGTGAATCACAAGTACAGCTTCCGTGGCCTATAGCACACTAACTGTAGCTGTTTAATAATAATATGCTTCTCGACTAGCCAGTTTTTACACGAATCACGCAGTTTTGTAGAAATTTCAACAATGTTTTAGCGCAGGGGTGTGCAACATTTTTCGTCGGTGGGCCATATAACCAACTTCATCAATCAAGCGGGGCCACTTAAAAAACAAGCTTATTCGTGTACATGCACAATAAATTAAAAAAAATTCTCAAAATGCAAGCAATAATATTTTATATTTTTGCATGAGTGATCATTTTAGTGCGACACTTGAAATTTAGAGTCCTTGCAGAGCTTGTCAATATCAGCTTTGACAGAAGTTGTTGCCACTCTTAACTGACTGGTCAAATGTTCATCAGTCAGCTGACTTCTACATTTGGTTTTGATGAGCTTCATTTTGGAGAAAAATTGCTCACAGCAGTAAGTGCTACCAAAAAAGGGAGGCAATTCTTTGTGCATGACGGGACAAATTGGGAAACTTTTCACGTACACAGAGTTTGTAAAAGTCTAGCAAACTGTTTTCAGAGAATTTCCTTTTAGTGTCCATGTCAGCCTGCAGTTCAATGAGTTCCATTTGGCAATCATCAGGACTGTCTTCCACTGCCACATCAAAAGGTTGAGCGAACAATTTCAATCTAATTTCAGTTTGTCTGAAATCTGGAAATCTGTTTGCAAACTCATCACGCAGCTTTTGTACACTGGTTCCATATTTGGTGCAATCCAGATTAGGAAATTCCAGTTTCCTGGTTGCAAGACATGTAAAATGGGTCAATATGGCTCTTCTCAACTGAACCTGGAAAGGTTCCAATTTCTTCTCAAAAGCACAAATATGCTCAAACAACTTATTCACAAGTTGACTTTTCCCTTGTAGTTTTAAGTTTAAATCAGACAGATGCTGTGTAATGTCTGTGAGGAATGCTAAGTCATTCAGCCAGTTCTCATTGCTCAAGAAGTCCACATTCTGACGTTTGCTCTCCATGAAGAACTTAATCTCCTCTCGCAGATTCCAGAATCTCTTCAAAGTAGCAGCTCTACCAAGCCAACGTACAGCAGAGAAGTACAAAACATCTGAATACTCACTGTCCAGCTCATATAAAAAAGTTTTAAATTGTCGATGATTTAATCCTCGTGTTCGAATATAATTTACGCATTGGACGACATTTTTCATGACTTCTGCAAAATCCAGAACTTTGGTGCACAAGCTCTCTTGGTGAATAATGCAATGGCTTACAACTACGTCTTGTGCTCCAATTGCAGTTAGAAATTTCTTGGTGAATCCATTTGTCCTACCTGTCATGGAAGGAGCACCATCTGTTGTAACACCACATAATTTATAAGGATTCAGTTCAAACTTTTCTACAACCTTAAGCACAAATATCCTGTCCTGTGGTTGTGGAGGAAAGGCTTGCCATATCTAAAAAACTCTTCGAAAACATCAAAGCCTGCAGTAACAGCTCTGATGAAAATGACAAGTTGGGATGTGTCATTGATATCAGTGCTTTCATCCAAAGCCAGACTGAAAGCTTCACACGAATTCAATCTCTCTTTCAAAGTTTCTTTGATGTCCTCTGAAAGATCTTTTGTCCTGCGTGAGACAGTAAAGCGGGAAAGGCTAGTTTGCTCCACCAAATATTTTTTCTCTGGACATGCATATTCTGTGAATATTGTTAAACAATTTTTAATAAATTCTCCATCACTGAAAGGCTTTCCCTTTTCTGCCATACATTCACAAAGCTTAAAACTCAGTTTTGTCACCAGTTCTGAATTTTTCTTGAAAGTGGTAAAAACACCTTGTTGCTTTTCAATGGATGTTTTTTAAATGTTCAATTTTGTCCTTTCGTGCCTGACCAACAATTTCATCAAACTGGGAGGAGTGCTTAGTTGCGTAATGTCGCTTAATATTGTACTCTTTCATGACTGCAATTGTAGTTTGACAGACGAGGCAGACAACACCTTGATTATGTGGGACAACAAGATATTTTGTGCACCATTCACTGTTCAATAACCTTCCCTCATCATCAATTTTCGTTTCTTAACTGCTGACATTTTACTAGCCCTGAAATCAAAACAAAATTATTCTCACGAAAATAGCAAAGTAGAAAAAACATAGAATTTATTTACACATGGAACCTCCTATGGACAGAAACACATGTTTCTAAATTGGCATCCGATCATAGCCTTCCGGTACTTAAATTAATTGAGAATAGCAAAATACAGTGTGACCTCGCCTATTCGCGGTTCGCCATTCGCGGGTTATGCGCGAACTGCGTTTTGTAGGTCACAGAGACTGAAAGGGCTTTTCGAGGAGATTTCTGTTGTATTTACTCAATCAAGCCGTTTTATCAATTGTCGTCTTCACCAAACAAGATTGGACTGCTATTGGCTGACTGCCTCAGCTTCCCCAACAACGCAACCGGCAAAGCACAGCCCGGTAACGCACGGTACAATTTAGTGAAATACATAACAGTATGCAATATTGCTACATTATTACTGCATCAATGAGTATAAGTATCATTAGTGTTTGGGAAGCATTTCATATAGTATATAATCGCATACATATACGTTTTAAAACTGCATCAATATTCGCGGTTTTCGCTATTCGCGGGAGGGTAAAGAACGTAACCCCGCGAATAACGAGGTCACGCTATTACATAGAATCAGATGCATTTGAAAGCAAAAATTTTAATAAATTCAGTAAAGTCACAACAATATGCTAAATAATAATCAATTTACCTTCAATCTCTTGTTGTAACTGTAAAAGGTAATAAAATTTTCACCAATAATGAATGACGGACAGCAGAGGTTAGGGAAAATTGTCGCCAGCGGGCGAAGGCGAGGTTCAGGACATGACGTTGAGTCGTAGACAATAGTGCTAGTGCACGTCACCTATTCATGCCCAAAGGAGGCCGACCAATCGAATTCGGCCTGCTCCTCTCTAGCAAAGATAATTTTAGAAGTTTGTCGAGTCGAAGCCTGGGAATCCCGTAGGATCGATGCTTTTAAAAATATTTCATTTGCGTTGGATTACAGATCAGGCCACATGGTTAGATTACAACAACTAGGGCCACACTAAATGGCTTGGCGGGCCAGGTTGTGGCCCGCGGGCCGCCTGTTGCACACCCCTGTTTTAGCGCGTTTTTGTAAAACAAATATTGTTGATTCTTACTCTCAAGAATCTTGTATAAATTTTGAGAATAAGCGAGAATAGGTATTAAAATAAATGTATAACGGTAAATTGGTTACACTACATAGACATTAGCTTTATCTGTTTGTGCATAGTTACTTTAACCCGATACAGGTCAGCGATTTAATCATCTATAAAGCCTGTGTGTGTGTGTGTACGAGGGGGGGGCTATGCGCAAAAAAACAATTTTATATCAAATGGGATGCGCAAATAGTATTCCATGTATGACAACTATCTATTATATGGTATTATATCGCATATATCTAAACCTTATGCAAACCTATTTGTAAAGCGTAAGCCCAGTGTCTCTAACACTTACAAAACAGAGATAAGTAGCTATTCATCCTTAGTTTGGCTAGTGATATCCAATCAGGGAGGGCCTGAGGAGGCGCGGATCTCTGAACAGCCTAGGTATGTTGGTCACATTATTTTTCAGCTTTTATGTATGGCAAACTCGTTTTGTATCATTTGAGAAAAACAAAGCTTCTATGAGCACTATTACATATAATTTGTTTAACTGGCATGTTATTAAAAATGTAAACTTTTTTTAATTCTATAATTTATTGGTCCCCTTATTCGTATTTTAATATTTTTAACCGAAGAACCCAGGCAGAGTCGTACATACGAGTTAATAAATCACGTGCAAATTCTGAACGGTGTACATCCAGTTAGCAGGTAATAAATACACTGATAATCAAAGTTCCTTTTTGGGTTGTTTACTAATAATTAAAACACAAAGAACTGAATTTACCATAAAAACCATGTAGAAATGCATTGAAACTCGTTTATTTTTAGGTTGAATTCTGGGAATATAAAATACCTTTAAAATATAAGTTATTGGATTGTGTTATGAAAATTATAAGTGTTAATAAGCATAAGCCTAGCTTTACATAACGGTCTTAAAAAATAAGTTAGACTAAAGCATTAAGATAAGTTTTACGTTTTATTAATGCTTCATTTATCTAAACGACACAATGTGATTTTCTTTTTCATTGAACAAAGCGTAATAAGTAATGATGTGATGTTCAAAAGACTAACAAATTATTTTTTATTTTTTATTATGTTAATTAATCTTCCATGATCTTCAGGCCATAATGGTGGAATTTGGTATCTTATCAACGCATTTGAAGGACTGTTTCTTCAGGTTTCTGCGACAGTTGATAGACTTAGCTGTATGGATCTTATTTGGTGTCTTACTACGAGAGAAAAAGCACCCTATTCCTCCTATAAGAAATAAGTTACTTCTAGAAACAGCAACATCCTTAGCACTGAAAATAAGAACAAGGCAGGTAATGTTTCAGAGACCACAAATTGAGTTTCTGCTTGAAATTTAACGTGAATTTATGAACAAGATTTTTTTATACATGTATACTTAATAGGGTTAGCCTCATGACACCAGTCAAGACCCCACAAGTTTTCCTCAGTTTCTCACAAGTTTTAATAGTTGACAGTAGTGCCGTAGCAACATGGTTTTGTTACCAAAACCGAATGGTCATTGTTTGTTTTGAATTTTGCACAAAGCTCTGCAAGGAATATCTGAGTTAGCCATTCTTAATTTAGCAGTGTAAGATTAGAAGGAAGGCAACTAGTTGTCACTACCCACTACCAATTCTTTGGCTACTTTTCTACTAATGAATAGTGGGATTGAACATCATGTTATAATGCTCCCATGGATGAAAGAGTGAGCATGTTTGGTGTGTCACAGGGATTCGAACCCACAACCAGCAGATTAAAAGTTGAGTGCCTTAACCACCTGGCCATGCTGGGCTGAATAATTATTGTACAATGCTTTTATTTTCTCATTGTGTGCTTTAAGTTTCTTCTTTTTTGTTCTTTTCACACATTTTTCCATAACTTTCTGGTATTCCTGTATCTTTGCAACACTTTTTCTGAAAGATTATTTACTTTTAATAAATCCAAAATAAGTTAGTTGCAAAAAAAAGAAAAATCATTACAGTAATTTGCTGAATTTCAGAAGCAGGACTGAAAATGGCTTCATTCAAGTTCTGTTGTTTAAAACTTATAGGGTCTTGAATCTGTGTGAGGTATATTTGACTACTGCAATTAAGAAGTGTGAAAGGTCAAATCCATTAATAGTTGAAGTCACAAATTTGTAGTTTAGTTTATCTGATATGTTGGATGCTGTTACTGGTTTTTGACATCTGTTAGAAAAACATTGATTCAGTATATGAAAAGTATAGGTTTAGTTTTGATGCTCTGATTGGTTGGCTTGGGTATCATCTTGATCATACTTGTTCTTTTCTGTATGCACTCACTAATATGAAAGTGCTTTTAATACAGCTTTTGACTGCTTTAAATTGAGCTTATATTTACCTTTATGTTATGTAAGTTATGAAATTTATTGAAATACAAAGCATTTGATGCTAGAAGGCTGTTCCTATACATACACCTTTAATAAAAGCAATCATTTAAATCCAGCCTTTGTTGTTAGAAAAATGTCAGTTCCCCTCTTTAACTATTGTAAAATGCAGACTTCAAATATTATGCATGGCATCTCATTCCAAATTCTAGTCATCCTAATGGAAGAATAAAACTTTCATGTCTTCAGAATATAGCAAAAGTGAGTTGAGGGCTTTTGTAAGTTACCACATACTCTTACAAACTTCAGAAATAATTACCTCTTGCCTTTCTTTTGTCTCAAGGTAAAATACATTTCAAGCTTGTAAACTATTCCCGTAATGATCTTTTCATCCCTGGAATTAGTGTAGTGTATTGGTTCTAAGTTTATATTCAGTAGGCTTTCTTCAGGTGGCACGTGGGAGGGATACATAATTATGGAATATAAGTGTCAGCATAAAGTGTAGGTTCTGTTGTTGTCTTACAAGATTAGAAAAAAAACATTGCTGTATCTACAAGCAAAAGCAGTTGAGAGTCATTGTTGAAGTAGCTTTCCTCTAAATCCTTTTACACTACATTTTTCTTAACACAGCATTCCTTGTGTATACAGCTAAATAGATATAAACACCTAACATTAGACAATACAATGTGTACATTACTATTAAAGGGTCTGCCTGACCTGAATCATTCAATGTTTTGTCTAACCATGGTTTTTCCCCATAAGAAAGGGCAAATTTATGCATAGAATAAAATGCTATAAAGGTTGCATGAATTAAATTGGCTTGCCTTAACTGAGAATTATTTATCTGCCCCAGAGTATCAGCAGTTAGGATTTCGAGTAGTGTGAAATAGTGGTAACCTTAAATATTGGAGAGTGATAAAATGATTAGTAACAGAAGATCCAAACTTCAAAGACTTCAGAACAAAATTAAATATTCAACCTAACCATTTTTAAACACATTTTATTTGGGAGTAAGTAAGTTGAAAACGTACCTCCTTGAAGTCAGCATTCCAGCCCCTAATATGGTGGAAAAGCACTAACTGATAGCACAGAAGACAAATTATAGTAGTGTAAATCATCCTATCCAGTAAACTAAACAAACTAGTATAGCTCCCAACCACCACCCATTATTTTCACTTGAAATTTTTTTTTTGTTACTTTCGAAAGTAGTCACCTTAATTGTTTCCAGACAGCAAATGGTAATATAGATGTGGGAAGTTATGAGTTTGAGCATCTACATCTAACTCTCCTAATTTCAATTTCTACTGCTACTCTTCTATTTCTTTATGTGAGACTGGTGAATAGATGTTAAGACTGTTAGGTGGTGCATCCCCACCACAATGTGGGTCCTACTTTAGTCACCTCCAAAACTTAGGGCACATTTTTATAATTCCAAATTATAGTTTGTACCCTCAGATTTTTTCAATTAGTGCAGCATTTTTTGTTTTGGCTTGTTTTTAAGTTATAACAAACTAATATAACTAGTCAGAGGTTTGAATTTGCAGTTTTTAATGCAGTCCTTCCTTGTGATCTTGTTCACTCAACTTTATCAAAATGTATTAATTTTTGCTAAAATGTATATAATATAGTGCACTTTTTTTTTTTTTCACCTTAATCATAGCTAAATGGCTTTTATGCCTGTTTGTATCAATGTTTTCCACTTTTGGATTTTTAACATGCCATAATATTCATTGTTCATGAAACTGAGGATATATTTCATTCCTGCAGCATGATAAGACCTGGTATTGGTGATAGCTCACGTCAACATTATATATAACGGATGTAGCATGGTCGATATGTTATAGCATATGCTCCTTTGCTTTCACTTGTGGGTTCTGAGAATTACACTTTTCTCTCAATTACCATTGCTTTGATTATCTGCAGTTATTTTTTTTTCTGTTTTCTGAAATTTTCTTCAAATAATTGTCATTACATTTTTAGAAAATAATTTGCATGTTTTTCAGAAACTGTTACTTGGATATTAATTTTGGTTGCAAAGGTTCAGGTTTTACATGATATCCAGGGTTTCTGTGTGCAGGATCTGGTGTGTGTTTAAATCCTTAGTCAGCTGGTTCGAGCCTAGTCTCACTTCTCTTAATTTTAACTGTTAAAACAGGAATACAACATATTTGTAGTTTGTTAAACTTTGCATGATCATTAAATAAAACATAGTATACCAAAACACAAAATACACATTGAGATTTCATAAAGATTTCATTCAACTTGTCTTCCATTGTTTCTGTGCTGCATGAAGTGTCATTAACTACAGATACGTTTTCATGTTGTGTTGTGGTGTTGCTCATTTATGCTTTATTTTTTTTATTCCCTTCATATAAGTGTTAACTTCATTATTTTATCAATTAATTTTTCATAATAATTTCCAAGCATAGGTTTGTGCTAACCATTGACATATTTTCCACAAGTGTTGGTAGACTATGAATGCACTTCTGTGTCTATAGCAGGAAAAGTGCCAAAATTTAGGAGATGTTTATGCCTATGTTAGTGATTAAATTAAACTACATCAAGAACAGGCAATAAAAAGAGTGTATTAAGAGAAAAAGTAGAGTTGAATTTGTATAGAGCATGACAAACTGATGCTTAGCACTTGTGATTAGGTTTATGTTTCTCATGATAATGTGATTAAACAATAAAAAGAATATAATTTAAAATGAGGAATTTAATATATTAAAATTTTATTTAGATTAAACAATAACCAAGTAGTGAGATACACAAGTGTCTTGATTATCTGCTATTTCTGTTTGTGATTCTGCTTTTGTTTTTTCCAGACCAGTGCATATAATTTTGATACCAGTGTATATTTATTTTTACATGAATGAGTGCATGCTAACAATTGCATGATATCAACAACTTGATATTATTGCCTGAACTAACTGTCTTTGGTCCTGTATTAGTTTAATCATGCACACTAATTTGTTGAATTGAGAGAAAAAAGAAAAACACAATGGTGTGAAATTAGTAACATGTTGAGCAACCACAGCACATCATTCGAGAAGAAAAACATGAGTTGTTGAATCCACCATTAAAATCCTAGAAACAGAGTTCAATTTAGAATTCAATGTCAAAACAGTTTTAGACCTCCAAGAGTCCAGAACTGTTCTAGATTTCAGTTCTATTTAGCACAGCTCTATGCATGAATAAAATGGGATAAAATATTAGGCATTACAAAGAAATTTTTAGCTGTTCATTAACTGGTGCCCAGGATTAGTTGTGGCCTGCTTTACTCATCTTGGGCCATTCATTGCCAGGTTATAATTTAAGGAATTATAGATAACAACAACAACAAAAAAAAAAAAGAAATTATATTGTGGAATTTATGTAATGCAATTTTTATAATTCAGCAGAACAGGTTTCTTATTTCAATATTGTCGGCCTTTTTGCCAGAACTAGTTTAACTTCACTACCCAGTATACTTCTGGCATCAGGCTTCTTTACCACCCAACTGTTGTATGATATATGAACATTAAAACTTAAATGTTGAATACTATAAATGGGAATAAACCAGTAACTAAGATTCTTCCTCTTTCTGTATGTTTCATCCTTATTCATTAAGACTTAATTCAGGAATGAGTAGTTCAACAGTAATTACATTTGTTATTATGTAGCAGTTTCTTTCTGATAAGTTTGCACTAAATTACATAATTTTTTTTGACTGTCTTAAATGAATTAATTGTGAAACTATAGTAAAACCGATGCCAACAGTCCTTTAGGGAGACAGGTAACTGCCAGGGATATGTATTAATATTTTAACTTACAGAAATTTTTTTTTTATGATTCTGTATGTGTATGTTACAAGTTTCATTTCACCCAAGGTAATATTGGAAAACAATGAATCTGTGACTTAGAGGTCAAACACATTTCTTGATTGGCCTTACCCTGTTGTCGACTGCAGTTTTGCTTGTTTGAAACTTATCAGCTCATCTGGAGTCGGCAAATTAAAGAAACATAGTTAGGCCTCTTATAATGGTGGTACATGATGTGTGAATGGTACTGCACTTAATTTATTTGATGTTTCATAGCGACCAACTGTTAGAATTTGGTGTATTACATATTTCATTTTCACTAAAAGTAAAATTGAAAGAAACATTTGCGACATGTAACGTCAGGAAATATCAGATCATCCATTCAGCAATGTCTGATTATAGGTTCAGAAAAAGAGAAAGGATATCAAATGCTTTTAATGTTCTTTAATCAATAATGTATGTTCCATTGTTATTAATTACTCCCTCTCAAAGATTCACAAGCTTCTGAATGCCACTTGTATAAAATTATTGGGGTTTGGAGGAAAAGAATGTAGAGAGGGTAGTTTTGACATCTTCATGTGTTCCAAGCTCTTTTTCATCAAGATAGTTTTGCAAACTTTGGAAAAGATGATAATCAGGTGGGGCAAGATCTGGAGAATAAGGAGGATGTGGAAGTTTTCCCAGTCTGGCTCTTCAATCTTTGCAGATGTGATCATTGCTGTAAGGGGCCGTGCATTATCCTGGTGTAACACAACACCTTTGTGATTGATCAAAGTAGGCCTCCTTTCTTTCAGTGCAACATTCAAGTGCTCTAAATGTTAACAGTAGAAGTCTAAAGTAATTATTACATTGAGTGGCAGCAACTCAAAGTGGATCATGCCAACAGAATCACACCAAACGCTTAAGACTTTCCTCGGGTGGTGGGCTATTTTGGGCTGTGCTTTAGCCAGTTCACTTGCACTGAACCATTTTCTGTGGTGCTTGACATTTTTATAAAATATCCATTTTTTGTCTTCATTCACTAACCTGTCCAAAAAAGATGAGTTATGTTCACGAGGGTGCAGGGAAGTGGAAATGTCCATTCTTGCTCTAAGGTTGGTCAGTGTCAAATCATGGGGGGGACCCATTTTCCAAGTTTTGACACCTTTCCAAGCTGTTGCAGATGACTGAACTGTTGAATGGGTTGAATTAATCTTCTGTGCTAGTTCAAATATCACAGCACAATCTTCATCAAGTGCAGCCAGTAACAAGTCATCATTAAACTCAACAGGATGATCTTAATGTGGCATTTCACTTAAGGTGTAGTCACCTTATCTGAACCTCTGAAACTACTTTTGACATTTTCTTTCATTGAGAGACTCTGCACCATAAACACCTTGAATATTTCGTGTAGTTTTGCTGCACTATTGATTTTTTTTTTCTAACTAATAAAGCGTTATATGCCTAATGTGATCCTCGGACACTTCCATTTTCATAAAGATTTACTTGACTAACGATTTGAAAAAGTGGAGTTGGATTAGTTTCTTTTATTTGTCTGAACATTTTCATACACATCATATTACATATTTTAGTCATTAAAGCCTTCTACAAAGACAGAAATGATGATGCATTTTCTCTATTAAATTTTCAGACATTACTTATGGGATGACCTGATAAATTATGTGGAATTAATCAATATTATTTAAACACTTAATTAAATTACTATATGGTGAACTAATAAGGACTAGGAAATACCCATATAAAAATATATTTTGGTTTTATAAGAAGAAACAGTTTATTAAAGAGGAAACTCCATGATAAGTGTCAGAATTAGAAGAAAATACACTGTTAGGAGTAAACAGCTGAATAGGAAATTTATTACATATTTATTTACACATCCGCATAATCTATAGTATTAAAATACTACCAAAATGGTTGGATACAAGATCAGTAGATTATCTCTCTGTTCCTTTTCTCCTTTTATAAATTTGTATCAAATGTTACTTTGCTAGAGATGCAGACAGAATGTTTTATGTTAATAATAAGCTAAATATCATTAAACTTTATGTTCAATAGTTCAAAGGATTCACATTTTGCAACAAAACGAGCACTTGGAGTGATAACGTACCCTTGCTCTGCCTTCTCATTTCCAGATTGCCTGCTTTTTTTTATTGGATAACGTGAAATTTCACCTATTAAAAACTCAGAAAATCCTTATCAGATCCAAATATTTTTTTTGTACTGTGATGGAGAGTTGTAACCTTACCCTTTAAAAAATTGGTAGAAATCTGGATTTGAATATAGTTGAAATTTTGGGAGGACTGTCCCACACTAACTTCTCATTGTGTAAAATTTTCTTGTACACTGGTCTATTTGCTTTTTGAGATATACATGCAGAAACACACAGACTGACCTGCACACATATGGACCCAATTGCAATATCCCCATTACCACCACCACCACCTGAAAGAGAAATAAGACTAATAAATATAACTTAAATTTGTTTTTCATGATCTTTACACTTTAAGCAGTGTGAGTGATACATCCTTGTGTCATTAACTAACTTTAGTGTTTTTCAGAACATATGAGCATTTTCTAATACAGGCCTGCCATGGCTTAGAGGTTTCAAAGCTTAACTCTCAATCTGCAGACTACTGGTTTGATTTCCCCATCGTCAAACATTCTTACTTTTTCAACTCCTGGGAAAATTATTCATTTGTAAAAGAGTAGCCAAAGAGTTGAAAGTGGATAGCATCAACTGATTGCCTTCTCTCTAGTCTTGCTACTAAATTAGGGACAGCTAATACAGATGGTCCCAATTTAATAATGATAGACTAGAGGGAAAGAGGCAACTAGTCTATTAGTTCTAAGTTAGGGGCAGCTAGTACAAATGGCTCTCAAGTAGCTTCCAACACATCTGAAAGTAGGACACTAATTGGCTCTTATGTAAGAAGTGATGTCTTAAATGTATTTCTTTTTCTATGTCTTAGTTCACTCTTATATGCATGTTTACATTTTTTCATGTAATTCATTTAAATAAACAAATGTAGTTAGGATACACACATCTTTTGAACATTCAAGACATATGTTCTTTTTTGCTTTTTATTGTAAGTGGAAAATATCTTTTAATAGTGCTTTTAGCAGTTCCATGTAAAATAATTGGAAATGACAAGCAAAACATATAGCAAATTAAAATGAAAGAGATATGGTTATATCATAGACAAACAGTTTTTGTTTTAGTTGTATGTTTAAAATTTTTTCTTGTTAAACTACAGCTGTTGATTATAATGAATACTCTTCTAGGTACAGTGTGTTGATGTTGTCAGTGCCTTCATAAGCAGAATCAAGGATATTCAGCCTATCTTGAATCCTGTTGTCAGTGAAAGATTTGGCGAAGCTATTGAAGATGCAAGGCAAGTGGATAATTTCATCCAGTCTGGTGTTAAAACAACAGAAGAAATTGCTAAAGAAACTCCTTTTCTCGGAATTCCTTTCACTACAAAAGATTCAGTGTCAGTGAAGGGTATGTATTCTGAAAGATGAAAATGTTAATGCGATATATGGGTGTTTATGTGTGCGAGTGACTTGCAAATGTTTGTGCGTGTTTGTTCATAAGTATGTATGTATGTATGAAAGAAAAATATAGCCTTTGCAGTATATTTCCTAGAATGTGTTTCAGAGTAGTGGTAACAACATTTGGTAAAACAAACCCTACAAAAAAGTTGTAAATCAAATGTAAAAAAAAATGTCTGTGTTCATTACCATATTTATTTATTAGTTAAGTCAGAGTGACTTTACCTATACAAGTACATATACATCTAACATACAATATAGGTAAGATCATCTAACCCCTAAAGACAAAAGGGGAAAAACGTTAAAGCCATCATTTTATTTTTAAGAAATTGTTGATGCCACCTCAAAATATTATATGTCACCCTTTACTAGTGCTAATAGCAAATTATTCTAAAAGCTAAAGAACATAAATTGAAGATAATACAGATAGATAGTCTCCAGTTATTAAAAGATTGATTTATTTTGTTAATTGTCCTGATAGCAAAAATATCTTTTTTTCAACAACTGGAGACTGTCTAGCTGTATTATCTTAAATTTAGATTCTCTCACCCTATACTTTTCAGAATTCAACACAGAAATCAATGTGCCTTTATCCTATCAGTCCTGTTGATTATTTTGTAAAGCTCAATAACATAATCATCTGATCTGTTCTCTAAAGAAAACAAGTTAATATTTTGTAACTAATCTCCCATAAGATAACTCTTCCATTCCTCAATATTATACTAGTAGTCATTTCCAGTTAGTCAACATCCACCAGAATCAACATTGTAGTAGTAGTACTTTGTTAATCTTTCCTTATTGTTGTTATTAATCAGTAGCCTTTCTTAAATAATGAACTCACAACTATGTAGAATATTCTAAGTGAGATCAAGTTGATGATGTGTATTAAGAAATAAATTTTATTTTAATAATTAGGTTTATAAATGCATGCTAAAATTATATGATCTGTGCTACTAGAAATGAAGCATTACCTCATTATCCTGAGGTATTTCACTATTCCAGGATCCTTCTTCAGTCACATTGCAGTGAGACTGAAGAAAAGGTAAATTTTCCTTAAAAGGAATTACTAGTTAAGGTTCACTTGAATTATTGTGTATAGTTTTGGTCTTCTTATTTACGAAAGGGTATTGACATATTGGAAGGGATTCAGAAGAAGGTTGCTGTAATACAGGGGTGAAAGGGTTATCTTGTGGGGATAGGATAGGACTTTATTTTCTAACCTTTGGGGTATATTCCCAGTGAGGGATGAAGGCACAAACAGCCTTTAAGTAAACTAGTCACAAAGACAACTAAAATATTTAGGTAGCTTATTACAAGGTTAAGAAAATGGGTAAGTTATTGGCTTGTATTCTCTGGCTAGAGGAGATGTGGTGAAGAAAAATGGTTATATGTAAGGGGTTTTTAGTATAGAGGAGGGAACCAATAGAATAAGTAGTTACTATATTTATTCATGAGAAAATAGAGACAAGAAGTTATCCTGTTGGAGTTTATAACATCATACAGGAGATAACAGAGGACAAGGTGGAAGTTAGATGGTTTCACTTTTCTAATGGGATGATTTATTCATGGAATAAGCTTTCAAGTGAAATAACAGAAGCTGTTAGCCTTCTATGAGTTTAAATTGTGGGAATAACAATTTCAAGAAGCATAAAGGAGTGGTCGTATAATTAACATTTTACTCAGGAACAAAATGTTTCCCTGTTGTCCATAATGCTGTTTCCCTAGTTGTTTGACCATTGTCAAGGAAATATAATTATTTTAACTTATATTTCCATAATATGTCTCAGTGTAAAAGAGTCATGGGTCAGTTTGTATAAATGCTACAAAACACCTTGAGGCATTGCATTATCTGAGCTTTGTAATTTTCCTATTTACTGATTCTCTGCCACCAATAGTGACTTTGTAATGAAGAAACAGGTTGGCCAGAAATAATTTTTTGTTTATTTTTGAATTTTGTGCAAACCTGTACAAGGGCTATCTGTGGTATCCATCCTTCATTTAGCAGTGTAAGACTAGAGGGAAGGCAGCTAGTCATCACCACCCACTGCCAACTCTTGGGCTGCTCTTTTACCAACAAATAGTGGGATTGATCATAACTTTATAACACCCCATGGCTGAAAGGGCAAGCATGTTTGTTGTGGCGGGGTTAGAACCCTCGACCCTCGGATTACGAGTCGAGTGCCTTAATCACCTGGCCACGCTGGACCAGAAATATTATTTATCAAGATAAAATTATGCAAGTATTACCTGTATTAATTTGTTTTAAAAACTTCATTTACCAAATATTCATATTTTAATGTATAAAGCAGTCCAAAAGTGTGTATAGTAATACTGTGCAAACATTCAATAAATTGGGCCTTGATATTTGACTTCCAGAAAAGCCAGATAAATCCTTGGAAAGTGTACTGTGTGTTAAGGAGAAGTATTTGGAAAAATACAATTATGTTTTATGTAGTCTAACAAATCATGTTCTTTAAATTTCCCTAATGGCAAAATCTGTGTGTGCTTGAACTGACTTAGGTTCACTGTGTCACTTCATATTTACATACAGTACATGTATTGGGTTAGAACTTAAAAGTAATGTGATAACTGAGGTTTATTTATTCTATGCAAAGAAATAAATTTAATGAGAATTTATAAACTAGCCACTAACTATAATTTTGTCATTGGTCTGCCTTTAAATGTGTCATACATCTTTACTGTTTCACATTGCACATAGTTCCCTTGAACTCCTGGAAGAAACTTTTGTTTTTTTTCTCTACTTCAATAAACCATGTGTCTTGATGTTTCACTGTTGCATTTTTTACATATTTCCAACATTAATGTATTTATTGTATTCATGGAAACAGTCTAGATGTTGGTATTAATATTTTCTTATATTTACAGTTCACTCTTTCAAAAAATACTGCAAAAAACATGCGTGTGTAAGTTCACAACAATGTTGTTTCTTGAAAAAACACTTCGATGGGCTTTTTTAAAGTCTTTTCTGAAAATTCCTGAAAAATTTCTCAAAAGTCCAACATTTTGTTAACTAAAAACATTGGAATAACTTGTATACCAACAAGAACTACTTCTGAAATGTAGTGGTAGTAACTGTAAGTGATTGTCTGCTATCAGGACTGGTGTGATGAGCATTTACATTTCTAAATCAGACTTGTCAGATTAATAGAAGATAGATTTCCATGGAAGGTGAATGTTTTATATTGTTCTACCCCTTGGTGTGGATTCCTGTACGTGGTGAGGGGACCTCCCAGGGGAAAATTCTGTTCTTTCAGTTTACCTCCTCTGGGATCTAAACATCCACCCACGTGTTTGCCGTGCATGGCGACCTGTGAAGGGGAGGAGAGGATCCTGGTGGTTGAGGGGTCCAACTCTAACACACAACTTTGGCCTTGAATTCCTGTAGATGGGCAGCCTTTGGGTGGCCCCCTTTGAGTCAGTTGGATGATCCACTTGGGCTAGATTCGACCTAGTACCAGTGTTGGAAGTTCTCAACGGGTGTTGTGGGCATTGTGTCTGATGCTGGTGTTTGGCTATAGTGCTTATGAAACCCTGGCATTGCTGCAGTGTCCTTGCATGACATTGTAGTACGTCCCTTCGTAGGGCTCCATGGTGGGTGGGGTCAGTGGGTACCGAAATTTTCCTTTTTTCCTATTGGATCCTCCTAATAAAAATTTAAATAAAATAGTGAAAAAACAGTCAATAGGTAAACGACCACGTCTTGAAGACTGAGCAGCAATCTTCAACATCTGTAACACACGTACCTCATTTTCTTATATTACATTCTCTTTCAGAAAAACCTTTAGGGCAAATGTCCCCCTTTTTTATTCAGAATGGACTAGAGGGTCTTGTTGGTTCTCCAAAGTCAGTAAAGCTTTGATCTGAAGACATTGGTTGAAACATCCACATCTCAACACAGTGAACTTCTCTTGAATTCAAAGGCAATTGGGGATATACCTATTCAGGTTACCCCACATGCTACCTTGAATTCATTATAAGGAGTTATTGTTGAGAGGGATTTGAAGAACGTCCCCGAGTCAGAGATTCTCGCTGCTCTCTCCACTCAAGGAGTTTCTGCAGTGAGGCACATCTCCACTTGCAAAGATGGAGTTACCTTGCCGACAGATATCCTCGCTTTGACATTTACATCACCACGTGCACCTGCCACCACCAAAGCAGGGTATCTAATTTGCAGGGTATGGCCATACATTCCCAATGTCAGAGGTTCAGCCACTCAAAGACGTCATGTCGTGGTTCCCTGACATGTGCTCGTTGTGGTGGCAAGGACCATGATCCCTATGAGTGTGACACGGAACCACATTGTGTCAATTACAATGGTTTCCACCCTTCCTACTTTTGTTCTTGCCCAAAATGGTTGGAGGAAAAAAAGGTGCAGCGTTTGAAAACTACTCATAACATTAGTTATCCTGAGGCTTGGAAATTGCTGTCCGCTACTCCATCTCGGACATATGCTGCTGCACTTTGTTCCACAACTACAGTAGGAGTGCAGACAGATCTCTGTGCCTCCAAGAGAATTGTTTTCAAAACAAATGAAAAGCCTTTTGACCTCCATGGTTAAAAAGGTTGATGAATCGACTTCTACATCCATCTCTGTTCCTCCCATACATTCCAAAAAATCTCAAGATCCACATCCTTCGGTTTCACATACAGGCATTTCTTCTGACACATCTTTTTTTCCCACCCCAAGATGCAAAACAATTATTCGTTCGCTCCCTCAGTCACTGAAATCCCCTTCCAACAACAAAGATCTACCCAATCGACCCAGGGCAGGATTTATGGAGGTCGATAGACCTCCTCCGAATAGAGACAGTAAGGAATAAAGACGTGGTCGTAAACAGAAGGGTTCTCCAGCCACTTTGCCTACCTGTGATTAAAAATGGCCACCTTGATACAATGGAACTGTCGAGGTTTACGTTATAATCTGGATGATATCAAAACACTGATTGCTTCCTACCATCCTGTATGTCTTTCTTTACATTTCTAAAACCTGCTGATACTGTCACCATTCAACTGTTTTCTCTGTTCAGAAATGACAGGCTGTGTGATGGACGAGTACATGGAGGGGTGGCACTATTGGCTTTGATGAGCTGTCTCTGTAAGACCTTGGAGAGGATGGTTAATGCTCCACTTGTTTAGTTCCTCGAATCAAACAACCTCCTCTCGCCCACCCAGTGTGGGTTCCGACGACAGCACTCCACCATGGACCACCCATTTTAATTTGAAACATCAATCAGAGAAGCCTTTCTCAAATACCAACATCTTGTATCAATATTCTTTGACATTGTGAAGGCTTATGCCACAACATGGAGGTATGGCATTTTGCAAGACCTCCAAATATATGGGTTACGTGGCTATTTACACATGTTTATTAAAAAAATTTTTAATGGACAGGAGATTCCAAGTTCGTGTGGGTTTGACACTTTCCTGTTCTTTTGTACAGGAACTTGGGGTCCCTGAGGGCTGTGTTTTGAGTGTCACACTTTTAAGTATAAAGATAAATGCCATCAGTGAACAACTTTCTCTCACTGTTGCGAATGGGCTCTATGTCAACGACTTTCACATCTCGTGTCAGTCGTTGAACATGAGATATATTGAGCAGCAACTACAAACTGTCCTCAATTATTTACTGAAGTGGACTACAGCAAATGGTTTTAATTTTTCTCTCTCTACAACCATTTGCATGCACTTTTGCTGCCAACAGTGTAATCACCCTGATCCTGAACACCGTATCGATGAAGTTTTGCTGCCAGTGGTCCCTGAGACCAAGTTCTTGGGGCTTATCTTTGACCATAAGCTGACCTTTATACCACACTTAAAGCAGCTACGGGTCAAATGCACAAAAGCACTGAACATCCTCCATGTCCTCTCTACCGCCAGTTTGGGAGTGGATCGATGTTCTATGTTAAAGATATATCATGCTCATATTCGATCAAAACATGACTATGGATCAATGCTGGACCCCATTCATCATCAAGGATTTCGACTCTGCACTGGAGCTTTCTGCACCTCCCCTGTTCAGGGCTTATATCTAGAATCTTATGAACCTTCTTTGCACCTTCGCCGTTTGCAGCTGTCTTTACTATATTCTTTGGAACTTCGTTCCTTACCAATGCATCCCACCTGGGGTTGTGTTTTCCTTCCTCGGTGGGCCATACTTTTTCAGAACAGACAATCTGCCATTGCTCCTTTTGGCCTTCGCATCCAGGTGCAATTGGATGACATTGCAGAATCCACCGGTCAGCTCATTCCCCCCATAGCTTATTACAGCCCCCAAATGTGACTTTTCTTTAAGTTATCTGAAAAAGGCAGATACTCCCGATTGGATGTACCGTCGTTTATTTGCTGAACATCTTTCCATTTTATACGGATGGTTCCAAATCAGGTAATTCTGTGGGCTCTGCCATGGTTTGTTGCAGTTCGGTGGTTGTGTGCAGAATCCCCTCTACAGCTTCTGTGTTCACTGCTGAACTGTACGCCATATCTCTTGCCCTGGATCATATTGAAGCTGAGCAGGATTCCGACTGCACTATTTATACTGACTCCCTTAGTTCTCTACTGGCCTTGGAATCACTTCACGTTGACTCACACCCTGTTCTCGCTGATATTCAAAACCGACTGGCCCATTTCTCATTAACATCTACTTCTATCCAGTTTTTCTGGATACAAGGCCACGTTGGTATTCGCGGGAATGAGCTTGCAGACACGGCAGCTAAATCTATCTGCTCCGACGCTATCACCACTGTGCCTATTCCGTACATGGACTATGGTCCTGTATTTAAGGCTCGGCTCCATGCCAGCTGGTAATCCACTTGGAGTGAGCAACGAGACAACAAGCTTTTCCAAATAAAACCCTATATTGGGCTTTGGCCGTCTAGCTTCCATAAAGCTCGGAAGGAGAAAGTTGTACTAACTAGACTACGCATTAGTCACAGTTTTTTAACTCATCATTTTCTTTTATCTGGAACTGATGCACCAGTGTATAGTTTGTGTGACACTTAAATCACCGTAAGCCACATTTTACTTTCTTGCCATTGTTACGACTCTCAATAACGGCACTATTTTAAACATGTTCTGTCCCAGGGTTTGCCTGTAACATTGGACAGTGTTATTGGTGATGGTGACGCTGTCCACCTTGATAAAGTTTTTAGTTTTTTAAGGGCCATTAATCTTTTTAACCTCATTTAAGTGTTTGATATTTATTCATTACACCTTTTTAATTGTGGTTCCCTTTTCGGAGTCTCAATCTCTCTACTTTGACATTGTAAAATGGCCAGAACATTAAATAACTCGACACCAGGACTGGAAAGGCCAACTTCAGGTGACTGACGCTGCTGTTTAAACTACCCGTTAGTCGTCCTGGCAAGTTGTTATTACAATTTTGCTGCCTGTCTTTTAACACTTATTACTTTACTTTTTGGTACTGGCCATAATGACACATAACCCGGAACCAGGACTGGAAAGACTAACTTTAGGTGACTGGCGGTAGTTCTTGTACTTACCTGTTAGTCTTCCTGGCGGGTTATGATCATTACAATTCTGCTAGAGGAAGCCCTTTACAACTTTGTAGACTGGATGTCAGCATTGGCTTTATGCCATTTTCTGTTTTTAATTGCTGTTTTGTTTTCACCTTTGTTTCCTTTTACGAATTTTACTACATTTACTTTACTTTTGCCTTTTTACAGGACATTTGGCTAATTTTTATTACGATTTTGCTTTTTGTCTTTTAACACTTTTCTTATTTAACTTTTGATAATGGCTGTTAGGACAACATAACCCTGGAAAGACCAACTTCAGATGACTGACGGTGGTTCTTGTACTTACCTGTTAGTCTTCCTGGCGGGTTGTGATCATTACCATTTTGCTAGAGAAAATCCTTTACAACTTTTCTTACTCTGCTTTCTCTCTTAACATTGTAGACTAGGTGTCAACATTGGTTTTATACTTTTGTTTTGTTTTACCTTTATTTCCTTTCATGTATTTTACTACATTTAATGTATTTTTTACCTTTTTACCGGACATTTGGTGCAGATAGCCCAGCTGCTTTGTGCCATAAAACTCTAAATCAGTCAATCAATATTGTTCTAAGCCATTTTTCATCTTGAGGAATTTTTTTTTTCTCTTTGATATGTGAAAGCTCTAGGTACTTAATATTATTTATAACACCTCATTGTTTTTCTTTGTACTTTAGGGTTAGTATTGAGTGCTGGATTAGTGTCTAGGAAAGGGGTCAAAGCCGAGGAGGATGCAGAAGTGGTTGCATTATTACGGAAAGCTGGAGCCATTCCAATTGCCATTAGTAACGTGAGCGAGTTGTGCATGTGGTGGGAGTCGAACAATAATCTGTATGGACGAACCAGGAACCCTTATGATACATCTCGGACAGTAGGAGGAAGCAGTGGTAAAAACAGTTTTTTAGCATCTCATGAGTAGTTTATGGAACCTGGGCAAATGCAGTGTGTAAATTGTTTGGTGGACAAAAGTATTTATTCTTCACATGAACATCACTATATTACAATTTGTAAGAGGCCAAATCAGGCTGATGTTTCCAGTTAATCCATACCTTTGAGTATAAATACTTTTGTAACACATCTGATTTCTTACGTACAATAGACTTGTACATTTTACTAAAAGCTTACCTTATTTTGAATAGATATACATAGAAAATTCAGAATTATAGTAAATTTCATCTTCATTACAGGTTTTGTTCTGTTTGAGGACTGTAAGTTCAAATGCAACTTAAATCAAATTCCAAGATTAATGCATATCAGTATTCTTTATATTATGTATTATATGCATTAGAAGTTGTTTAATACCATAACACTGAGATCTGTGGGAAGATTTTCAGGTGCACAATAGTTGTGCACATTAATACAACAACAGTAAGTTTATTTTCTATAGCATTGAGTATTTCAAGCAATTGTGTGTGTGATGCATTTCTCTCAGCACAGAAGAGATAAATGGTTTTTAATTAATTAGACAGTCAATGATTAACTTTACAGTTCCTTCAGGAGTATTCACTAAAACACAAACTGACACTACCAAGATTCAATTGCTGTCTCTGCTAGCCAGCAGATGCAAAGTGTCAGGTACCAAATAGTTGGTGCCTGACACTTTGCCACTTGGTGTAGATTCCTGTATGTGGTGAGGGGATCTTTCAGAGAAGGTTCTGTTTTTTCATTTTACCTCTTCTGGTATATAAATATCCATCCACGTGTTTGCTATGCATGGTGCCCGTGAAGGGGAGGAGAGGATCCTGGTGGTTGAGGGGTCCAATCCTAACACACCACTTCAGTTTTAAATTCCTGAAGACATTTAGCCTTGGAGTGTCCCCCACTAGGTTCAAATGGCTGGTCCACTTAGGCTAGGGTCAACTAAGTACCAGTGTTGGATGTTCTCAACAGGTGTTGTGGACATTGATCTGATACTGGTGTTTGGGTATAGTATTCTTGAAACCCTGGCATTGCTGCAGTGTCCTTGTTTGGCATTGTAGTACATCCTCTCGTAGGGGTTCGTTCTATGGTGTGTGGGGTCAGTGGGCATTGAAAATTTGTTGTTGTTATGGATCCTCCAAATGAAAATCAAAATAAAATAGTGAAAAAATAGACCATAGATAAACAACCATGTCTTGAAGACTGTACTTCATTTTTTTGATACAAAATTCTCTTTCAGAAAAACCTTTAGGGCAAAAGTTTCCTTTTTTTTATTCAGAAGGGACTAGAGGGGTTTACTGGCTCTCCTATGTCAGTCAAAAAGCGTCGTTCTGGTGACACTGGTGGAAACATCTACTCCTAAACATAGTGAACTCCTCTTACTTTTAAAAATGCCATTGGGGATATACCCATAAAGGTTACTCTCCATGCTAATTTGAATTTGTCACAAGTTATTGTTGAGATAGACCTGAAGAACATTCCTGAGTCAGGGATTTTTACTAGTTCCTCCACCCAAGGAGTTTCTGCAGTGAGGTGTATTTCCACTCGCAAAGAAGAAATTAGGATGCAGACAAATGTCCTATTTTTGATGTTTGCATCAACACGTCCACCTCTCACCATTAAGGCAAATTATCTGAATTACAAGGTACAGCCATATATTTCAAACCCTCTTAGTTTCCAGCTTTAGCAGTTCAGTCACTCAAAGATATCATGTGGTGGTTCCTTGATGTGTGCTTGTTGCAGTGGCAAAGACCGCGATGCTTATGAGTGTGAGATAGATCCTCACTGTGTTAATTGTAGTGGCTCTCGCCCATCTTACTTTTGTTATGCTGTAGGTGGGTGGAAGAGAGAGAAGTACAGTGTTTGAAAACGGTTCACAACATTTCTTACCCATAGGCACAGATGTTCTTTTCACTACTCCATCTCAGATGTATGCTGCTGCACTTTGTTCCACTGCTACAGTGGAAGTTCAGATCTCTCTGTGCCTCTGAAAGAATTATTTTCGAACCATGTGAAAAGTCTTTTGCCCTTCATGTGTAAGAAAGTTGATGAATCCACATTAACACCCATCTCTGTCCCTACCATTCCTTTTAGCAGATCCCAAGATCCACTTCCTTTGGTTCTGGGTTTGGGCATTTCCTTGAATTGATCTTTTTCTCTAGTCCTGAGATGCAGAGTGATCATTTGTTCACAACCTTAGTTGCTGTAATCTGCTGATACTGTCACCTTTTGGAAGTTTTCTTTGTAGAAAAATGACAGGTTATGTGATTGAGTGCATGGAGTGGAGGCACTGTTAATTGATTAGCATGTGCTCACCCTTTTTTTGCCACTCAACACATTCTTGGAGGTCTTAGTCATCCATGTTTCCTTGGGTTGTACTATTATTGTTTGTTCTTTCTGCCTGTTTCTTGGAGTGGCCTATGATCAATCACACCTTGATGCTATCATTGAACAGTTGCTGTTTCCCTTTTTAATGCTGGTGGACTTTAATGGACATAATCTCCTCTGGGGAGGCACTGATATTGATGGGAAGAGTTGCTCCATAGAGTGTATGCTCTCAAATCACAATATTTCTCTCTTCAATACAGGTTCTTATACTTATTTTCATGCACCTAGTCATTCTTTTACTGCTTTCATCTCTTGGCCTGCTCCCTTTCACTGTTCTCTCACTTTTCATGGAGGGTTGACAGTAACCCATGGGGCAGTGATCATTTTCCTTTCATTTTGATAGAGACTGGCAATGGTCAATTCCACCAGATTCACGTGCCCTCTTTCACTCCTCTCTCCCAGAACTTGATCCTGCTGTGGTCTGTAAGCCATTGATAGATGACTGTATGGCATACCTTTCATGGGTATCCCACACTTTGAAACTGCATTGCTTTTCAGTGGGTCAGTGCACATGCTCAGTGGGAAAAATGTCAAAGCCAAAAGGAATCTTGTGATTAAATTTACAACCATCATGTCTTCTACCATCAATTCCAAAGTCATATGGGACAAGATTTGGAAGGTCAGTGGGTAGTATAATTCTGTCACCTTTTCAATCTTGCTCTCTGTCCAGGAAGTTGCTGCTGCCCAGAGCATCATCAGTATTCTCAGCAAATGTTTCAGCCAGGTTTCTAGAACTTTTGCTTCATTCTACACCTTCTTAGCCATTAAGACTCGAGCAGAGTGATTGCTTCTTTGCTTGCAAGCTGGTCGTCTCTGTGAGTATAATCATTCTTTTACATTGGTGGAACTCAAACCATTTCTTCGTCAATTTGGCAGTACATTGGCTGTACCTGATGATATACCCTGTGAGATGCTGTGCCATCTTTCTCCTGCTTCTTTTGCTCTTCTCTAGTTGTTTTTAACTGGATTTGGTAAGATAATTTGTTTTTCCTGATGCCTGGCACCAGGCTATTGTCCTACAAAATTAGAAAATGGCCATGATGTCAAATAACTCAACCAGGACTAGAAAGGCCAACTTCAGGTGACTGATGATGTTTGAATGTACCTGTTAGCCATCCTGATGAGTTATAATAATAAAGAATTATGCTACAGAAAGTCTTTTAAAACTTATTACTTTACACTCTCTCTTACTGCTGTAAACTAGATTTAAAAATTGGACTTAATGCTATTTAAGTTTTTAATTCAAAAATTAAACTTTGTTTTATCTTGATTCATTTTTACAAATTTAATAATTTTACTTTTTTTTTTTTTTTAACTGATTGTTTGGTGCAGATAGCCTTCTTGCTTTGCACCGTAAAACACCAACCAACCAATCCTTCCATTTACCATGCTTTATCCACTGTTATACTTGATGGTTGGATTCATCAGATTATTGGATTGGTGTATTCAGACTTATCCTTGGAAGGTCACCATATCTACAATGTTTCTTCTCATCAGATTTGTCATCTCACCATTGAAGATCCCCTCGGTGAGGATTCCTGTACGTGGTGAGGGGACCTCCCAGGGAAGGTTCTGTTCTATCTGGTTACCTTCTCTGGGATCTAAACATCCACCCACATGTTTGCCGTGCGTGGCGACCTGTGAAGGGGAGGAGAGGATTCTGGTGGTTGAGGGGTCCAACCCTAACACACCACTTTGGCCTCGAATTCCTGTAGACGGGCGGCCTTTGGGTGGCCCCCCTTGGGTCAATCGGCTGGTCCACTTGGGCTAGAGTCAACCAAGTACCAGTGTTGGAAGTTCTCAATGGGTGTTGTGGACATTGTGCTTGATGCTGGTGTTTGGGTATAGTGCTCACGAAACCCTGGCGTTGCTGCATTGTCCTTGCGTGACTTTGTAGTGCGTCCCCTTGTAGGGCTCCATGGTGGGTGGGGTCAGTGGGTACTGAAATTTTTTCTTTTTCCTATGGATCCTCTAAAAAATGTAAATAAAATTGTAAAAAAACAGTCAATGGGTAAGCGACCACGTCTTGAATACTCAGAACAGCAATCTTCAACATCAGTAACACACGTACCTCATTTTCTTATATTACATTCTCTTTTGGAAAAACCTTTAGGGCAAATGTCCCTTTTTTTAATTCAAAAGGGACTAGAGGGACTTGCTGGCTCTCCAAAATCAGTAAATAAACTTCGATCTGGTGACATATTGGTTGAAACATCCACATCCCAACACAGTGAACTCCTCTTGAATTCAAAGGCAATTGGGGATGTACATATTGAGTTTACCCCTCATGCTACCATGAATTCATCACGAGGAGTTATTGTTGAGAGGGATTTAAAGAACGTCCCCGAGTCAGAGATTCTTGCTGGTCTCTCCACTCAAGGAGTTTCTGCAGTAAGGCACATCTCCACTCGCAAAGATGGAGTTACACTGCTAACAAATACCCTTGTTTTAACATTTACTTCATCACGCGCACCTGCCACCATCAGGGCAGGTTATCTCATTTGCAGGGTTCGGCCATACATACCAAACCTTCTTTGATGTTTCCAATGTCAGAGATTTGGCCACTCAAAGACATCTTGTCGTGGTTCCCTGACATGTGCTCGTCGTGGAGGCAAGGACCATGATGCCTATGACTGTGAAATGAACCCACGTTGCGTAAACTGCAATGGTTCTCACCCCTCTTACTTTCATTCTTGCCCAAAATGGTTGGAGGAAAAAGAGGTGCAGCGTTTGAAAACGACACATAACATTAGCTATCCTGAGGCTCGGAAATTGCTGTCCACAACTCCATCTCGGACATATGCTGCTGCACTTCATTCCACAACTACAGTGGGATTGCAGACAGATCTCTCTGTGCCTCCAAGAGAATGGTTTTCAAAACAAATGAAAAGATCTTTTGACCTCCGTGGTTAAAAAGGTTGATGAATCGACTTCCACACCCATCTCTGTTCCTCCCATTCCTTTCAACAAATTTCAAGATCCACGTCCTTCAGTTTCAAATACAGGCATTTCTTCTGATACATCTTTTTCTCCCACCACAAGAGACAAAACAATTATTCGTTCGCGTCCTCAGTCACTGAATTCCCCTTCCAATAACAAAAACCGGCCCACCCAACCCGGATCCATGGAGGTTGATAGACCTCCTCCGACTAAAGACAGTAAAGAAAAAAGACGTGGTCGTAAACCGAATGGCTCTCCAGCCACTTCACCTACCCCTTCTTAAAAATGGCCACCTTGATACAGTGGAACTGTCGAGGTTTACGTTCTAATCTGGATGATATCAAAACGCTGATTGCTTCCTACCATCCTGTTTGTCTTTCTTTACAAGAAACATTTCTCAAAACTGCTGATACCGTCTGCATTCGGCAGTTTTCTCTGTACAAAAATGACAGGTTGTGTGATGGTCGAGTACATGGAGGGGTGGCACTGTTGGTTGATCAACACGTGCCCACCCTGTCTTTGTCACTCAACACACCCTTAGTGGCTGTAGCCATCCGTGTTTCCTTGGGTCATACCATCACTGTTTGTTCTCTGTACGTGTCCCCTGGAGAGACATATGATCAATCAGATCTTGATGCTCTTGTTGAACAATTTCCATCTCCATTTCTAATCCTAGATTTTAATGGACATCATCCCTCTGGGAAGTGCTATTATTGATGGGAGGGGCCGATCTGTAGAGCGGATGCTCTCTGATTACAATCTTTCTCTTTTCAATACTGTTTGTCCCACTTACTTTCATGCACCTAGTCAGTCCTTTACCACTATTGATCTCTCAGTTTTCTCCCCTTCATTATTCTCCCATTTTTCATGGAGGGTTGACAGTAATCCACTAGGCAGTGATCATTTTCCGATCCTTTTGAGAGAGACTGGCCGTGGTCGATGCCACCCTACCCGCGTGCCCCAGTGGAAGCTGGATCAGGCAGACTGGTCCACTTTCACTGATCTCGCAGAACTTGATCCTGCCATCGTAAATCAGCCATGAATAGACGACTGTGTAGCAGAGGTAACTGACTGTATTCCACATGCAGCTGCTCAGTGTATTTCTAAAACCTCGACACGTTTTCCACGATATCCTCGTCCGTGGTGGAATCCTGCTTGCCACTTAGCATGGAAGGCTCAAAAGCGGGCCTAAGATACTTTTCGTAGATATCCCACACTCTCAAACCAGGTTGCTTTCCAACGGGCCCGTGCACATGCTAGGTGGGTAAGATGTCAAAGCCAGAAGGAATCTTGGATTAAGTTCACAACCAGCATATCTTCTACCACCAGTTCCAAGATCATATGGGACAGGATTCGAAAGGTTAATGGACACTACAATTCTATCCCCCTCTCGATCTTACTCTCTGATGGTCAGGAGGTGACTGATGTTCGAACATCGCTAACACTCTAGGTGAAAGCTTTTGCCGGGTATCTAGCACTTCTGCTTGTTCCTCCACCTTCCTGGCCATCAAGACTCGGGCAGAGCAATCACCTCTTTCGTTTCGAACTGACTGTTTCTTTGACTATAATTTTCCCTTTACCCTGGTGGAACTAAAAAATGGCCCTTCATCGGTCTGCCAGTACGTCTGTTGGACCTGATGATATTCATTATGACATGCTGCACCATCTATCTCCTGCTTCTCTTGATGTCCTTCTGATTGTTTTCAACCGGATCTGGCAGGAGAATGTTTTTCCTGATGCCTGGCGCGAGGCTATTATTTTACCCTTCTCTAAGCCAGGGAAAGATCCCCAAGATTCCTTCAAACTACCGTCCAATTGCTTTGACGAGCTGTCTCTGTAAGACATTAGAAAGGATGGTTAATGCTCGTCTTGTTTGGTTCCTTGAATCAAACAACCTCCTCTCACCTACCCAGTGTGGGTTCCGTCGACAGCACTCCACCACAGACCACCTAATTCGTCTTGAAACATCTATCAGAGAAGCCTTTCTCAACTGCCAACATCTTGTATCAATATTCTTTGACCTTTAGAAGGCTTATGACACAACATGGAGGTATGGCGTTTTGCGAGACTTCCATACATATGGGTTACGTGGCCATCTACCCATGTTTATTAAAAAATTTTTAATGGACAGGAGATTCCAAGTTCGTGTGGGTTCGACACTTTCACATTCTTTTGTACAGGAACTTGGAGTCCCTCAAGGCTGTGTATTGAGTGTTACACTCTTCAGTGTAAAGATAAATGCCATCACTGAACAACTCCCTCTCACTGTTGCGAATGGGCTGTATGTCGACGACTTTCACATCTCATGTCAGTCGTCAAACATGAGATATATTGAGCGGCAACTACAAACCGCCCTCAATTGTGTACGGAAGTGGACTCTGGCAAACGGCTTTAATTTCTCTCTCTCCAAACTGTATGCATGCACTTTTGCCGTCGACGGGGTATACACCCTGATCCTGAACTTCATATCGGTGAAGTTTTGCTGCCAGTGGTCCTAGAGACCAAGTTCTTGGGGCTTATCTTTGACCATAAGCTGACCTTTATACCACACTTAAAGCAGATTCGAGTCAAATGCACAAGAGCACTGAACATCCTCCATGTTCTTTCTTCTACCAGTTGGGGGGCAGATCTCTGTTCAATGTTAAAGGTATATCGTGCTCTTATTAGATCGAAACTCAATTATGGATCAATGGTCTATGGCTCTGCCAGACCCTTGGCCTTAAAGATGCTGGACCCCATTCATCACCAAGGACTTCGACTCTGCACTGGGGCTTTCCGTACCTCTCCAGTTCAAAGTATATACATTGAATCTCATGAACCTTCTCTACACCTTCGCCGTTTGCAACTATCTTTACAATATACTTCAAAACTTCATTCCATACCAAAGCATCTTACCTGGAAATGTGTTTTCCTTCCTTGGTGGGCAGTACTTTTTCAGAAGAGACGATCTGTCATTGCTCCGTTTGGCCTTCGCATCCGGGTGCAGTTGCATGAATTGGGTCTGTCCTTGGATAACATTGCAGATTCCACAGGTTGGCCCATTTCACCATGGCTTATTACAGCCCCCAAATGTGACCTTTCTTTCAGTCACCTAAAAAAGGCAGATACTCCAGATTGGAAGTACCGTCTTTTATTCAATGAATATCTTTCAAACAATCATTCACTTCCCATTTATACAGATGGTTCCAAATCAGGTAATTCAGTGGGCTCTGCTGTGGTTTGCTATGGGTCAGTAGTTGTGTGCAGAATCCCTTCTACAGCTTCTGTGTTCACTGCTGAACTGTATGCCATATCTCTTGCCCTGGATCATATTGCAGCTGAGCAGTACTCCAACTGCACTATTTATACTGATTTGCTTAGTTCTATACTTGCCTTGGAATCGCTACATGTTAGCTCACATCCTATTTTCGCTGATATTCAAAACCGACTGGCCCATTTCTCATTAGCAGCTACTTCAATCCAGTTTTTCTGGATACCAGGCCATGTTGGTATTCATGGAACGAGCTTGCAGACATGGCAGCTAAATATGTCTGCTTCAGCACCATCACTCCTATGTCTATTCCGTTACATGGACTATGGTGTTGTCTTCAAGGCTCGGCTCCATGCCAGCTGGCAGTCCACTTGGAGTGAGCAACGTGACAACAAACTTTTTCAAATCAAACCCAAAATTGGACTTTGGCCATCTAGCTTCCATAAAGTTCATAAGGAGGAAGTTGTTCTCACTAGGCTACGCATTGGTCACAGTTTTTTAACTCATCATTTTCTTTTATCTGGAACTGATGCACCAATGTGTAGTTTGTGTAACACTCAAATCACTATCAGCCACGTTTTACTCTCTTGCCATCGTTACAATTCTCAACGACGGTAATATTTTGAACATATTTTTTCCCAGGGTCAGTCTGTAACATTGGACAGAGTTATTGGTGATGGTGACTCTGTCCACCTTGATAATGTTTTTAATTTTTTAATGGCCATTAATCTTTTTGATCTCATTTAAATGTTGCATATTTATTCATTACACTTTTTTAATTGTGGTTCCTTTTTTACAGTTTTAATCTCTCTTCTTCAATTTGACATTGGACAATGGCCAGAACATTAAATAACTCGACACCAGGACTGGAAAGGCCAACTTCAGGTGACTAACGCTACTGTTTGAACTATGTGTTTGAACTACTCGTTAGTCGTCGTGGCGAGTTGTTATTATACTTTTGCTGCATATCATTTCACACTTTTACTACTTAACTTTTTAGTACTGGCCATATTGACTCATAACCCGGAACCTGGACTGGAAAGACCAACTTCAGGTGACTGACAGTGGTTTTTATACTTACCTGTTAGTCTTCCTGGCGGGTTATGATCATTACCATTCTGCTACAGGTAGTTCTTTACAACTTTGTTGACTGGATGTCAACATTGGTTTTTACGCCATTTTCTGTTTTAATTGCCGTTTTGCTTTTATCTTCAATTACTTTTACAAATTTTACTCCATTTACTTGACTTTATCATTTTACTGGACATTTGGCTACTCATTATTACGATTTTGCGTAGTGTCTTTTAAAACTTTTATTCTTTACATTTTGATAATAGCTGCTATGACACATAACCCTGAACCAGGACTGGAAAGGCCAACTTCAGGTGATTGACGGTGGTTCTTGAACTTACCTGTTAGTCTTCCTGGCAGGTTATGATCATTACCATTTTGCTAGAGTAAATATTTTACAACTTTGAAGACTGGATGTCACCATTGGTTTTTACACCATTTTCTGTTTTAATTGCTGTTTGTTTTTACCTTCATTTACTTTTACAAATTTTACTCCATTTACTTGACTTTATCATTTTACTGGACATTTGGCTACTCATTATTACGATTTTACGGAGTGTCTTTTAAAACTTTTATTCTTTTACATTTTGATAATAGCTGCTATGACACATAACCCTGAACCAGGACTGGAAAGGCCAACTTCAGGTGATTGACGGTGGTTCTTGAACTTACCTGTTAGTCTTCCTGGCAGGTTATGATCATTACCATTTTGCTAGAGTAAATATTTTACAACTTTGAAGACTGGATGTCACCATTGGTTTTTACACCATTTTCTGTTTTAATTGCTGTTTTGTTTTTACCTTCATTTACTTTTACAAATTTTACTCCATTTACTTGACTTTATCTTTTTACTGGACATTTGGCTACTCATTGTTACAATTTTCTATGTATCTTTTAAAACTTCTATTCTTTTACATTTTGATACTGGTTGCTATGACACATAACCCAGAACCAGGACTGGAAAGACCAACTTCAGGTGACTGACGGTGGTTCTTGAACTTACCTGTTAGTCTTCCTGGCAGGTTATGATCATTACCTTTTTGCTAGAGTAAATACCTTACAACTTCTTATACTCTGCCTTCTATCTTAACATTTGTAGACTAGGTATCAACATTGGTTTTATACTTTTTTGTTTTACCTTCATTTCCATTTATGTCTATTACTACATTTATTTATTTATTTATTTTTTATTTTTTACATTTTTACCGAATGTCTGGCGCAGATAGCCTCGCTGCTTTGTGCCATAAAACACTAAATCAATCAATCAATCAATCAGTCATTGAAGATATTTCAGGCCACAGTGTAGACTATTCCCAATGCCTTCATTGCTTACTATCTGCACGATCTTGCTGTGTCATTATCCTATGGTTATTATCTTCCTCTTGTGGAAGTTATACATACACCTGTTCACCTTTGATGAGGGTAAGTTTTATTAATTCATTTCATTTGTTTTGTTTTCAGACTCTTTTAACCATTTATAATGGATTTCTACTCCATAGTGGGTATTGTCTGGTCAGTTATGCTGTGAACCCAAACCTGCACTTTTACTGACTGCATTATAATGCTCACTGTAGAAAAGGAGTGTTCTGAAAGATCACTGGTGACATACCCAGTAATATAAACATGTTTTTTTAGATATCAGTATATTTCACTTAAGGGTAAACTGTCACTCATGGACTTCATTAGTGAAGCAAAAGTGGATTTCTGCCAGTTCCTGCTGACCTTTTGATTAAATAAATTGGAGTTGGTCTGCTCTTCAAAATGAGACTTGTGAATACCCATTGTTCTTCTTCTAGTTTGTTGAACTGGATTCCTCACCACATTCTCTCCCACCTCCACTCTTGTTTTTCATCCAGTGGAACAAGGGAGTTCTTAGATGGTGGCTTGTGGAGGCTTACTCCTGAGTGCATTGTAAAATTTTAATTTACCATACATGCTCATTATTTTCCTCTCAGTGAGAAAAGGAGAAAGCTGATTTCCCTCCTTCCACATCCCCTGGATTCTTTTCCCAGGTGGAAAACTGTCGGTTGAACCAGCTTATGCAGGATCCTCTTCATTATACTTAGTTTGAGATGACAACACCCTCTTCCTGCAGTTAGCCACCATCCACCTCTTCTTATTAATTTCAGTTGCAGGAGGTATTTTACCTGCTCCTGTGGTTGAATGTGGAAGACGTAGTCCATATCTTAAAACTGGCAATGAGATATATATACATTGTTCCTGCAATTGAGTATGTTCCATGTTCTTCTCATAACTCTGAATGCAGAATGTTTCTTCTTTGTATTTTTGAATGGATGAGTTTTGATATCTGCTCATAATACTGATTACTGATAGTTCCCTATTTATACTGTTGAGTTGGGGCAGTGCCAGTTTTGGTTTACTGTACTTTTTCTTATGGTGGTTTGGAAAGTTTGTCTGGTCTCAGCTGACTACCAACTTCCTCTTGGGAGTTCTAGTTATATTACATATAAAATTCTGTTTACTTATGGTTGTGGTTGATGAGTATATGTAACATGGTTCACATGCCTTAGCCACTCTGTGTATATTACACTATATTTATATTTATCTGTTTTGATTTCCAACCTCCTAATGCTGAGGATAAGTTATGGAACTTTGTCTGTACTGTTGAGGTTCTGAATGTATAATAATTCTGTTTATATTTTACTGTGAATAATGCATCTCCAAATGAATTACATTCATGTACGTCCTTTTTTCTATCTGTATCAGACTTGTTTCCAACTTCAAGGGTGAAGAGCATATCTGCTCCAAATGTAGTGTTTGCACCAAATTCAAAATTCAAAAATAAACTAACAAAGTTACACGAGGGTTACCTGCATTAGCTCTCCCCAATTTAGCAGTGTAAGACTAGAGGGAAAGCAGGTAGTTATCATCACCACCCACTGCCAGCTCTTGGGCTACTCTCTTACAAACAAATAGTAGGATTGACCATCACTTTATAATGCCCCACAGCTGAGAGGGCGAGCATATATGGTGCAACGAGGATTCAACCTTGCAGCTCTCAGATTACAAGTCAAGCTCCTTAACCACTTGGCCATGCTGGGCCCAGATCTAGTGTGTTTCCTGATGTGTGCTTTGGTCTCATTTTGAAACACATTTGTTCATTCTTGGCAGTTACTTTTGGTTTGGTTTCAACATTGAGGGCCTATACTGGCCTCTCCATCTTTGAAATGTGGGATTCTAGCTTTGTGTGAGAGAAGGCAAGATTTATTTATTTGAAGTTACATTTTTAGTGTAAGAAAAAGTTATTTCCGATAGATACTTATCAGTCTCTCCCAACTACTGGTGTTCTTATTTTCAAGTCTGCCTTTTCAGAAAAGTTAGGATAGAGTAGGAATAACAGAGGGAGCTAGCTGCACCACTGTAGATAGCACATTATTATTGGTGGACAACAGTCACATGCTAAGCGGCCCGGCATATGTGCAGATGAAATTTTGAGATTTTCTTCTCACTAACAAAGCTTTCTCGAGATATTAATTTTTGAACAATTATTTAGAATGGTTTTGAGTAAGGGTGTTTTCAAATTACTGACAAAGTTTGTGGTATTGTATGCATAACATATGCTATTTCTTATAATGGGTATTTTGTCTAATGACAGAAAATACAACATTTTAATAATTACTTACTGGATGAATGATTTCAAATGCTGACAGACGTATTTACTTAGTGAAAGCTGCGTTTAATATGTGGCTTTATTGGTCAGCACATTATAGAAATTCAAACTGTTTAGTTTTATTTTATATAGAGAAATAGAGCTGAACACATGAAGATGAGGGAATGATATTGAAAGAACTGATTTGAACTAAACCTATAAAATATGTATTTGATACTCAAGACAATTTATTTTATGTTGATGATTATAATTATTTCAGTGTTGTTACTATATAACATTAACATTTTCATTCACTAATATTTCTGTTTTGTTTTCCCTTGACTGACTAGGAGGGGAGGGATGTCTGTTAGGTGTTGCTGGATCAGTTATTAGTATTGGATCTGACATTGGAGGAAGCATCCGTATTCCAGCTTTTTTTAATGGTGTTTATGGACTTAAACCATCTTCAGGTTTGTATTTTTAATTGTGGACTTCAGTATAACATCTTACTCATTTGATTTTTGTTTTACCTTAACTTACTTTAAATTGGATAACATAATTATTCTTATGAAAAGGCACATTTTAAGCAAATAGTTATGGCACTTACATTTCAATAATGTGATATAAATAGAGGTGGAATTAGTGTGGGGCAGATGGGGCAATGCGTCAAGGCCTGTGATGCCTGGGGGCTTGGTTTGTCTTGCTTGGCTCAAGGTCAGGCCTTAAGTTGAAGAGGCAAACTGGACTTCCTCTACTGTCAAGCATTGCAGATATTATTGATGGCACATTGTAACAATTAGAGTATTAGTAAAGACGATGTTTTGACAATAATTTATACCTTCCTCTTTAAAATGAAGAGTATTTGGGACAGTTATTTTGTTACTGAAGCAATGATGCCATATTTTGACAAGGTTATTAGTAAATTTTGGATACATAAAATCATGGGAACATGTTTGATAACCCTTGTTAAAGTTGTCAGATGTAAACACTGACACTGTTCTAAGGTTGTAAATAATGTTGAAAGCTCATTCCCCATCCCCCTTGTAACAATATTTGAGTATTACAAAAGACAGGGACATGTCATATAGTATTAAATATTTCTGCTAAGAACGATGTTTGTTTGTTTTAAAAAATTTTTTACCAGTTTATAATGGCTCAGGTGTAACTTTCTCACAATACATGTGGTGTTCCAGGTTGGTTTGTTGATCAGGTATAAAGTGACTTTCTGAAGTGAAGTTGAAATTACATTGTTTTCTATCCCTAAGTTTAAACGTTAAAACTTCTGAAAATGTACCCCCAGTTTATAAGTATAAATGGGGTTTAAAAGAAAGAAAAGAGAAGAAGGAAAAAAAAAAAAAATCATACTTGACCTCTTAAATTTCCTAGACTTCTTTTTATGCTAAACAAAGTGATGGTAAGCCTGGTAAGGAACAAAATGTTGAGTTGGTTGAAAAGAATGTCAAGAACCAGGTTATAGAAGAGTTGACATGATATAAATTCACTTTCTAATGAACTGGCTTGTTTGCATTATATTGTGATTTTAAAGAAATTCATTTGTTACTACGTAAAGACTGAGGGGTATGTTTTCAGTTAAAGTTAACAAATAAGTGTAACTAACAGAACCATGCAGACCCAGTAGACCATTTCCTAAAAATCAAGATGGATGGAGATTTTTTAGAGTATCGTTATAACAAGTCCAAAGCTGGTTTTAATTTTACCACAAATATGGCTGTGGTATATAACAATCTCAGCTGTTAGATTGTGCATGCTATGAGTCATGTTGGCTCTTTACTGATCAAAAATGTTTTTATAACAAAACTTGGATTAAAGATATAAATGGTTGTTAGAAACATCCGAGTTAAAGAATTTCTTGTCATTTAGTTACATGGATTACATTTCAGACATAACTTAAAAATGGAACTATAGATGAAAGTTGTAATAATAAATAGCTAAAAGAGAAAACCTTTTGGAAAAATGCCTTGGTAAGAGTAATGGGTATAATATTAACATCGTAATGTTGCATCACGGCTGCAGAGAAAGTTCACCTGAATCAAACAGCGCTAATTTTTAGTTGTTCAGTTGCTTGCCAAGTACGATCCTGTTAAGTCTTGTTAAGTAATAAAAAAGGCTCAATCATATATCTTATTCATCAGATTGAGGATGAAATTATCCACCTAATTGCAGAAAAAATAGAGAATGAACTGATAAATGAATTATTTAAAAAATGTACCATTTTTTTTCATTTATCATTGATACAACCGACATATTTCTAAAGTTGATTTAAATTAGTCAAATTTTTTGCTACATGAACTTTCAAACTGATGCCAAAGGCCTTCCAAGTGATTTTGAAATTAGGAATCATTCTTGAGATTTCACAGAGTTGATAATCAAAGTGTATTTGATTTACAGAAAAACAAAATTTGGATTCCCTTGAAGAAAAGGCTTAAGTTTAGAAAAGTGTTGGGAGCAAGCATGCAGCAAAAATGAGTACCATTTATTTTAGTGTAGAAACACATTTTACAAAAAGAGCCATGTCTTTCACATGATTTAAATGTTGCATTAGACAACTATATAGAAATTTCACTAGGAATTAACAGTTTCTATGATACAATTGAGAGTTTGTATACATTTTTTGGCCACAGCATAAAATTGTGTTTGCTTAAAGAACTGTCTTCTCTTTCTAATGTAATAGAAAAGATTACACTCAAAATACTTTCCCACACTTAGTTGTCAAGGCATGATTCTTTAGTAGCAATTCATTTTTAATACTTAAATATGGTGAAAGGTTTGAATAAAGTTATACATCTGAACAAATAATGGGATGATTGTACAGAAACTGCAGGACTTGAAGCAACTGAAAAGCGTCCGGTTTATGGTTTTTGTCATTTTCCAAATCAGATTGATAGAAATTGTTAATGCAGTTTCTAAGTTTTGGCAAATCAAAAAAAATTGTGTTCAACAGAACAGTTAAGCACTTGCATGATGCTATAGAATCTTATGAATAGTTAAACAACTGTGATGATACTGAAAATTCAGCAACAGATATTGTTAATAAATAGGAAGTTAAAACCAAATTTCATCAGAAGCATGCAAGAAAAGTAAAATAATGATTTGAGTTGCCTGAAGAAAGACTTTCTGATAATGAAAAGTACTTCAAAGTTTATGTATCTTACATTTAAATGTGATAATCACTCAGTTGACACAGATTTGAAGGCCTTCATGGTATAGCCAACTATTTCAGTATCTTGTTTCCCATAAACTTAGTTTCTATAAGTGACGAGAATTTGTATGGTCAGGCTGTGATGCTAGTTGATAAGTATAAGGTATTTCCTCTAGCTTCCCAAGCCAGCTACCTTTTTTCCATACACATTTAAAACTAGATATCAAAAATGTCACAACAATCCATGAATTAACATCATTGTTAATAAAGAAAACAGCTTTTGTGTTCAGGATTTCCTGAAGTATTTACTGCAGTTTATTTTTTACACTTCTTGTCACTGTTTTAATACAGAAAGACCTTTGTCAGAACTTCAAGTAGTAAAAATGTATTTAAAAAATACTATGACTGAATAACAATTAGGTAGACTTTTAGTTATGTTGATTGAAAATAAGTAAGCTTGAAGCAGTAACTTTGAGGAAATTATAAACATTTTTGCTGATAAAAAGACAAAGCTAATTTCATTTAAATATGTTATCAAAAAACCATCTGGTTATTGGTGTTTTGTATTTTTTTGAAGTCTAATAATGATGTGACCCATGAGTTTTACAGAAATGACTCTAGGCCAGCTTATCACATCCACTTCCAAAATGATTTTTCTTATCTGAACTGCTTGTTCTTCCACTTGATATGAGTGACTTTAGGCTGTTGTGTAATTATAGTTAATTATTTGTAACGTATTGCTTATGTACATACAATAGATTTCTTAACACTAGTGTTCATTAACTTTAGTCAGATAAGTTTTATCAGCCTAATTATGTAAACAGATATCTGATTTATGGTACATATGCAAACCATTTATATTTAATTCCTTTATAGAGCTTAGATACTTGTGTTTATTTATGAAATACTTATTTAGCTCAAACTTCTTCAGTAATGTGCAATAAAATTAGACCTCAACAAAAGGCAACTCTACTGTGTTCAGGTGGGCAGAGAGCAAGTAGCCAATTGTTTGGTTTTGTGCTTTAAAATATTATTCTCATTCACAGGCACACTAAGTTCCATCCTTTCAGCTATAAAATATTCATGCAAAATGTCTTTTTATTTCTTAAAGACACCTTATTTTAAACAGAAGTAATAGGAAGCAGAAAATAAGTGATGTTAAGCAACAGGTTTACTAACAAAATGAAACTAAGAACTGTACTAATGACATTTAAGATTCATGTTTTTAGATAAACCTAGATTTTGTCTACTTTATCATTTTGAAACAGGTATCTTATCCAGCATGGGGAAGTATCCTCCAGCCCATGAGTCAATATGTTCATATCTTACAACAGGACCAATGTGTCGCTATGCTTCAGACTTAAAGCCATTGTTAAAGGTTCTAGCTGGAAATAATGCATCTAAACTACATCTTGATAAGAAGGTATTTTTTTTAACACAAAGGAATTTGTATTTATACAATTAATATGAAAATTCCACAATAATGACCTGTTGTACTCTACTCTGTAACAAAATAGTTAAATTTCTAATTTAGGCCTGAATTAGAACTTTATAAACCGAGCAGTAGCAGACATTGTATATTCATGTTTAAAAACTAAAATTAACTAACTATGCTTGTTCATGGATATATGAACATGAAGTTAATCTTATGGTTACTTTGGTGGTTGTGCTTCAAGCTCTTTGGGTGCATCTTATAACCTTAGGGGTTAACCTAGGTATTGCTGTAAATCCAATTGAGAAATCAACGAAAGGAATTTATAACAAACTTTTATGTGAAAAAGTTGATAAGTGAAAAGAGATCCTAGTAGACTCTTGTGTATGATAATCTTTGTTTAACTGTATCTTGGGGTTTTTAATTAACTGAGACTTGTATTTCTCTGTACTGCAGATAACTTTGAGGGTACCTGGAACTAGGGATAGATGTACTTGTGTTAATTTATCATTCTGTTTGTATATGTTTCATTATTATCCAGAACACATTATCCAAGATTCATTCTTTTAATATATTAAAAACAAAATGTTGCAGTTGAAATAAGTGTTAATTTCACACATCCACAACTAATTCTGAATGTATCTCTACTTAGGTGTAAGTCAGGTAATAATGGACATTTACAAAAATTACCTATTTTACAGCATCATTTGTAAACTGAACATCAAAAGATCGTAAATGTTTTAATTATTTTGATTAAATGAATGTTGTATACACAAATGGCTCTTTCATAGAAACTTGTATCAGTTTGGCCTTGTCTGTTATTGTAAGACAAGACCATCTTAGAGGGTGACATAAATATTTGTATTGGTATAAATTGGAGGTTCTCTTCAAGGTCTTTCCCAGTTTTAACAGAAGAGATCCAAATGACAGGGTGTTGAAGGAAGCTATCTGGGCCCTTTTGCAAATCCAAAGCAGCAAAAATAATGAAGAAAGCTTCTCTTTTGCATCTTTTATTCTATTTTGAAACATTTGTTATGGGAGAATATTAATCAGACTATAAAAAAGTAATGAATATGGTTATAATCTAGTTTAAATGTATAGAAAAAAGTTAAGTTAAAAAATTGAGAAATTTTTTACTTTCTCAAGATTTTACTGTCAAACGTTCTAAAACAAAATGATAGCTACATTGTCATGAATTCAAAACTAAAGTTATAGGTTCTGCAAATTAAGTTATTTTATACCCAAAACACTAACATTGTAGTATAATACACTGTCACAAGTTTCTTCTTCAGTTCATTGATGTAATGAATAAGTGCTGCAAGTTTGAAAGTCTTCTTTGTCCTCTGACCAGTATTTATCTGCCACACACCTGAATCAGTATTGTCTAGTTCCAGGCACATTCTCATTGACAACTACACTTGCTTACTTAGAAAGACTCACTGACATTGACTTTTTTTTTATTATTTGTTTAGGCTTATAATCCTGTGCTACTCTGTTGTGTTTTAACTTTAAATATATAATTTTTAAAATTTTTGTAAGTTTTGTTTCCTGCAGTCATGATTGTACAGCAGCTTTGACTGTTGTCTGATCCTCAACAGAGTTGGTGCTGGACCATTTATACACACGTGCAGAACAGCTTCCAGAAGTGTACCAGCGAGTCAGTTTCTCTGTTTGATTTACACATTTTTTTGTAGTACCTGAACTTTTCTTTAGTCTAAACTTCTGAATACTGCATTCACTTTTAGTTTTAGTTGACACACTGCCAAATCACAACAGAGATTGGAACTTTCTTCAAGTGGGTGGTGTTTCTGAGCACCTTCATCTGTAATAAAAAGAATCAAGTTTTGAAAATTCAGAAAATGGCTAAGATGGGTTAGAAAAAGTACAATAATTATGTTATCAGTGTGAAAATAGTTTAAATTTTAGCTATTTTCTAATTTAAAATTTTGTTGAGTGTGTGGTATGTCTTAATATGTGGGAGTATTTTACTTAAAAATAATCCGTGATCCCCATGTCCTTAATAAATATCGTAAAAACTTGCATTTGTAGTGGCAAATGTGCATGGAGCCTTAGATTCCATTTTCTTTCTTTGTGTGTGTGTGAAACTTGGATAAAATATAGTTTTGACATTGTTATAATGGAGTTTTGTTATTGTCTGGTTAAAAAGTCTTTCCAATTTCATTCAGTCTATCATCTGCTGCATAATTTGGTTATTGCAACCTTTTCACATATTAGTGAGTTTTGATGCCAAGCTTATGAGAGGTTTTGGTAGTGTTAGTCAGTCTGTTTCCTGACATTTTTTTGAATGATAAATATAATCTCTTACATCTCAGACTAGCTACCTTAAGTCCTCCTTCATTCATTCTGTTGTGAATGTAAGGAACCATACATAACGTTTTATCTGAGGAATACTTCCGTATCTGATTTAAATTAAAAACGTTCATTTGTTGAAAGTTTTCTCCTGACCAGTTTTACACTAACTTTTACTATAACCTGTAATTTACACCCACTCTTATATATAATATATATTATATTATATATAATATTTAATTTATTGTAAAAACAAATTGTTGTAGTTTTTTCCTTTTATTTTATATTATCTTTAGTAAATTTTCATTCACTTACATTTATTTTATTAATTTGTGTTGTTTATCAGTGTTTTGTTATATTGTTTGTTTTGCCTAAATATAAGTATTTTTCAAGAATTAATGTGCATGTGATACAAAGTACATTTTCCCTTACTTCTGTCTCTTGTGTAGTTTTCTAGACCCTGCCTTACAAAGGGCTTTGTCCCAACATTTGTCAAAAATTGCTGTTTTTTTCCTTGATAATATTTTTTGGAATAATCAGTAATGTAGGTAACTCATGGATTATGGGATACCACATTTGGACCCTATGTCTGACTTTAAAGTGTGGTATGATACAGGCCTTAACAAATCTCAGGTTCCAGGTTGATATTGTGACTAAAAAATTTTATCATGGTACCTAGTATTTTCTCACATGTTATTCATAAATAGGGCTGTTCTAAAAAGTACTAGAATTTAAAACATTTCTGGACTCTCAAGAAATCCAACACTATTTTAGCATTCTTTGAGTCCTAAATCAAACTTTTTCTAGGAGTTTAATGGTGGATTCAGGATTTATTGGTTTTTTTAAGAATGAAGCACTATGGTTGCACAACACCTCACTAATTTTACACCATTTTGTTTTTCTACTTTTTTCTCAATTTAACCAGTCAGTGTGCATATTTAAACTTGTACTGGACCAAGAGTAGTTAGTTCAGGCAGTGTTATCAAGTAGTTGTTGATATCATGTAATTGTTACTATAACTTGTTAATGTGAAAGAAAATATAGTCTATTTCCTGGTACAAGCAGTAGTGAAGTTAAGTTTGGCACACCAAAGGCTTTTGCTTATCATTCTACATTGTTGTTGTGATGAGTAGATTAGACCTAATCTGAAACAACCTGTTTGTTCTGTTGATATCCCATTCATTTATTAATGCATTTTTCATTCAGGGCAAGAATCTACTGAAGTTAGTTACTTAGTCTATTACGTTAACTTCACATAGTGAAGTTTAATATATGTTACATAATGAAGTTTAGTAATGAGCCCTCTGTTAGTGAGAAACTGTATACATCATACAATAACTTCACAACCAACTCAATATGTGTTCCATAACTTTTCTATGTTGGACCTGGCTTATAGATCTGAAAATCATTGAAGTCTGGTATAATATAGTTCTTATGTCCTTGTTCTTTATGGACATATTTAAAAGTTCTCCTGGCAGTCAGCATCACTACAACAAAATGTAGGAGGGCAAGTAATATGATACAAATACACATATTATAGTGAATAAATATCTTGTATATTTGTTTGCCAGTGTAATTAATTTGTTTTACCTTGCTGGTTATACTCAGTTTATTCTCTACATAACATTTTCCAAATCTTGTCATATAGCAAAAACCTGTGGCTACCCTTTAGATTTCTGTCCACCCTAATGTCACACATTTACCTTTTGATAAAATTCTGGATTTTGTACATTGTTACCAAGAGGTATTATTTATAATTATATTATCTCCATAAGGCCTGTTTGTCATTTTATATTTATTTTTCAATTCTTGATGGTACTTTCAAATATTTTACTGAAAAGGTCTGAAAAAGAAAACCTTGGAATTCTGTGACATTACAAATCATGTGCTTTACATTAAAATAAATTTTACCTTTACCTTATTTGTAAGCATATTTTCATACATTTTATCTTTCTTTGAAGTTGACTAGGATATGGAAGGTGAATTTTAGTAAATGATTTTTAGAGGTAGTTCCAAATTTATACCAAGTTATGAACATTAACCATTTTCATTTTTGACTCTTTTTGCATTTCAAAACTTAATTTAATTAAAAAACTTTACCAATGTATATGAATACACATCACATGACAAAACTGTTTTTATAATTCATATTTTCTGGGTTTTTATGAAGTTCTTAATGTTTATATTCTATGCCCCTGACATGCTTATACACTAAATGCTTTAAAACTGAAGAGAGAGACATGAAAATATTAACGAAACAAAAATTAGACTATATTGCAATTATTTCGGTCTCTTTATCAATACTGCATTTAACAGTGAAGAAAAAGTAGCATTGTTCATTGAAATAGTAGACTTGCATAGTCTCAAACCAGTTCATTACATTTCATATTTTTCAGCTTGTCATTTCACTTTTTATTAATGATTTTGCTACAATTAGCATTAGGTTACAGAACAGAAAAAAAATGTTATTTTTTGTATGGAGACAAAATCTGTTTCTTTAAAATGTTTTAAAGGTTATATGTATAAAAATATATATGAAAAGTTCTTTTAGCATAAATCACCTTTTATTCAAACTGGTATAAATTTATAGACCAATTTCTGTTAAAAGGAATTAATTAAAGACTTTTGATATTTACTTGGTTTGCCAATTTTTTTTGAAGAGATAGAAAATAAATTTGGAATTATAGTAAACATTATGTAGAATTTGTAGATATGAGATTGGTTACTTTAGCTGAGCTCTTAAGCAGGGGTTTAGGTACAATACTACAAAGACGTGTATGTTATATTAAAAAAAAAAAAAATGCAAATAAGCACTTTACGTGACAACCACAGATGATATTAAGTCATGGTGAAATGGCATATACCAGATTTATATATTTAATTTGCTTGGTGTTTTGTAGGTAGTGTAATGCTACCAAAAATTGATTGCTTTTGGGAAAGATGTGAATCGTCTTGGTTGTGCATAGCTATCCAGAAATAGCTTTACAAATCAAAGCCCAGCAGTCATTAGTAAAAGCACCTTGTACTAAGTGAAAGTTTTGCAAACAAAATTCAGCATCAAAACCAGCCCACATGTCCCTGGAAATTGCACACAATATCTTAAAGTGAGATGCTCATCTGAAAAAAAGAGACTAACTATGTGTACACACGTTTTTCACACAACATATTCAAAAAATGAAGACCAGCTATTGAAAACTACATAAGCATTATATGTATACATAGCTAGAGAAAAATGGCATTTTGTTGTTGATGAAGCATGTGTGTACAATGGTATCTCTAAAAGAAACTGTCCATTTGTACTTTTTATTAAGTAAACAAATTTCCAAAGTGATGCACAGCTCATTATAAAACTTTTCTGGAAGGAATGGATGAGAGTGAACAGAGAGGTCAAAGTAAATTGCTTATTATCAGACCAGTGAATTAGATACTTTGTACCACACAGAAATACTGAACTTGTATGGAAATGAGGCTAATGGGGTATGAGTTTACTAAAATAAGACCACGAGTTTTACCTCCCATTCAATCACTTCACACCTCGATGAGTTTAAGAATGAGTCTGGTATTCATGATATTTCACATAAAAACATACAAGTAAAAGTCACCAACCATAGTTCCTATTGATTTCTGTTGAAATTTGTGCTAAAAAACTGTTTTCCATATATACTAGTTGAATTATGGAAAGTATTTAGGGAGGAATGGCATACTTTGGTTCTGACAGCCCTGTGATCAATATGTGGTGATGACTTAAAAATGAATGTACTGAACTTTCTTTGTTATGATGGAGTTTTAAATATCAAGGAGTTTGAGTTTGTTTTTCTTCACATACTCATCCATTAGATAAAGTAAATTTGTATTTCGTTGTTTTCTCTTAACCTATCTGTTAAACCAACATGTGCTCCACTGTTGGGGCAAATTTAACGATATATTTCATAAACCTACACATGCAACACCTTAATATTTAAGACTTTATTTTAATGTTCATGTCTAGGATATTAGAGGCACTAACTTTTAACGTGTTCTGCTGCAACTTCTAAAGATACACAGAATTATAACTAGCATGTTTGTCCATGTGTTAACGAGGTTTTGTACAAAATGGAACATGATTTTTTTAAAATTTAATTATATGTTTATATTCAATTTTAAAGACAATTAATATTGTGATAGCAATACTTAAGGTTTTATTAATGAAAGATGTATATAAAATTTGGCGTCTTACAGGTAAACCTGTCACAACTGAAAATTTATTACATGGATAATGATGGAGGAAATCCACATATAACTAAAGTACATCCAGAAGTACTTGGAGCTCAGAAAAAGGTACACACAACTCATGCTTTGTATGTTTCAACTTCTAATTAGTGGTTGAAATAATACAATGAAGATTGAATTTCTGGTTTCTTTTAAACATTTTAGTTTATTCTAGCATGACTTTCTGTTAATAAATGTTAATAAATTTTAGCTATGTGTGTTACTTGTAACAGTTATATGTATAACATAGATGTACATTCCTCATCTAGTGCTGTTCTGTGCAAGTTTGAAATATTGAAGAAATAGTTTTTCATCTCAATTTCACTAGTTTCAAATAAGTAATGAAATATTAACATATCCTTTTGTTGGGTTTTTTCATTGTGTATTTAAATTCAAAGTGAATGCTGAAAGAATTGTTCACTTTTACATATGTGATTAAATGATTCAATTAATTACTGGAAAGGAGTTAATCTTTCATGCAAATAATTGTAGATGAAGGAAAATGTTTCTTTTTTAGTCTTAAGTGATCCTTTATCTTATTTTTGTTGAGAAAGAATATGTTTTTATTTTGTATTTTTTAGATCTTAAATTGTTTTTGAAATGTCTACATTTTTCACAACTTGTAATGTATCATACAAATATGTTTACGAGAGTGAAATTAGGGAGTTAAATTGATGTAAAAAGGTGCAGGTGAAGTATTTAATTGAAGAAAATACACACACACACTTACATATAACTGGTTTTGTAAATGTTACTGGTAACAGTTACTGACAAAAGTACATCATCAATTTCTATCTGATTAATAAAGGTCCACTTTTGAAAAGTACTCATGTTATAGGATTTTGCATGTCATAAAGTGTTTGAACTTTAGTTTTCATAATGTCATGGTTATGGGTATTTTTGATGAAGGAATCATTTCTTATCATTTCATTAGTACCAAAGACTGTCTCTGTTCTGTTTTGATATTTCCATCAAAAGTTAGTAATTGTGTGCACACTTCACTCTGTTGTAAAGTTATATAGGTGTATAGCTATACTTGATGTAAGCTTGTAGAGCTCCATGCATGTGATTATTGTGGATTCCATCAGACATTTTCAGTTTATTTATAAAATTTCACCTTTTATTTATTTTATAGGTTCTTGTTCATTTTGAAAAGAACTTTGGCATCAAGCCTTTAAAGGTTTCCTTGACCAACATGAAGTTTGCATTTAAGATGTGGAACAGTAAGATGATGATGACAAAACAACCAAGTTTTTCATCAGAGATGGTGGAAAGAAATGGAGAACTCAATACCTACATGGAACTTTTGAAATGGTGCTTCAAGTTGTCAGATCATACATTTCCTGCCATTGGATTGTCACTCTTTGAGAAACTGCGGAGCTGTCAGAGTCCAGAAGAGACGCAGTATTTTGTGGAGATGTGTGATCAGCTTCAACTAGAATTTCAAGAGCTGTTAGCAGATGATGGTGTTTTCCTTTATCCTCCACACCCAGAACCAGCACCTTGTCACAATGAGCCAATACTTAAGTTTGCTAACTGTGTTTATACAGCAGTGTTTAACAGTCTTGGGCTCCCAGCTCTTCAGTGTCCTGTAGGACTTAGCCAGTCAGGCATTCCACTAGGAGTTCAGATAGTGACTGCAAAGTACAATGACCATTTAACTTTGGCAGTTGCTACAGAAATTGAAAAGGCTTTTGGTGGATGGATCAATCCAAGCATGTGGCAGTAAACTGATAATGATTTTTAGTTTAAACGTGATGAGAGAACAACACATTGATCTACAAATGGCTAAATGTTTGAAAAATTTATAACAGATAGGTAAAACATAATAGTGTTACAGCACAGAATATTGGGTTGTTTCTGATTACAATCAGGTAAATACCAATAACTAGCAGTATTGAGTTCCAAAGTGAGATTCTAAAATAGTATTTAATAACAACAATCTTTAAAACATTCACGACTGAAAGTAACACAATGGCATGCAACAGTGAATTCTTCCAGATTTCGTGTTGTCCCTTATAACTTAGGAATGCTTAACCAACATAGGGCCTGCTAACTGTTCTGCTATAAAGATCTACACCCATCATTAAAAGAAATTAACATTCTTATTGTAGGCTGCACTTTTGGACAGATGGTACAACAAGTAACTTAATTCATCAATAGGAAATTATTGAAATATTACGGGAAAGAAGCTATTATTTTGACAAATTCATTATGAGCAATTGGCTCATAAATTATGGAAGTTATGATTTGCAATAAAAGATGTATAAGTACAAAAGTAACACAATCATCAGTTTAACAGTCAGAGTAAATCCTACCTTTGAATGTATAGAACATTACTCCTAAAATCAGTGATGTTGAGAAACCCACTTGTTGAGAAATTTATATGCAAAAACGGCTCGTTTGAGTTGGGTTCGCTCTTCTATGTAAAATATTTTTTCAAAAGTTAGCTGTTTTTGCATATAAATTACTCCTAAAACTAAAAATCTAGTTAGATTCTTAAAATGTGTGAAAAGAATATGGGACCTTTCAGAAATAAGTGGTGTGTTACAGAAACTGCAGTATAGCTTTTAAGTTTTGGGTGTTTCTTTTGTACAAAAAAAAGTTATTTACTATGGCTTCAGGATTAGTGTGATGGACATCATCTATGGCCTATATCCTTTTTTCTGTACAAGTACACTTGGGAATATATGTACATCGTGATAGTCCCATCCAACATTTTTATTTTTTATTACAATATCCTAAGAGTTAGTGGTAGATGATCTTCACTAGTTGCCTTCCCTCTAGTCTTTTATTTGAAACTTAGGGATAGCTAATGCACATAGTCCTTGTGTAGTTTTGTTAGTGGTAGATGATCTTCACTAGTTGCCTTCCCTCTAGTCTTTTATTTGAAACTTAGGGATAGCTAATGCACATAGTCCTTGTGTAGTTTTGTTAGTGGTAGATGATCTTCACTAGTTGCCTTCCCTCTAGTCTTTTATTTGAAACTTAGGGATAGCTAATGCACATAGTCCTTGTGTAGTTTTGTTAGTGGTAGATGATCTTCACTAGTTGCCTTCCCTCTAGTCTTTTATTTGAAACTTAGGGATAGCTAATGCACATAGTCCTTGTGTAGTTTTGTTAGTGGTAGATAATCTTACTAGCTGTCTTGTTCTAGTATTGTATTTGAAACTTAGGGATGGCTAGTGCACATAGTCCATGTGTAGTTTTGCATAAATATCTGTAGCACACTTGTTTACTTTGAAATGTAAGTTTTAAAATGAAAACAACATTTTTCTCATATTTTATTGCTCATTCATTTTAAAACTAGATCCGTACATTTAGTGTTCAGATCTTGTTCATTTTTACAGTTCTGTGAAAGAGTAGAAAAGTGAACATGTAAAAGGGTATACACAAACTTTCATATGTAAAATAGGGAGTCAATTTTTATGATAGCTTGAAACCTCGTTTATGCAAAATGTACACAATTTTCAATTTTATCAGGAGGAGTGTATGTAAGAATTGTAATGTATAGAAGTTTTTCTATTATGTGCTAGCATTATCCTAGTGAATATTGTGTTGTAATAAATTTCTCTTTGATTGTTTTACATACACTACAAACATAGCCAATAGTAATTACATGAAACTTGAACTTTCCTGTGATTAGAAACCCTTTGTTATTATAACAAAACTCTTAATTAAAGATAAGTAAATGACAAATCTTCCTTTCAAGGAAATGAAAAATCTATCCCATATTGCTTTAAAATGTAACTCTAAAAAACAAGAAGTTCTTTGGCCCATCTAGGCCATCCTGAAATACTAAACACTAAAAAACTCCCAAACATGGTCACCATTTCAGCTGTGGGGGCATTATAATGTGATAGTTAATTCCACTGTTCATTGGTAAAAGAGTAGCTCAAGAGCTGGAGGCAGATGGTGATGACTAACTGCTTTCCCTCTAGCCTTACACTGCAAAATTAGGGACGGCTAGTGCAGGTAATCTTTGTGTAGCTTTGTGCAAAATTCAAAAAACAAACACTAAAAATCAAAGTAATCCCTTATCAATGATATGTTTATCAAAATTTCATTTAACCCCTTTAAATTTACTGCAACTACCACATCTGAAGGCAATTTGTCCAAAAGGCCAACTGCCCCATTAGAAAAATAAAGTTTATTACCTGAACATGACTCCTGCTCTACCAACATTTTTATTTCTTTCACATAGTTTTACCATCCTTACCATTAAGTATGAAAAATATGATGCATCAACATTTTCAGTTCCCTTTACAATCTTAAATGCCTTAATCAGATTCCCTCTTATTCTTTCTTCTCTTTTCAAATGAACATTTTTATAATCTTCACATATCATTGCGTGACAACTCCTACATTCTAGTAACCCTCCTCTGAACTCCTCCCAACAATGCAGTGTTCTCAGATACAGAGCCTAAGACTGAACATAATACTCCACATGTGGGAAAACCAATTACCTGTACAATAACATTATAACCTATTTAGATTTGTATTCAATTTTTCTGTAGGGGCAAATTAAATCCTATTTGCCCTACCATTAATAATAGCACATTGGTTGGATGGCTGAAGAGATTGATCAACTAGAACACCCTAGCACTAGATTATTCCTGTCAGAAATTAAATTAATTCGGACATTGATCTCGCATCCAATACCTTGCGTTTATTATAATTAAAAGCCGTCTTCCATTTATTTGTCCAGTTCTCCAAACAATCTAAATTATTTTATATGCAGAAATATTTAACATTTTCACTGGGACTGTTTGGAAATTCAAGGGTCCAAAATTATTTTTCCACTATGATTAGTCCAAGCTTTGGGACCATAGATGCCATATAATAATGATAGTCAAATCCCGTTATTTGATAAAACAAGCTCAAAGTTTGCAGATAGCGCTTTGACTACCTTTTTTATTTCTGATCTGTGAGTTCAAAATTAAGAACTATGCATAAGTATTTCTTTAGCATTATGCAAAATTTCTGAAATAAATCTTGCAGATAGTATTCCTTAAAAATTGATTGTTGTCCCTACAATAAGATATCAAATCAGATATTGAATGGAACTCGAACCAAAATGAATTCATCATTATGTGTATCGCAGATAAAGTGTTAATACCAAATAAAAATTGCTGAAGTTAAATTACACGTGTCTGTGCACTCAGTTTTATGAAATGTTTGATTTTATAGTGATTATATGAAATTTGTTGCGACAGTTAAATAAATACATTGAAATGTGTGATTGTTTTCGTGTCAGTTTATAACATTCGTATAGAAAATGGTACACAATTCCCTTTATACTTTTAATAAAATGTAATGAAAATTATTTTTCTTTTGTGTACCCTACCAAAACTGTAAATACCCGTTTGTCATATTTCTACGTGTTTCACGCGATATTTGTCCTAGTTCAAAAGTCCTGATTTATTTCACAGTTTAGAGTGTTTGTTTTTATCAAAGCTGTGTATAGAATGTTTAAAATTGGGGTTCCAATTTGTGAGATCAAAAGTCAACGCATATTGAGCGAAAAATAAATGCGCAAGGAAACGCTGCGGGTGGTGCTGGGGACGTGTAATTATTCCCAGCTAAAAAATGCTAGTGTATCATCAGATGAATGTATACATTGTAGAAAACGTTAATGAAATTTCACAAACAACTGCGTAATAACTATATAAGTATTATTCCTTTCCATTACAAAATTAGGGGGTTCGTGCCTGCTGGTATATGCCAATAACCTAGCATCTGATTTATGAATCTGTATAGGTAGATCTTATTGACCGACCACCCAGATGAAAACGTAAGCCTACCCATTAATGCGATAAAGCTGAAATTAGTTTTACATCACAAAAAAGACGATTCTACAGAATATTTTGGTTGTCATCATGGGAGTTTTAAAGAATTGTAATATATGTTTCGTAAGTTCATGAATTTTGGAATTTCTTGATGATGAAAAACCCACTTGAAATAAAATTTTATCTCAGAACGGCTGGTATGGGAATTAACACTTCTATTGATGAGCAGAGAATAACGTTTCGACCTTCCTACGTCATCTTCAGGTTAACAAAGAGAGCTAAGAAGTAACCGTTGCCGGACACATGTCTCAGGGACGAGAATATGAAGAGGTACGGAATTGTAGGGGGCGTTGCAGTTGAATGTTAGGTTATTAATTAGTATAGGTGTTCCTCTATATTTAAGTTGCTGTATAAGTATGGCTTCTTTGATCTTGCGTTTGTTTATATTTGTTTCCCTAATTAGTATCTGGGTGTTTTTTATGGTTATGTTCTGTTTATGTGGTTTGTAGTGCTCAAAAACTTGTGAAGGTGTTTTTTTGTGTTCCCAAATCAGATATATTGTTCCTGTTTATATAACATATGAACCCAGATGGTTGGCATCTCTGCAATTGCTGGATTCACATCTACAGAACACACAGTTTGTTCAATCACGTTAACTCGATACACCCCAACATTATGCTGATCAGTGAACAGGAAAAAACTAACCAAATAGCATTTCTTAACCTCAATATCACTGAACTGATACACAATTCAAAACAGAAGTCCACAGAAAATTCACCCACAGTGGACTATACATTCCCTGGGATTCAGCACATGAAACAAAACATATTAAGAAACCAAATAAACACAGCCACAAAACTATGCTCACTCGATGAAATTAACAAAATAAAACAATTCATCAACAAATTTCCTCCAAAAATCGTTGAAAACATTACGCACACACCTAGATTAACAACACGGTCAACGATAAAAACAAATCCCCCCCCAAACAAAACAAACAAACTACAAAACATTATACTGATGCTTACCACATATTCCAGATATCAGCAAAAATATAACTAACATTTGGAAAAATTTAACATTCCACTGAACACCAAATTTATTTAAAAACCAGGTACAAAACTAAAGTCTATATTATGTAAAAACTAGCCTGACAAACACCACACCAACATTATTTATAAAATACAATGCAACAGCTACCACGACTTCTATATTGGAGAAACAAGCAGAAAAATGGAAACCAGATTCAAAGAACAACAACAAAAAAAAAAGTTTTAAACACTGCATATCAAATAAACACAACCATAGAAAACACCCAGATACTAAGTTGCAAAACAAACGCAAAATCAAAGAAGCCCTACTTATACAGCAACTTAAACTAATATAAAGGAACACCTATACCAATTAATAACATAACATCCAACTGCAACGCCCTTTAAAATCCTGTACCCCTTCATATTCTCGTCTCTAAGGCGGGTCCAGCAACGGTCACTTGCAAACTCTCTTTGTTAACCTTAAGATGACCTAGGAAGATCGAAACGATGTTCTCTGCTTATCAATGAAAGTGTTAATACCCATACAAGACGTTCTGAGATACAATTTTTGAATTTGTCAGTTACGCGTGCGTTAAAGGGCAGGTTTCCCAGATATTTCGTATTGACTGACAAGCTGTGACCATCGAATATCAGTCATTGTCATGGTTAGTAACTGGTATGGTCACTTAAATCTAATTGATAATTTTTGGGGGTCATATTAATAAGAGTGCTGCTAGTTATGTCAACAGTTTCATAACGAGAGGTGAAACTATAAATTGTATTCGTACTTTTGGTTCATTCTTTATTTTTAACCACCAAAGTTCTTGTGCTTTTTGATGTGTACTAAAAATATTCATTGTTCATAAAAACCTGGCTTGGTGTTTTTCTTTCTTTATCAACTATAACTCTGTGCATAATTTTGATAGCGTTTTTGAACTTTTTATTTTTGGTCTAATTGCTTACGTGGAAGAAAAATTATATATTACTAGCAATTCGTACCTAATTCAACATTTACATCTTTCATATGTATTTGTAATATATACGACAGGAATAGGCTTTCATTAAGAACGACGGAGTTTAGGAACATTTATTTGAGAGCCCCCTAGTGGCACAGTGGGTTTCGATAGTCTTGGTGGATAGAGCACAAATAACCCATTATGTAGCTGTATGCTTAACTGCAAACACTTATTTGAACTTAACCTCGGACCAATATTTGTTGAAAACATGTTTCGACTAAAGGCATTCTGATCGTTTTATTTTCTTCATCGAAAACGGGCGAAAGAAACTGGATAACAATTAAGGTGGTTATGAAGTTAATAAATCAGTTTATGAATCCTGTACTTGGAGTAAGATTATAACACTCAACCTTTAAGTATGGGTGTGGGATCTTAGTATCATAACTTAAGCCTAATCCATGATCCAGAGGTTAATCTACTGATCGTGCATCGTTCGCATCTTGTTATCGCAGAAATAATACGTCACATTAGTTGTGACGTCAAATTTCCCTCGTTGGTTATCTAAACGTTGGTGACCAGTTGCTTGCTCTCTAGTCTATCAGTTTAAATTTAGAGACGGTCTATGTTTAAAGCTGTAATAAATAATTATAGAACATTCGACTTGTGTATTAAAATAATCAGACGTCTCCCTTAAATCATTAATAAAAAGTTCAGCATATTAAAAATTACTGTATTAAAAGAAAAGTATATTACCTTTAAATACGGACTTCTGTACATAGATTTCAGGATCTTCCTTCATTAACTCCAGTGTTGATTATAGGGAAGAACAAGGGATAGTTGAAGCAGATAATATATTTTGAGATATTTCGACTAAAAGATTAAACAACCCAATTCTCCACGTTTTGATATCTCTAACCGCTTTCACAGTGGTTAATATATATATATATATATATATATGTATGTGTATTTAAGTAGTAGAATGGAATTAGACAGTTACCGGTAAATATACCTAAAGATATGGAGGTGTATATTATATATGTAATTCTTCTTTTAAATCATATTATTTTTATACATCTGTCTGTTTTCAAACGTTCTTTACTTACTATTATGGTCCGGCATGACCAAGCGTACTAAGGCGTGCGACTCGTAATCTGAGGGTCGTGGGTTCGCATCCACATCGCGCTAAACGTGCTCGCCCTTTCAGCCGTGGGGGCGTTATAATGTTACGGTCAATCCCACTATTCGTTGGTAAAAGAGTAGCCCAAGAGTTGGTGGTGGGTGGTGATGACTAGCTGTTAAATTAGGGACGGCTAGCGCGGATAGCCCTCGAGTAGCTTTGTGCGAAATTCAAAAACAAACAAGCGTACTATTATTTTCCGGTTTGTTTGAACAATTTAAATTGAAGAATGTTTGATACTATTCTCAGTATGATTTGGATCGCAGTTTTAGACACATGTATAACGTTGCATTAACCATTATGTGTTCCAGTTTAGTTTCAACTGGATTAGCGAACTTGTATGACGTCAAAACCTCCTAAAGAAACTGTAATAGGAAGATAATTATTAACTAAAGATCCGTTCTTGAAATATAGGTCGTTATTATATTTTCACTAATAGTTGTTGTTTGGCTCAAAGTTGCACAGTGGGCTATGTATGACCTGTTCACCACGGAGGGTTAAACCTTGTATTTTAGCATGTAAATCTGTAGACTTATCTCTGATCCACCGAGGGAAACATTAATATTGGATTTGTTTATATCTTGTTCTTTCTTCAAGGTTGCTTTCAGTAACATTTCTTGTAAGTAACTTTTATTATTGTTATTGCCCTCTGGTGGCTCATCTGTAAATTTACGAACTTGCAATACAAATATCCAGAGTTCGATTTCCTGTAGTGGAAAGAGATCTGTTAAACCCTTTTGTAGCATTATTTTGTACTCAAGGTCATTTCAAACCATTGGTTTTGTTCGTAGGTTTAAGACTAATTTAATTCTAATAAGCTAGACTGCCCAACTGTAACCTTTATCATGGTGCGGTAGTTCTTATTCAGACAAAAGCAAGAAGTGGAACTTTTACCTAAATGTGGACTGATTAGCGAGTGTTAGAATATGGAACAGAAAATTAGTATATATTTTTATATTATGAAACATATTTAGTTCTGGTCTGTGTAGGCTTTGATCAGAAGTAGTGAGATAGCGATTTCTACTTTTTTGTTATTGTTTTATCTCAAAAATGAAATTTTAGTTATATTAAATAGTTAATCACCTTCCAGCCAGGGTACGTTTAATAATGGTTATATTATGAAACTGACACAAGCTAACCCTACAGGTGACATACAGATATTAATGTGGAATGTTGTGTAAATTAACTATTTACATGAGATGTAACCTCGTGGTTTAACCACTAAATAAAATTTTTTCATTGATATTAAACGTAGGTTTTTTTTTTTCTCATCTTCTAGTCCTTTCTTCTAATTGCTTTATTTAGTGAAATAATTAATAATGCAAATATTTATGTTGTGCTATTTCCTTACGTTTGTATGAGGTTCTGAGCAGGTGCGGATTTACTAACTTTTGTTTCTTTGTAAGTGAAAGAATTTGTATTCCATCTGTTTTAATGTTATGTTTTTAACTTTTGTTGTTACACTTTAAGAAATTATTGTTGCTCGAACTAAGCTGTAGCAGCGTTTTTCTGTAGTTCGTTACAAAGTTACTATTAATTTTAGCAGTGGGGGATTTATTTTGTGATGGGCAATTCCACTACTCATTGCTTTTGTTTGTTTGTTTTATGAATTTCTTGCAAAGCTACACGAGGGCTATTTGCACTAGCCGTCCCTAATTTAGCAATGTAAGACTAGAGGGAAGGAAACTAATCATCAACACCCACCGCCAACTTTTGGGATACTCTTTTATCAACGAATAGTGGGATTGAACGAAACATTATAACTTCCTCACGGCTGAAAGGCCAAGCATGTTTGGTGTGATGGGGACTACTCGTTGGTAAAGAGAATTTCAAAAGTTGGTTGTGACTAGTACTGACAAGCTGCCTTCCTCTGGTCTATCATGGTGGATTATCGTAAGTACATCTCGAGTAGCATTGCACGTAAGTCAACAAATAAACAAATGTCAAATGATAAATAGAATATCTGAACAATGGCGTGTACTAAGCATTGTAGACAGTGCTCAAATTGAGGAGGGAACGAAGGGGAACACTGTTCTCTTGTTAAAACAAGGATAATAACTTTTGATCTGAGTGTCAAATACTTGATTCTAAGAACATGCACCTGTGAGTTAATTTCTGGTGTTCCCTGAAACTTTGGAACTCCTCAATAAGATAAGAACTTTATAAATACCTTTACTTAGACTTTAGCCCCTAGTGGCACACAAGTATATTTGTCGGATTACACTGCTATAAAATGGGTTTCGATGTTGAGTTTTGTACTTAACTACAAACAATCAAAAATGTAGACTTCTTACAGGACGTATTTTATATTCTTTCTTGACCACGCAGGTGGCAGAACGTTTTTAAGAAACATTTTGAAAGTATGTGTTTTAGTATTTGGGATATTATATTTGTGCTAAGTAAAGGTAATTTTGTATTACTAAATAGAAGTGTGTTTTTACTTCCTAATTCTCTTCGTTTACAGATGGCACTTCTATAATTGTCCTGATAATGTGTCATTAATTTTGAGACATTTTCCATGCGTGGTAGGGTTAGATTTGTCCGTGAGCTTGACATTTACAGCGGTGTTGTATTATTATGAGTTTATTCTATAAGAAAGGTTTGTACCGATGTTTTCAATTATACCAACACTCGTTATCCGTAAAAAAAAAAACCGAATGTGAGCAGTTTCTACAAGTTTTTTCAGATGGCACTGCAAGCGCTGTAATCAGTTAACTTTACAATGTAAGGTGGTAGAAAGATTGATAAGGGAAATATAATACCAGCTAACAATAAAACTGCCAAAAGTTCTTACGAATGATAAGATCGAGTGATAAACTGAATAAGGAAACTCAATAATTTGTCGTATCAGAGGCGATAAAATAATTGTATGACGTACTATTTAGAAATATAATAAAAGATTAAGGCGTCAATGATTTTATTATTATGGTACATTATTGTTTCTCAAACAAAATTCAAATATAAGGCGAACATTTACTAAATGTTTACATAAAAGATCTTGCAGAGTTTCCAGTTTTATTAGTTTAACGAAATATAAAAATACTTAACGTTAAAATGTTTTCCCAAAAGATTAAATTAATAAAGAAAGAAATATAAAGATTTGTTACATAGAAACAGGTGTTGCTGATATATATAATTGTGTAATTTAATTCCAAAAAGATAGTAAACCGTCATACACCTCTTCAGGAAAATAACCTGCCCCGGGTGAGGCTCGAACTCACGGCCTTCAGATTATGAGACTGACGCGCTGCCTACTGCGCTACCGAGGCATATGTAACAATTGTCTTCATTTTCAATTTAATATGTAATTATGATTTCATACTTTTATTTGTACAAATATTTTTTTTCTAGTGATAGGCCATAAAACATCGTTAACAAGCCTAGCACGAAATTATAACTATCGCAAGATGATCCTTATCCCTTAATTAACTTTATTTTTATTTTTTCATAAATTTTTAAATTGAACTGTAATCTGAAAGTGGAAAGAAAATAATCTGAACTGTACCAGCAAGGTCCTTCCACGATAACTGCCCCAAGTCTTACTGTGAAGAAAAACAATTTTCAGTGTTTCGATTTATAGGGGGGGAGATATCAACGATCATGACAAATATGTGTTATGAATTACCTTCCGTGTGCAGTAGTACTTGTTCAACATGTATTTGGATGGCTTTATTAATGAATGCATAGTTACTTTAAGTTTATTATTTAATTTACTTTTATACAAGTATAAATTTCTTTTACGCACAATACAATGCACGTTTTTATAGAGGAAAAACATTAGAAACAAAATTAAAACAATAAAAACAGGAAAGCACAAAAGTTGAGGAATAAAACCTTTTTTCAATATTCACTGAACGGTCGGAAGGGCTTAATTTTGGGCCTCTTCCTGCAAACAGGGCTGTTTATTTTCTGAACAGAACTTGTCCAACAATCATATTTCATATACAGATCTCATAAACTATTAATTTTAAAGCAAAGGACTGACGAGTCATTGAAAAAATAAAATATTAAAACTTTTCGAATTGCTTTTTGTTCATCACAGCTCAAGAGGGCTTTTGTTTAATATCAAAACTCGTCAGTTTGTGTGGATTAAGTGATAAAATATTCAATGAAATGCTAATTACATATACAGGATATCATTTATTAAATTACTGTTTAAATCTCGAAATGTTTTGTTTGTCTATTTTGTTGAATTTCACACAAAGGTACGAAAATGTCATCAGTGTTAGCTGTCTTTTAATTTTAAAGTAATAGACGTTAGGGACAACAGCTAATCAATATAATTTATCGCCAACTGTTGTGCTACTTTTTAGCAACAAACAACCGGCTTAACCATCACATAATAACACCCACGCAGCTGAGACGGAGAGGATGTTTAGTGACAGGTTTTAGTTCCATCACTCGCAGGTTACGAGTTAAGGGCTCCAGTGCCGAAAACTTTATGGCGGTGGGGTCATCTGCAAATAAAACTAATGTTATTGTTACTAGAGGTTCTATAGCTCATAAATCTTGTTTATGTAAATCACGTTTTACACAAATTCTGCGACCTGGAAACGGCTCTTGCTATGGTTGTTACTTGTTCCTCACTTCGTTGTCTACTTATTTAGGGTCTTCTTTTAAATAAGTTCTTTAAAATACTAGAAAATAGAGAGAGAGAGGGAATGATATATTGTGGACCTGCCCTATGATAATATCACTAATGTCATTTTGGGTCAAATTCAAAATCATGTCCATCAAACTTTCCATTGAACATCAATAACAAAAGAACCATTTTAAGACAAAAGTTACAATTTCTGCTTTACCACAACGACAAAATTAAATTTGGATATAACGTTTTGTTTCGTGACTCTTTAGACTTGTGTCAAAGTTGAAATGTCTGTTCATTTCATTCTTCCGTAAGTAGTGTAGAATATATTTTTAGTTAGGCATACTGAGGTGGTGTTTTTTATAAATTTTCGTGTACGTGTTTCCCGCTTGAGGTCAATGACAAAATTTCATTGTTTGTTTTATTAATTTCGCTCAAAGCTACACAACAGCTATCTACGCTACCCGTCCCTGATGTAGCTACTCTTTTATCAACAAATAGTGGGATTGACCATATATTATAACGCCCATAAAGCTGAAAGAACGAGCATGTTTGGCTTGAAGGTGATACGAATCAGAGAACTTCATATTACGTGTCACATGCTCTAATCACCTGGGCATGCGAGACCATCAAATTTCGTAAACTTACAACGTTTGAAAAGAATACAGACGCTTGTACCAAATCAAGGTAAAACAGATGCGTGTATAAGTTGGTATTATTTGAATATTCACTACGCGTATATGTTACTTGCATTTCCGGATTGTGACATTCTGAGGACCTAAGCTATATGAAGTTGTAAAGCTTTATAGGATTAAAATAATAAGAGTGAATTATTTTTTTCTTCTTTTAAGTGGCTAAAAAATCCTATATATTTTGAGACTCTAACCTGTAGCTTAGTTAGCTTAAGCCTTAATCCAGCACTGGTTATTTGGACTAATCACTGACATATGTAATCCAAGGATTGAGAAATACTGCACTAGGGTCATTTTTTATTTTAAGTAAGTACGTCACAACATTTTATTTCTTTTATTCTTACCTTGCTAATACGTAATTATTTTTCCTTGGAAATAAATCAGTTTTGATATTATTCTATTTCAGATTCTTTTTGTTATCACCAGAGAAAAAGCATTTGAAAAGGTAACATGTGACGTATAGGTCTACTCAGAGCAATATACATGGATTTAGGTCTACTGTAGTATTTGATTCATCGCATCCTCTGCTGTGAATTGTATTTCCATCTGCTCTGGGTCATTAGCACAGTCTGGTTCAGCAAACCAAAGTAATACAGTTAGGCGTCTAATAGTGGTATTGTGTTTATAATATTTATGAGGTTTCTGTGTCTTTATCGTTATTTGCAAGTTAAAAAGGCCTCAGAAGTATTTGTTTACGTTTCATAATATCATAGTAAGTAAACAGTAACTGATAAATCTAAGCTTTAAAAAGAAATTATAATCAACACCTAAAAATTATTGAATAAAAAACGCTTGTCTAACGTAAAACAAATAAAACAGATTAAGTAGTGATTTATATTTTCCGAGAAAGTGGCTGTCAGTAGTTGTCATAGGCGTAAAAAAATAATTCGAATTAAAAATTGTTCCTAAACATTGTAAATCTAAAAACTTGGTAAAACAGACTGCAGGACACATTGTGTATTATTAACAGGAGTGATGGTTTAGTGATTTTCAACGTATGAAATTTTAACAGTCCATTAACAAATATCTAAAATATAACATACTCAGTTTTGATTTCTTTTCTATTTTTTTAGTCTTCTCACCGAAAGTATGGAAACTTTATTTGATATAAAACTACACTTAAGTTTTATAGAATTTTCTACGTTCAGTACACTGGTAAATCTTTACAATTTATAATTACATGTCAAATTTGTAATAAACATAACAAAATCTTCAAAGTTATTCAATAAAACTTCTCAATTTTGATCAAACCTTTTCCGCACGCCTGTGTAAAAAAGTCACATGAGTTACCTGTCCAAGATTATTACTACAGCTTCACTTAAGAGTAAAAGTCGACCGTTTTTAGTTTTGTGTCATTCGGATTAAAGGTGTCCAGATACATAAATATTTGTTAGATTAATAGCTTCTAGCCCAAATTTGTAAATGAGTCGTGTGCGTGAATGGTTATTATTCATTTCGAACTTTTAAGCACAAATTTGCTCAATTTGATGACATTCTCTAAATTAAAGAGCATTTAGCTTTACGTGATATTAACAGAGATAATGATACTTGATACGGCTGTACCGAATGTCTGAGGGCGATGACAAGGAACTGTTAATCTAGATTCTATGGCGTTATTGTAAAGAAAGTTATTAACACTGTTTTATATCACTTAAATTATATCACTTCTCAAAACAGAATAGCCACGTTAAGATAAACAGTTAAAGACAAGCATAAAGTGTTCAGATATACAAGGAAATAGTACCAGAAAGAGTGCCAAATTATATAGAAGGCAAACCTTGTAAAAAATATAATGTAAGGCTGGGTAAGTTGAAGGAGAAAAAGCTGGAAACTAACTGGCACCCCACTTCCATTTTTATTGCTATTGGAACAAGGTCAGGAATTACAGTCCTTTTTGTTTTCAAACGTTCAAAATAATTAAAATTTACTTCTATTTTATGTTTCACTCGTATGTTCAAGAACATACTCGGGAACTACTTACGTTAGTGTCCCAGTTTTTTAAAGCAATGGGGAACAGCTAGTCATCACTACCTAACGTTAATTCATGGGCTACTCTGATAAAATAGTGGAATTTGACTGTTGCTCTTTTAACGCACCATCGGCCTTCAAAATATGGAACGTTTTTATTTTCTACCTTTGATTAGAAGGCGCAAACTACGTAATTTTAGATTTACAGTCTGAATCGTTAAAAATAGGGTCATGCTCGGCCCTAAATATGTTAGTTAAGATATTGACTCGTGATGATGAGAAACACACTTGAAGTAAAAATGTGTTCTCAAGTCGTCTGGTATGAAAACTTTCATTAAAATAAAGTACAGAACAAGAAGATCGACCTTCTAAAGTCATCGTCAGGTCAACAAAGGAAGACGGCTTTAAAGTTTTAATACCCATACCAGCCGTCTTGATAATACAATTTTAGGATATTAACTATTTTCTACAATTAAGTATGGAAAAGTTTAAATCCGAACAAACATTCTTTGTGCTTTTAGGTCCGAATACGTAAAGAAAACAAATAAATCTAACTCGCAAAACAAGACTGTTTTATTAACAGAGTTTCTACTCTCACGGGTTTGAACTCTATAATACACACTTGCACGCGTATTGAATGGTTACGTAATACAGGTGTTTAGCCGAAAGCTAAGTCTAATGGGTCACTAACTCATTTTAGATTACATAGCGTATTATAAAGAGACGGACACCTGCCGGCAACAGATGAAGTTATGGATTTAACATTGTTTCAAATTAGAGATCAAAAGGTTTCTTTGTTCACCTTGTGTTAACCAGAAGGGTCCTAAAGATGCACAACTCCGTACCTTGGTAGCATAGGTAAAATATGTGATCGTAAAAGTATGAATGTGTCATACAGTTTTTAAAGTTTTTGATTATTTAGAAATAAAAGTAATCAATTTGCATATTTTTCCAGTTCATGAAAGTCTATTCATACACTGTCTTCTTTACATATACGTATAAAACCAGCTAAATGGTGTTTGTTTATTAAACCGATATGTCGTCTTGTTATGGTAACAAGATGTTTTAGGGTTTGAAAAGCGATAAAGAGAGAGGCATTAAATGTTTTAGGATTTTATTAAATATAATAAAGTGATTTAGCACAGGAATAAAATTCAGAGCTCGATTCCCCGCGGTGGATAGAATACAGGTAGCTTTTGTGTGATTTTATGATTTTACTTACAGATTCAACGCCCATGTTTTAATGTTCAGTGCTGGGATACCCAACAATGGCTTACTTGATCTTTGTGGAAGATAAATAAATACTTCAAGTTGTAATGTTATCCGACAGAATTATGACAACGTCACTACTGGCGCGACACACTTGGCAAACTTGCTTCATTTAGAATTTCTTTTTTTGGTCAAACAGTACTTGCTGCGAACACTAGATCTATCTTCTCTGATCGATTTCAGACTATCACTATTATATCACACCCATCGGTTGTAATGTAAGGAACGAAACGGTATACGAACACGAAACCCTCGGATTCACAGTCTGGGGATGCTAACCTCTGTGTTAAGGACACAAATTCGTGTTTACGCATAATATTATGAAATTAACTTATGGATGCAAAACATCAATATATTTATGTTAAAATATGTAAATGGAAAAATTGTACAAATTTATACTTTTATTTCAATACTAATTAAGTTTACACGTCTTAACGGTGAACAGGTGTATTTGACTTATGTTTAAACGCCATTTAGGAGTGCATTGGGCTATAATTTTGTATCTACTCTGTATTTGATCGAAAATCTTCAATTTTATATATAGCTGTATGTAATGACTAAAATAAGATACTACGCTAATTTGTGAATCAAATTTAAACCAAGTTAATGTCTTAAACTTGTTAATGTATAATAATAATATAGGGACGGGTCTGTCTGATCGCTATAACTACAATATAAAATAACCTAGGAGCCTGAAACTTTACAGACACACTAAGTGGACCCTGAGAGTGTGCATCTAGGTATTATCACTTATTCACTTATGTGCGTAAGTGCATCTTTTTGTCAGGTAAGTAAGAAGAAAAACAAATATAGAAAATAATTTGTAACCTCCAAGAAACTTAAAATCTTCAAACTGTGCTAAGTGCACCCTAATAGTGTATGCCTTTGTATTATTCCTTATCTTATCCACGCGCTTGTGCACCTTTTCAATGAGGCATGTTCGCGAAAAACCATACAAAAAGAAATGGTTTATTATGTTGCAAATTATATATATAATCACAGACAGACAGAAAACAACAATTTTTTTTTCAGTTTTGTAATTTATGTATTTGATTTTATACTTTGAGCACACAGAGTTTTGAACAACAATATTTACTTTTACTTTTTCTGCTAAGCATATGATACAAAAGCAATTGTTGGACCGCATTATTACCAAAAACACTGATTTTTATATATTAGAAGTTAACACGCTATAATGATTATAATAATGTTATCATAAAGCGTATCTGTATGTGGTTTCTTTGGGAAAATAACCAATATTGTCTAACCTGAAGCACTGCAACGGTAAAAACTGTATTAAATTCTGATAAAATGTGAGAGACGTTTGTGATATAAAATGTAAGTGTGAAATATTTAACGCAAAGATAAAGTTCTTTGATATCGGATAATCCTTAATTTAATGTACTTTCTTTATGTCTTTTTTTATGTTTCTGGCAGATAATACATTTTAATGATTACTAGGATATGTTGATTATCACGAGTTTTTCTTTCTCCTGTTTTTCATTGCACGACTTTCAATGATTGCTAGGATATGTTGATTATCACAAATTTTTCATTGCACGACTTTTATTTTTTCTCAAAATCCAGTTTCAGTTAACTGTGGTACATATACACTACATGGCAAAATTATGTGGACATCTCTTCTAATTAGTGGGTTCGACTATTTCAGCCACACCCATTACTAACAGGCGCATAAAATCAAGCATACAGCAATGCAATCTCCATAGACAAACATTGGTAGTAGAATGGGTTGTACAGAAGAGCTCAGTGACTTTCAATATGACACAAGTCAATTCGTCAAATTTCTGTCCTGCTAGCTCTGCCCCGGCTAGCTGTAGATGCTGTTATTGTGAAGTGGAAACGTCTAGGAGCAACACAGCTCAGCCACGAAACAGTAAGCCACACAAACTCATAGAACGGGACTGCCAAGTGCTGAAACGCCTAAAAGTCGTTTGTCCACAGTTACAACACTCATTATCGAGTTCCAAACTGCCTCTGGACGCAATGTCGGCACAAGAACTGTTCGTCAGAAGCTTCATGAAACGGGTTTCCATGGCAGAGCAGCTGTACACAAGCCTAAGATCACTTTGCACAATGCGAAGTGTCGGCTGGAGTGGTGTAAAGCACAACGCCATTGGACTCTGAAGCAGTGGAAACGGGTTCTCTGGAGTGATGAATCATGCTTCACTACATCGCAGTCTGACGGACGAATCTGGGTTTGGCGAATGCCAGGAGAATGCTACCTGCCTGAATGCATAGTGCCAACTGTAAAGTTTTGTGGAGGAGGAGTAATGGTTTGGGACTGTTTTTAATGGTTTTGGCTCTTTAGTTCCAGTGAAGGGAAATCTTCAGGCTACAGCATACAATGATATTCTAGAGAATTGTGTGTTTTCTACTTTGCGACAACAATTTGTGGAAGGCCCTTTTTAGTTTGAGCATGACAATACCCCCGTGCACAAAGCGAGGTTGGTGTGTAAAAACTTGACTGGCCTGCACTAAGACCTGACCTCAATCTCATCAAACACCTTTGAGATGAATTGGAACGCCGTTTGCGAGCCAGGTCTTCTCGCCCGACATCAGTTCCCAACCTCACTAATGCTCTTGTGGCTGAATAGGAGCGAATTCCCGCAGCTATGTTCCAAAATCTAATGAAAAGCCTTTCCAGAAGAGTGGAGGCTGTTATAGAAGTAAAGAGGGGACCAACTTCATATTAATGCCCCTGGTTTTAGAATGAGATGTTCAACAAGCACATATGGGTGTAATGGCCGGGTGTCCGCATACTTTTGGCCATATAGTGTATATAATTCAAGCCTTGTTTTATTTCACACACCAGATTTAACCTGTAAGTTTGTCGTTTCTGTTAGTCGATCAAAATTAACATCTGTGTTTGTGTGTTTCTTGTAGCAAAGCGACATTGAGCTATCTGCTATGTCCACCGAAAAGAATCGAACCCCTAACTTTACCGTTGTAAATCCGAAGACTTACCGCTGACCCAGCGGGAGACAAATTAACGTCTAACAATTGTGCTAGATTTTACACAGGTTGGTAGATTCTAGGTTTGAGCTGCAATATTTTAGACGCGTTATAAAAGTGACAGTCGGCTGTAAGTAAACTCATAGGTGGCGGGTACTACTGGTTGGTTACACTGTAAAAACTTAGGATATGGCTATGTCTGAGTCTTGGTGTTTCAAACGTGGCGGTTCTGCCCAGGTGCCCATTCAGATTCAAAATGCCAAATACTTATACTAGATCGTAAAATATATTTGCTTAACAACTGTATATTTTAATACGAAAATAAAATACACAAAGTTCCTTTGCATGCTCTACTAATGTATTGTTTTGTATGATGGCAAACGATTATTACTGTTGTTTTTTTTGCCAACTAAAGTTATTTGTATTACTTATTCTTTTTGTTTAAGGGAAGTATTTTTGTAATCAAATATTAATAAATATTAAATACGCTATTTGTTTCTTTCTTCCTTCTTAGGCCCGGCATGGCTAGGTGGTTAAGGCACTCGACTCGTAATCTGAGGGTCACGGGTTCGAGTCCTCGTCACACCAGATATCCTCGCCCTTTCGGCCGTGGGGACGTTATAATGTTATGCTTAATCACACTATTTGTTAGTAAAATAGTAGCCCAAGATTTGGCGGTGGGTGATGATAACTAGCTGCCTTTTCTCTAGTCTTACACTGTTAAATTAGGGAGAGCTAGCGCAGATAGCCCTCGTGTAGTTTTACGCGAAATTCCAAACAAATCAATTCTTTCTTGTCAGTTTGTTCATATCATTGCTCAAATGGTTAAAACTATTTATTTGTTTAAGAGTAGCAGTTAGATATTAGTTCATAGAGTGGTACAAGATATGCTCACCAAATTTATTTCCTGACGAAAATTTACTTTTACGCTTCAAGTAAATATTTGAGAAAATAAGCATGGCCCTCAAAACCTGAGTACCATTATTTACATGGTGTACGTTATATTAAAATGACTTTGGTGTCTCAGTAGATCGTTTTTGTTTGTCCAGTCATGTTCTATCTAACGACAGCTCATATCAGCAATTGCTCTGCATCGTAATATGAATTGGAAAAAAAAAAAGTCGCCATAAAGCAGTCGTGTTCAAACCGCACCACTTTATCAATAATCCTTTTAATATACGAGGACAACATAAATGAAGGAAAACTGTCCGTTTTACAAATACATCATTTATTATAATCATGGTTTCTCTTGGAAAGGCATCATCAGGTACATATTGAAACCTTTTGTACCAAGGTTTATATATATATGTATGTATGCATATTATATGAAATAACCAAAGAGACCTTGACATTTACCTAGATACATATGAGATAAGAAATGGAGAAGAGTTTAAGTTTGTGTGTGTGTTTTCTTATCGCAAAGCCACATCAGCTATCTGCTGAGTCCACCGAGGGAAATCGAGCCCCTGATTTTACCGTTGTAAATCCGGTTTAATTTGGTATGGTTGTTTATAATTTTTTCTGGATTTATTTTTATATTTATATTTATTTCAAAAATTTTCAGATTGTCTAGTTTTTACATTTTTCACAGGTGTGTGAAACTTTGCAGTTTTTTCCAGATCGAATCAGTGTTTAGTTTCAATAAGGTGGGTGGAAAGGCTGAATCCATTTTTCTAAATTTTCAACTTCTAGAATGTTCTTTAATTCTCATTTCTATGTCGTGGAAACATTATACGTACACATGACTCATGTTGCATAAAAAGACAGATATTTTCCTTCATTACGCTATGTCCGTGGGGAACGATTTCTTGCAAGTCTTTTTCTGGATGGTCATAGAACTCCAAATTGATCTATATGTCTTTGTTTCTCAGTGCCTTTAAGTTCAAGGAATATCCCTCATTTGAGAAATCTGAGTGTGTTTTAAGAAAGCATCTTTATGACCTGTGTATACGGATGTTTTGCGACTGTAAGATCTCCTGTTTACCTACTCCAAACGCCATATCTTTTCGTTAGTATCACATTACCTGTGAAATACCAAACTGTGTTAAAATGTAGTTCTGACACATTCAGTACCACCACGACTTCACATCAGTTGTGGTTGTCACGCGACTTGCTGATTTGCGTATTCAAAATCATTTTAATAAGATACAATCAACACTTTGTAGTTACGTCACATTTTCTAATGTTTTGTCTTTCATAAAACTCAGGGTATAGTGCTCACCTGACACATTGAATGAAGGCACCCAATATGCTATACAAAAGACACAAGAAACAAGGATGGTAATTAGTGGAATTAATTACAATATTAATATTGTAATATTAATATTCTTGTTTTTACTTGTATGTGTTTTAATCGTATTAATATGAGCCCGGTAACCAACAGCCATCGACCCACAAATAATTTGGTGTATAAACAGTTCATAAAAAATTAATATAAAAGTTACGGAATGGTCAGAATCCATCACTAATCCTAGATTTGAAAAAACAAACAAAACGAACCCGAGACTTGGAAGGTGGTGGAAATTACACAGTATGTGCTCTATGATAAAAATAAGGTAAAGCTCAACATAGTAATACAAGAAACCTTAAGATAAACGAGCAAAACATTTTGTCGCGCCACGTTATTGATATATTTCTGTGTGATTTAGTCTTGTTGAGCGGAGTGATACGCATATAAATGGTAGGCCGTGTCACCACAGATCTTCATAATTCTAGAAATTGGTCCGTAATTGCGGACATATGTTTAACGTTCTAAAAAAACAGTTATACGTAGATAATTATCAAGTCCTTGCTTCACTACTTCGGTACAGAAGCTGTAATTCGTTTACAATGACGCTGCTTTCTTGTTTATCTATCTTTTTCCGTTGGAGCATGACAGCTTCGACAAATAGCTTACGGTTTTTTTTGGATTTTTTTTGCAAATGTTAAAATCCGCATTTCATGCTTTTATGGTACATCGGAAAGAGGTAAAAATACAATACAAAATATAAACTAGGTTATCGCATGTCCGAGGAAGATAGGGATCGTTAGGTGTTACTTTATCCCACACTAATGGCTTCATTGACAATATCTTTATGTTGCTATTTCAGTAAATAATGTTACTGGACCAACCCATGAGTACAATAATAATAATTTACAAAGAACATACCAACCATTGTTTACTTCCATTACAAGTTCATTTATTGTAAAAGAAGTGTGCGTGTGTTCAATGTGTCTCTTTCTGGCTGCAAGAATATGGGTATTCAGTGTATCTGTTTACTACACATGTTCATGCCTTCTCAAGAAATATAAGTTGAGGTAACCTTTGTAAAACAGCTACGTATAACTGATAGCAACACGGGGAGATAAACGATTCATAAATAATAATTTGTTTAACCTATAAAGATCAGAATGACTATGGACTACAAACAGTAAAATAACTGATAACTACAAGCAACGGATTGACAAACTGACTAATAACTACAAACAACGGGCTGACAAAAAACTGTGTCCAACTCGTAATCTGAGGGTTACGGGTTCGAATCTCCGTCACACCAAACATGCCCGCCCTTTCACCCGTGTGGGTGTTATAAATGTGACGGTCAATCCCACTATTCGTTGGTAAAGGAGTAGCCCGAGATTTGGCATTGAGTGGTGATGACCAACTGCCTTCCCTCTAGTCTTACATTATGAAATTAGGGACGGCTAGCGCGGACAGTCCTCGTGTAGCGTTGCGCGAAATAAAAAAACAAACAAACAGACAACGAACTGTGCTTCTCAGCCTTTTGGTTAAGATCAAAGTGTAGTATCTATCAAAATGTTCAACCCCAGATTTACATGAACGGAGAGCTTCTCCAGACTGCTACATCTGCAAAATTTTTAGGGCGAACATATGATTCTATACTCACCTGGATAAAACATGTAAATAACATAAAAACTAAAATTTGACGAAGAATAAACTATGCTAAAAGTCTAACTGGTAAAAATTATGAAACAGCACCTGAAAACATCATTAAAATATACAAAACATATATTAGACCAGTAACAGAATATGCAGCTCCTGCATGGATTAACATAAGTGAAAAACAATTGCAAACCAAACTCCAAACATTACAGGATACATTAATTAGAACAGCGTATATAGTACCTAAAACCACTTCCTCAAAGTTCATGCACAAATACTCAAATACACAAACAATACCAGATAGACTTCTGCATAGTACAATAAAATATTTTGATAAAAATTAGCGAAAACATGAGTTGTTATGCGAACTAGACAGATATTGCATATATGATGAAGAGAGTCCTAAACACCTCTCCCCGATAAACTTATACATTAGATCATTAAGTTAAAATTAAGTTAAAATAAATAAATAAAAATAAAAATGAAAAATGACTTAAAATATAACAAATAAATATATATAATAATAAAAAACTAGTGCTAAAATAAAATAGGCCACCTACGTTCTAGACTAATTGAAATAATAATAATAATAAAATAAATAAAAAATGAAAGAACAATATACATTGCCCTGAGTTAGAGTTATGCTTATCACTCTGTATTTACTTTAAATATATTAATAAGTCCACACAAACAATGTAATGAAAGGAGGAAGAGGTCTAGTGTACCTGAACCTCCTGGGTCTGGCCTGGCATGGCCGAGCGCGATAAGGCATGCGCTCGGAATCTGAGGGTCGCGGGTTCGCATCCGAGTCGCGCTAAACATGCTCGCCCTCCCAGCCGTGGGGGCGTTATAATGTTACGGTCAATCCCACTTTTCGTTGGTATAAGAGTAGCCCAAGAGTTGGCGGTGGGTGGTGATGACTAGCTGCCTTCCCTCTAGTCTTACACTACTAAATTAGGGACGGCTAGCACAGATAGCCCTCGAGTAGCTTTGTGCGAATTTCAAAACAAAACTTCCTGGGTATACAAATTTATATACCCAAACATCTAGAGAGAGAGAGATCACACAGAATTCCCAGAGCAACATCATCTCAATTTATACATAAATATTCTAATACACCAACCATACCAGATAGACTCCTACATAGCACAATAACGTATCTTGATAAAAATTTGATGAAAAATGAATTACCATGCGAACTAGACAAGTACCTCATACATGATGAAGATAATTCTAAACACCTCTCCCAGATCAACATATATTTTAAACATAAAATTAAATAAAAATATATATACATATAAAAAAAAAGTGCCACCAACAAACTAGACATCTTACTGATATGGCAAAACAATAGCTATACATGTATATCAATACATGAACATTGCCCTTAAAAGGGTCGGAGTAAATTCAGCTCACTCTGACCCAAAAAAGCAGTAACTACTACCATCAAACACTGCACGACCACACAAGTACAGGAAGGAGGAAGAGGTCAAAGAGAACCTAACCCTTCAGGATATGTACTTATCATACCCAAACCCCGACAGAGAGAGAACTGTTACATACGTAATTGTGTTTTGTCTGTATACCTTGAAAGACATTCGTTGACTTCAAGGGCGCTAGTCATGTTACTATAATTACATACAGAAACCAGATCACTTGAGGTCTGGAAATCTGACCATGCGTAAACAGAATGTGCTGTCACAGAGGCCGGAAATTAATGTTTATACTAGCGAATTTAAGCACTACACAATTTGATATTCCAGTGTTATTTTGTGAGCTTAATATTTTGTCTTCTCTGTAACACTGTAAATTACGTAATATAAAATCATTTACAGTTGCAATGTAGGTGATAACAAAACGTTTATAGTTGTGATATAACATTTATAGTTGTAACGGAAGTGATACTGAGACATTTATAGTTGTAAGCTATGAAGTAATACTGAGTAACCATGATTCATATCGATAAACTGAAAACAAAAACTCGAAAATCCTTTATAAGAATATATTATTTATATCCCGTTGTCGAAAAAATAATATCTTTCCGGATTTTGGAGCTTTACGTATGTTATAAGGTTTCACTATTCAGTTTGAGTAGCCCACGATGTGACAGTGTGTGGTGTTGGCTATAGTTTATAGTTGTGATATAACATTTATAGTTGTAACGGAAGTGATACTGAGACATTTATAGTTGTAAGCTATGAAGTAATACTGAGTAACCATGATTCATATCGATAAACTGAAAACAAAAACTCGAAAATCCTTTATAAGAATATATTATTTATATCCCGTTGTCGAAAAAATAATCTCTTTCCGGAGTTTGGAGCTTTACGTATGTTATAAGATTTCACTATTCAGTTTGAGTAGCCCACAATGTGACAGTGTGTGGTGTTGGCTAACTGCCTTCCCTCTAGTCCATTGCTTCCAAATTCGTGATGGATAGCGTAAATAGCTCTTTTGGAGCTTTGCGAGAAATACAACAAACAAACAAAGAGATTCGTTCAATACACAAAAATTGGAAAACGTGAAAAGGAAAACAGACTTTAATAAGACTAATTTACTTCTTTAGATTTAACTCTACTTTAGTGCTGGCTTTCGTTTGATATACGACCCTATAAATTTATTATTAAAAACTGAATTGACATGTAAATGTATGAATAAAAGTAAAATAAAAAACTTCAAGATAAATTGAAAACGAGCTTGCAATAGGATAGAAAAACTCGAGTGACCTTGTGCAAAAATAAAAGACACAGGGACAAAAAATAGAATGAACGGCAAGTCGAATTAAAACTAAAGTCAACACAGTCAATGAATGAAAGATCCTGACTTAATTTATGTTTATAATGCTATCAAATATTTCCTTCATTACCAAAGTTGACTTTATCAACATATGACAAATAAATGAACAAGAAGAAAAAATGTGAGAGAAACTCCAATCAAATGATTAAAGAATATATATCCTGTTATGGCTCAAGTTAAACATCTAGGCTTAGCTTTATCATTTTCTACAGGGTGGCCCGTAAGTCCCTACCCATTCATATTGTGTCTAAACAACGTTATAATACTAATGATGAGTTGAAGGCGGCTGTTACCGCGGCATTTGGAACAATAACCCCTGTTATGTTGAGGAAAATGTCTCACAGAACATGGCGTCGCATAATATTATGCAGCGAGAATGAGGGACAGCAAACAGATACACTGGATACATAAGATATATGGATGGGTAGGGACTTACGGGCCACCCTGTAGATTAACCTTTATGTTGCGTAATTACTTGGATTAAACTTCTAGAGTTATCTTATCACATCTTTTTATAGTTAGGTTACAACTCTCCCTGTGATATTGTTATCCAAGTTACAGCTCTCCCTGTGATATTATTATCCAGGTTACAGCTCTCCCTGTGATATTGTTACTTAGGTTACAACTCTTCCTGTGATATTGTTATCCAGGTTACAGCTTTCCCTGCAATATTGTTACTTAGGATACAACTCTCCATGTGATATTGTTATCCAGGTTACAGCTCTTCCTGTAATATTGTTATTTAGGTTACAACTCTCACTGCGATATTGTTATCCAGGTTACAACTCTCCTTGTAATATAGTTACTTAGGTTACAACTCTCCCTGTGATATTGTTATCCAAGTTACAATTATCCCTGTAATATAGTTACTTAGGTTACAACTCTCACTGTGATATTGTTATCCAGGTTACAACTCTCCCTGTGATATTGTTACTTAGGTTACAACTCTCCTTGCCATATTGTTGCCCAGTTGATAACTCTCCAGCTGATATTATTGTCTAAGTTGTATTTCTCCTTGTGATATCGTTACCTAGGCTACAACTTTCCTTGTGATATTGTTACCTAGGTTATATCTCTCATTGTGATATTATTATCTAAGTTACAAAATTTGAAGGCATTAATATTAACTTAGTTTTGTGTGTTTGTTTGTTTATGAGCAAGCCACATTTGGCTATATCTCCTGTTTTCAAGAAGAGGATCGAACTCTGGATTTTTAGCATTGGAAGTCTTCAAACAAAAATCTGTCCCTCTGGGGACACATTACCTAAGTTTCAACTCTAAATGTGCTAATGTTACAACTCTGAAAGTATTGATATTAATGTTACCTAAGTTGAAACAAAGATTTTAATATGTATATCAAAATAACTGGTATTTTGCTCTTACCGTTTTTCCTTTCATCAAAATTATTTGTCAGCTATTTGAATGTATATAAATTGCCTAAGTGCATAAAAACACAGATTTTCATTTAATCGTTCACATTAACCGGTTTATTAACTTTTACAGTGTCACATAAACAAGTCACAATTTCTTTATATATATAAAATAAAACAAAATGATATCTTAGTATTCCATTGCCTCCTGGCATAGCCTAGTGGTTGCGAGTTCGAATTATGCCACCAAAAATGCTCATTCATTTAGCTCTGGGGACATTATAATGTGACAGTCAGTTTCACTTTTTATTAGTAAAAACGTAGCCTAAGAGTTGGCGGTGGGTCGTGTTGATTAGCTGCCTTCCCTCTTGTCTATCCCTTTTAACTTAAGGAAGGTTAGCGTAAATACACTACGAGTAGAAGAGGACGTGTATGCCCAGTGAGAGAGTAAGACGTACAATAATCGATTACTCATTTAGAAGAAACTACGAGTATTATGTTAATATCTATAATAATAAAAAAGCATGTCTGTGTGTGTGACCGCCATAACTCCAAGAGCAAATAACCTGGAAACCTGAATTTATGCATCCATACTAAGTGAATCCTGAGAATGTGCATCTAGGTATTATTACTTATCCACGAGCACATGCGCATCTTTTTAGAGAGACAAGCTAGCGAAAAGCCGCAAAGAAAAGAAGTAATTCCTTATATTACAAATATAAATAATAAACAAACAGACACATGTGTATACATGTGCGCGTGCATAACTCTCTGTGTTTAGCCATCATAGCTCCAAGAGGAAAGAACCTAGAAACCTAAATTCTTTTCATCAATAATAAGTGAACTCAGAAAATTGGCATCTGGGTATTGTTACTTATCTATGATCGTGCGCGTATATGCAGGAACATCTTTTCAATGAGATAAGCAAGCAAAAAAAAAACACACACATAGGAAAGAAATAGTTTCTTACATTAAAAAAATACATCTGGGTATTATATTATATTACTTATCTTAACCACGTGAGGGTGTATCTTTTTAATGAGGCAAGCTAGTAAAAACCCACATAGAAAATAAATATTTTTATCTTTCTAGGATATAAAAAATATTTCTTATTGTCTTCTATGGTAAAATTGGTTCATAGTATACAAACTTACATAGTCATCTAGAATATATCAACCTAATAATCTGAGCAAAGCCTGGTACTTTCGCTACCTGATAATAAAATATAGGGTTTAACTCATAGGTTATCCGATAATAAAAGAAAAACAAAAACCCAACAAATAGCTAATCAAGAAAAGAAATGACTTTTCTGTTAATATTGAATATGGTTTTCTTAAATGAAAAAATTATCTCTAAACGTAACACTTCTTGCTATGATATGTTATTAATATTTAAGTATTGGTTATTCATTTTTCCATCCTAACGATATTGAACGTTTAAATTTTGTTGGTGGAACACCTTTTAAAACTTATGGAAGTATTGAACCACAAAGTAAAATATAAATAAATTTAAAGTTATCATTTCGAACATACGAGATAACACAGTGGTAACACATCAATTCGATGTAAAAACTAGACACCCATCATTCCTGTATGTGAAGATTTCAGATGAGTATCACCGTTACTATTCTAAATTAAAGAATGTTCAGTTATGAAAATAAAACAAAGTTGTTATTCAGTGTATTTTATATTTATGTATATTCATTAAAATATCACGAGCTTCTGTCTCGTACGTACGAGATGAAACCTTCCTTTTTTCTTTTTACTTTGTGGTTCAGAACTACCGGCTTAAATCAAATCCAAACTGCCCCACTTCTTTCTGAAAAACGCCCTCAAGTGGCACAACGATATGGCTGCGGACTTACGACGCTTGAAACCGGGTTTCGATATCTGCGGTGGGCAGAACACAAATAGCTTTTTGTGCTTAACTTCTACATAAACACCTCAAATTCTTTACACATATCTAAAACTAACCAAAATGACGTTGTTGCAAACGTGAATAATCTCGTTCTCGAAACATTAGGTTCATGGGAACATACAGGAAAACTAATTAAAACGACGCTGTCTAAACGTAACCAATCAACATCTTCGACGCATCACGTTCACAGAAGTGTGACGATATTTATCAGCCTGAAGCAGGCGGTTCGTGGACAGTAAATATCTTTATTTATATTAACTTTATTGATTAAATTTCATTTTCAAACGATACCACAGAAATGTTATAGTTTTATTCTTCAAATAGAAACACCTTTTATCCGGGTATTTGCAAGTTTTTTTATGACAATTAGGTCATGCGGATGTAGAAGTTATGATGAAATCTTGGCAGCTTTTTTCATTATTATTGTTTATGTAAAGCTGCCTGTTAGGTTGTATGAATACGAACATAATCTGAGCTCACAAGTCCCGTGGTATTTGGAATTATGTATTAAGATACAACTGAATTAGTTTAAAATAAGAATTATTTAATGCTGTACTCGTAGTGAAGAATTTATAGACGCAATCAACTAAAAGACAAAGTATCCTTGAGTGACAGTTGCCGGTCAAAAATGTCTTCTTTTTCTTTGTGATTTAGTTCGAACCGTAATGCGCCGCTCATTCACCTCTGGTGAAGGTATAAATGTGGTAGTAAATCCCGATGTTAGATTATGATTAGCGGCATAGGATGATAACAGGTGGCCCTCCCACTCGTCAGCAGTTTTAAATAAGAGACAACTACACCTAAGCCTCGAGTCTTCTGATTTAACCCTTGTCTCATACAAGGATGCCGTTCAGGTTAAATATGCCGAAACAAAAACTGTGATACCGAGCCAATGCACTCAATACATCTTTAGGATTTTATTACGATCATTATTATTGAAGGAATAGAAACATTGCGTCAGTTAATTAAAAAAACTTAACATGTGATTTCTACAATAATTCTATGTTATGATTGACTTTATTTCTTATTACTTTTGTTAATCGTGGAAACTATAATATTATCGATGTACAGCGAATAATATATACATATATATATATAATATAAACTCTACTGCTTCCCCTTTCCTGCCGCTTGGTGGCACAGAGGCATGTCTGTGGGGTTTATACCTGTAGAAACCGGGTATCGATATTTGTGGGTCCCCAGTGTCACAGCGGTACATCTGCAGATTTACAACACTGGAATCCGGCTTTTGATACCCGCGGTAGGCAGAGCACAGATAGCCCATTGTGTAGCTTTGTGTTTAATTACAAACAAAATAGCTGTGGCGGGCATAGCGCAAATAACTATTTGTGCTTAATTTCAAACAACAAAATCAACTGTATTTTACACCTTAAAGAACACAAATCCTGATCTATTTTTTACACTCACCCTCAGTTCTAGTATCCGAGATTTTTAAATATCACGACAGAAGTAAAAAATATTTAAAAAAAAGAAGAAAAGAGAAGAGTTTTTATTTTCTGAATATAGAAATATACGAAACGATTTCAAGAGACAAAAAAAGAAAAATCATTCGAGAACTTCCTGAGGGCACCAAGAGTTCTATATGTTGTGACCTTTGATAATGTAGTTTGATGGCTGGCATGCCGGAATACACATTCCAGTATTTTTCAGGATACAAAGCTCACTTCCGGTTGTCATGAAATCGCACTCTGCATTCTGAGGTCATGGTGCGTTATGAGAGCAACATGACAGCCAAATTCTTTTACCTAACTAGACTAGCCTAAGAACTGAGAGTGCGCATTTGATTAGCTACCTCCCCTCTAGTTTTATGAGTTTGAAATTATAACACAGACAGTTCTTGTGTAGCTTTACGCTAATGTCAGAAAGAACAAAGGATTTATTATAATATTTGTATGACAGAGCTATAGTGTCATTTAACATTTACTTCATTCTCGGTTGTTTGTTTGGTAAAAAGCTACACGAGTATCAAACTCGATTCTTACGTTACAAGCCTTCAAATTTACTCTTTTAACAACGAATAGTGGGATTGAACATTACATATAACGCACACCTGAAAGGGCGTGTATGTTTGGTGGGGATTCGAACGCACAATTCTCAACTTACGAAGCGAGTGCCATGACCACCTGGCCAAGCCTGCCCCGAAATAAATAAAAATCTTGACCTTTGATGATGTAGCCTATTGGTTAGAGTGCTCAAATACGGATAACACCATTAACCATGTTGCCTAGAGCTAGGATCGTAATTTCGAAAGGTATGATGAAAACTTTTGGTTTTATTTAATCGCCTCCAGCAAATGTGAAGGCTGACAACGCTAGAAACACGGTTTTGACACCTGTGATGAGCACGGCTTAGAGATCCCACTGTGTAATAATATTGTGCGAAAAAAAAATACACACAAACAAGAAAACAAAATTCGTTTTAACCTAGAATAAGGCATGAGCGACTCCTGAGGTATTTAAATACAATAAGTATGCTATGTAACTCAGTTGTTGTTATTCAGTAACAACAACAAAAGATTATTACAATTATTTAATTTTTAAGCTTTATGTTTCTCTTTCAATCTTGTTGTTCCCCTTCTCCCAGTTAATCATTTTTTTCTATGATGTTAGGGGCTTTTTTAGGTAATATACTCTCTATTTGTCATGTAATAATTAGTGGTCGTGTGTGTTGGTGACCTGATTTATCTAAAAACTCGAATTAGGATTCGGTTGTTACTGCTATAGCACATCAATGGCCTCAAAGTGCAGAGCGACTGTTTGCAGCAATGAATTGCGAGCCATGAGTCCTGGGATTCACAGTCCATTGGCATGCCAAGCATTGGACCACGCCTGGCCTCTGAAACTACGACTAGCTAAATTACATTCTTGTTTAAGATTATTTTCTGGCTGAATAATAAGTTCAATGATAAAATATAGATCGACCACAGCTCACCAACTAACCAGTTCACCTTCTGTTTTTCCTTTTTCCCACTTAATTAACATCACCTTTTTACGTGATTGCTCTCAATACAACAATAAAAACCAATTAAAAATAATTAGAATTTCAAGTTCATTATTTAAATAACACTTCCATTTCGTATGAAATCAATTCGGTTAGTTCTTGCTTGATCAGCCAACCACAATAACTACGAGGGAACCTTGTTGTATTGGACAAGGTACGGGTGGGTGAACGAAATTCCATGGTTCACGACAAGGAATTGCGTGACACAAACAATTAGCAACGACGTGAATGATATTTTACGTCTTTGATTCACTACTAAAAAATAATGGTGACTTGTTAACCGATTAAAAAAAGGATGTTGTAAGTAGTCCAAAAATAAATCAACTTTATGATGTTGAAAATATTGCAGCTGATATTGTGTTCTAAATAACATGCTAAGAGAAATACTTGACTAAAAACGTTGAATAAATTAGGTTTGTGACAAGGTAAAGTTAAGAGTTATTAAAAGGTTATGAATATGAGCACTGGTTTATTAGCTGTAAAGGAAACACCCAACTGTTGCTTTTTTTAAATTTATTTTCTTACATTTCAAGCTCACATTGGGCTATGTGTGTGCTCTGCCCACTATGGGTTTCTAGCATTGTAAGTCCGCAGACATTCCGATATGCCATTGGTAAAGCTTAAATTATAAAACCTTAAAAAATATAAAATAGCAATAAAGTTACCAGCTTCACTCGTTGTATAAAAGACGAAAGAGAAGAGTTAGATAAAACATGTGTTTGCTAGTTTTATATTTCTTGAAGTTCTGGTACAAAATAATACACTGCTAGCCAAAATCTTAAGGCCAATGAACATAAAGAAAAAGTATGCATTTTGCGTAGTTAGACTCAACCACTTATTTCAGTAGAGCTTCGAAAGATGAAAAATAAGAAAAGGGAAAATAAAAAACATTTGTAGCATTTAATGGGGAAAATGTGAACACTATGAAATTAGTCGAAATACTAACTGGTCAAAAGTTTAAGACCATACCAAAAAGAAGTCCTAAACAGGGTAGGAAATGCCCAACAAGAGGTCTCAATAGTGAGTTGCACGGCCGTAATGCGAATAACTTCAAACATTCGCTTTTGCAAGGTCGATATAAGCGTGTGCAGAAAGCTGGCTGGAATGTTATTCCAAGTGGCGAAGATGGCTTCACGAAGATCATGCAATTTTTGAAATTGACGTCCATTTCTATAGACTTCCCTTGCCATCCACTCCCAAACATTTTCAATGGGGTTCAGTTCAGGCGAACACGCTGGATGGTCCAAAATAATCACGTTATTCGCCATGAAAAAGTCCTTTGTCCTGCGGGTATTGTGGGTTGCAGCGTTGTCCTGCTGAAATATCAAGTCATTTCCATACAAGCGAGGGATTTCAGTCAATAAGAATGCTCTCTCCAACATGCCAGTGTAGCCAACTACTGTTTGACGTCCCTGTATAACCTAAAGATCCATTGTTCCATGGAAGGAGAAAGCACCCCGGATCATTATGAAACCTCCTCCACTGTGTCGTGTAGAAAAGTCTCCGATGAGATATCCTTATCGTACCAGTAACGTTGAAATTCATCTGGACCATCCGGGTTAAAGTTTTTCTCATTAGAGAACGAAATCGTATTCCAATTTTTTACGTCCCATGTTTGGTACTTCTCAGCAAAGTGTAACTGAGCTGTTTCGTGGTGTGGAAGGAGGCGTGGCCTTTGAAAACGTTTACGGTTTTTAAAGCCTTTCTCTAGCAGAAGCCGTCTTATTGTTCTTGAGGTGAATTCTGCGTCCGTAAGGGCCTTAATCTGGTTCGACGATTGGCTGGTGTCTTGCCGGACAATCCGTCGAATCCTCCTGCTCAACGCCGGCAAAATTTTCTTGAACCGACCACTTGAAATTCTCGTTCCGTATCCCTCAGGGTCTTTTAAGAAATTTACAACAGCAGTTTTACTACGCCCAATCTCACCAGCGATGGCACGTTAATTGACCTTGCTTTTGTAGCTCAACAATTATGCCACGTTCAAACTCTGTCAACTTTTTAGCTTTTGCCATTTTTTATCCAATGTATCACAGGAGATGTCAGTGGGAGATGTTTACAACGCTAATGCTTGAACACAAATGACTAAATTTCGTTAAGTGTTTATCGATTAACGCTTCGTTTCAGTATGGTCTTAAACTTTTGATCAGCTAGTATTTAAACTAATTTCATGGTGTCCACATTTTCCCTATTAAATACTAAATTTTTTTTATTTTCCTTTTCTTATTTTCATCTTTCGAAGCTCTACTCAAATAAGTGGTTGAGTCTAACAACGCAAAATGCATATGTTCATTGGCCTTAAGATTTTGGCCAGCAGTGTATGTTAGTTTGATGAAAAGACATTGTATCTCTTCTGGCCCGGCATGGCCAAGTGGTTAGGGCGCTCGACTCGTAATTTGAGAATCATGAGTTTAAATCTCCGCGACACCAAATTTGCTCGTCATATCAGTCGTGGGGGCATTATAAAGTGATGATATATCCCACTATTCGTTGGTAAAAGAGTAGTTCAAGAGTTGGTGGTGGGTGGTGATGACTAGCTGCCTTCCTTCAAGTCTTAAATTAGGAACGACTAGCGCAGATAGCTCTCCTGTAGCTTTGCGCGAAATTCAGAACAAATAAAAAAACCATAAACGATAAAAAGCAGGTATATCTTCTATACTGCTTGTCGTACAAGACTATTTCAGCGCTTGGTTAGTAGGTGTCAAGAGCCTTTGTGTTCTGCGAAAGGCCTCATCGACACTGGATATATGAGTTGTTTCAGATATTAATATTGTATTTTCTGTAATTTCAAGAAGGGGTTATTGATAATATATTCTTAACCAAAACGCAAGAATAATCTTTTTGTTTAGAATAAATTAAGAGTAAATGTTCTACGACTAATAATGTTAAAAAAACACATAAACATATTATTTGCACCGTAAAGTCCAGTTAATGAACGAAAACAACAGTTTTGTGACGAATTATCATATTATTACCGTATATTATTCGATTACTGTGACGAATTACTAGATTATTCAATTACTGTAATAGAGTATTATAACTGACTATTTGATTATTGTTATGGATCATTGGATTATCGACAGATTATAGTGATGAAATATTAGATTATTTGGTTTTCATGATAAATTAATGAAGTTTATTAGTGTTTTGTAGTCAAAGTAACAGACACATATCACGTACAATCTGTGACCAAGGATATTATATTCATTATTTTGCAACTAGCGTAATGCCTGTCAAAAATGACTGGAGAAGGAAGTTCATAGACGGACTGTGAATGATTGATAAATCTTAAACAGAAAGTAATTTTTATTGAAGAGTCTTCTTAAGTTCAACATTTTTTGTGAATAAGGGAGTTTCAGTCAGTGGCGTATTTATGTAGAGGCTAAAGAGAACTAATTTCCAGGGCCAATGGTCTTAAGGGGGTCCCATTGATAATTTTATCCTGTGTAAGATTACATATGATGTAGGGCCGGCAAAAATGATTAGCCTCTGGGACTATACAAACTTAAATCCGCCACTGGTTCCAATACGTTTTCTCTGATTTTCCTGGTTATTCTGAAAGCTGCGTAAACTGGTCCTGACAGAACGCCAACCTTATTGAAGGACTCCCTTTGATATTTGCTCTTGGTCATGACAAAAGTTAGTGTTAGCGGGAAATGCCACCTTGCCACTACGAAAGCAAGGTTGGTTTCAAGGGAAAAAGTCTATCCTGGGTATTAATCTATCATCATCCTTGTTACTGCCCGTGAGAATACTTGCTTGAAGATAGTGTAGAGAAAGTATTTTTAGAAACAGACTGATGTCATTGAACAACCCCTTTCTTTGATTCAAGTTGCGTTTGTATGCACTTATTTAACCCACATTTAATTCAACTGTAACGCATGAGGGGCTATTTTAGATGGCGTCAACTGGTTTAAAAAATATGCTGTAAATCTTATTCCCGTTTATTCGTGGTCTGCATCTATAGAATCAACACTCCTTTACACTGTGTCTTTCCTGGATAAATCCTGTTGATACATCTTTAACTTCCTGTTCATTTGTGCGGCTTATAGATTCTTCATATATTATGCTAATGATATTTTTGGGAACAAACACTGTTGGCAGAACCTCTACTATAATGTCACGTCCAACTTCATTAGTTAAGCTTCCATCGCCAATCTCAACCAGCCGCTTATGAAAATCGTTTTAACCTGTTGTCCTCATGTTCATAGTAATACTTAATACTTCACAATGTCGATTGTTTGATACATGATTTTATAATGTCTGCATTTCATCCTCTAGGTATTACATTAGCAGTTTGATGAAAATCTCCACCCAAGAAAGTAGAACTTTTCTACCAAACAGTTGATCACTTTACACAGTGTCCTTCAACAGCATATCGATGATACACAATGTGTTTTGTCGATAATCAATAAAGCTACTTCACGTATACACTGAGAGTCATCACATGGAATCCTCATGGAAGAAATGGAAGTTTCTACAATGGCCACTGGAACCCTGAGCTGTCTATGAACTGGCCTTCTTCCCTTCAGCAAATCAGTTACTATACTCGTAGTAGCAAAAGAGAGGCCTCTTCTTTTAAGATATCCAATCAATGTATTGTATAAATATGTTTTTTCATATCTTCCAGAACCGTCAAAGAAAAAATATGTGATCAGATCATTCATTATCCATCGAATTTAGTACTCGTTCAAAGACGTGGTGTTGCATTGGATTTAAATTTCTATTTTTATTTACAGCTTCAGTTAAATGTAGTTGATGTTCATCGTCAACAGTGGATCCACAATGAATAGTCTTAATTCAGAGCAATATAGTTCATGAATTCGCAAGGTTGCATCAATGTCTCTCAACTTCAACTTGACTGCCACTTCACAGGTACAGTTTATAATGTATTCTTTGATTAAGTTATCTTCAGATTGCTGGTAGAGTATAAGAGGAGTTTTGGGTTTATTGAACGAACATACCAGTGTAAACATCTGAGATGCTATTTTTATTGCTGATGCTTCATCTTCCATTTCTCATTCTTACTGAGTAAGTTCCTTTGATGAGCTGCTTCACGATAATTATCATTATAAACACCTCCAACTTTATACAGTAACATATTGTAGTAACACTAACAGAAGTAGCATACAGTAGTAACACTAACAATATTAACATACAGAAGTAACATACTGCAGTAACAGTAACAGTAGTAACATTCTGCAGTAACAGTAGTAACATTCTGCAGTAACAGTAACAGTTGTAACAGCCTAAAGTAGAACGTGAGTACATCATCGGAACGATTTTATTATTTCCGTACATTGTATGTTTCAACACTGTGGTTCTTCTGTAAAAGATGTAGTGGCATCCACAGTGTAAAGAAGCTGCCTTGCTTACTAATCATGTTGATTCAGAAGAAACCATGCAGTGAATTGACTGTTAGGGGTTTGAGTTTGAACTAGTGGTCTTCTTTCATATCCTTTCTGGAAATCAATAAATTGCTCTCCTTTTAAATGCACAGCTAATTGTATCGCTCCACGAAAGTTAAGTGAAGAATAAAGTTATTTTTTTAACAGATATGAAACTACTGAACAGAGACTACTGATTCCTGGATCTAGATTAATTCAGAAAGGTTGAACAGTGTTTAGCTTGGTAATCCAATATGCTTCTATTATTTCTGTCTGCTTTAGTTTTGAATCCTGTTTAAGTACCAGTGAGAGTAACATTGTTAATGGAATGATTGTATTGGTTGAAGAGTTGAGAGACAGAAAGATCTTTTTCGGTGTTAATATAGGATTTGTGATTGTTAAAACGTTCTCTGAGAGTTGTTTGTGTATGTCCTATGTACTGATAATTGCATTTTTTACAATGTATAAGATAAATAATGTTTTTTGTTTCACAAATGATTTCTTTAGAAATTTAAAATTTCGTTGATTGTGCTTGTTGGAAAATGAATCAATGGTTTTTATAAACTTGCAGGTTTGGCAACGGGCTTTACTGCATAGGCGACAACCATTATGAGGTGGGGTGTAATTTATTTTTGTGTGAAAAAGGATATCTTTTAGAGTTCTGTTTTTTTCGGAAGGAAACAACAAGAACTTCAGGAAATATGTGTTTAACACGACTGTCAAGCTGTAGTAGATGAAAGTGTTTTTTTTCAGAATTCGTAAAACATTTCTGATTAAAATAGTAGGTAATAACAAGAGGAATTCTATTTGAAAGTTTACTATTACTCTAGTTTAGGATGTTTTTCCGCCGAATGCTGTTAACCTTCTTAGTTTGTTTGTCGATTACGATTTCTTTACACCCTCTCTGTAATATGGCTAGTTTTAGATTCTTAGTGTGTTTTTTTACTTTGTTTCATCTGAGCATATTTTCTTTATTCTAAGAGCTTGACTGTAAATAATATTTCGTTTAGTGTGAGAGGGGTGACGGCTTTCATAGTGAAGATACTGTGGTCTGTATGCAGGCTTTTTGTTCAAGTCTGTTTTTAAAATGCCGTTTTTTAGAGAAACTGTTACGTCAAGGAAGTTAATTTTTTATAAGCGAATAATCGCAAGTAAACTTGATTGTTTTGTTAAAGGATTTTGTAAGTGTGATAAATCCTTTAAGTGATTGAAGGTCGGTTGTCCAAATGAAAAAATATGTCGTCTTTGTAACTTCTCCATGCATAAGGTTTTACAGGGCTGAGTTGTAAATGCTGGTTTTCAATATGACCCATAAATATATTGGCATAATTGGGACTCATTTTGGCACCCATTGCAGTACCGTTAACTTAAATGTAGTGCTCGTTATTAAAATCGAAGTTGTTCAGAGTCAGAACTAGGCTGGCAAGATCGGTTATTGTTTGAAATTCTGATGGGTTAGAATTATTTAATGCGGACTTTAGAGTTTCTGGCTCTTCATCATGTGGGTTGTTGATGTAAAGGGAAGAAACATCCATTGTGCAAAGAAGATTATTTTGTGGTAACTACCTGTCAGTGTTAATATTTTCTATGATGTTGAGAAACTGGATAGTATCCTTTATGTAAGAGGGGAGGGTAGAGGGGATACTTTTTATGTGTTGGTTAACAAAAGCAGATAGTTTTTCAGTAGCCATGTTTATAATAGAAATTATGGGTCGACCAGGATTGTTTGGTTTGTGTAGTTTGGGTAAGAGATAAAATTTACCTTGAGAAGCTTGTCTGGGTATCAAATACTGAAATTTTCTTTGTTGATTCTTATTGTCTTTAAGGAGCTTTTTAAATGTATCAGTTATGGTTTTAGTAAAATGAGTTGTAGGATCATGTGAGAGTTTTTTTATAGAAACTAATATCCTCTAGTTGCCGGTTGGCTTCCATGATATAGTCATTTTTGTCAAGGATAACAATGGCTCCACCTTTGTCTGCTGGCTTTACTGTGATATTGTTATTCGATTTAAGATGGTTTAAAGCATTTCATTCGTATTGGTTAATGTTATTAGGACATTGCTTGGAAGATTTTAAGGTCTGTATTATGTCATTTTCTACAACTTTGTTATAGCTTCCTAGAAGTGGTTCTCTATTTGGAGGAGGTGTCCATAAAGACTTTTATTTAAAGTATTTTTTAGTTGGGTGTGGTTTGTTGTAACAAAAATTCGCGAAGTCTTAACTTCCTAGAGAATTCATGAAGGTTAGACAGAAGCTCAGACTCATTAATATAAATGTTATTTAGGCAGAAGTTGAGACCTTTACTAAAGAGACTGAGTTCTGCTTCAGAGAGAGTTATGTTTAAGAGACTAACAACGTTAGAGATATTTCGTAACAGTTCATTGTTATTTGCACGTTTTTGCGGTTACTGTTATTTTCAACATATTTCTTAGTTTGAGAAGGCTTATGCGTATTAGAGTATTTTTTAGTTTGTTCGGTTGGAGATAGAGGGAGTTTGTGCTTTTTACTAAACTATTTAATGACCTGGTAGTTTTTATGATAAGAAGAAATGCTGTCAGAAGCGTGTTTTGTATTGGTGTTGTTGGTAGAAAGCTGTTTTTTGTTATTGAAAAAAGTGCAATTATCAATATATAGAACATATAAAAACAACTCTCAGAGAACGTTTTAACAATCACAAATCTTCTATTAACACCGAAAAAGATCTTCCTGTCCCTCAACACTTCAACTAACAGGATCATTCCATCAACGATGTTACTCTCACTGGCACTGAAACAGGATTCAAAACTAAAGCAGACAGAAATAAAAGAAGCATATTGGATTGCCAAGCTAAACACTGTTCAACCTTTCTGAATTAGTTTAGATAAAGGAATCAATTAACTCCATGAAATTTATCATGCATTTTGTTTTTAAACAGGTGCAGATAGCCCTCGTGTAGCTTTGCGCGAAATTCAAAATAAACCAAACCTGTTTTTAAACAGTCTTTAATTCGCGTTCAAAACACTTACATACCTTGATTCCAGTTATTGAGCAATTTTTTCGTGAATTACACCACCATTGTTTATAGTTTCACTAATCTTAACTTGCACAGCACCGTAACCTTTTTATACATATTTAATATATGTACTTCACTTACTAATAGATGAATAACTTTCTACACTTATGTGGCAGTTGAATTTGTAGCGTAGTTGTTTGTTGTAAGGTACCACATTTCTGTTATCCATTGTGATGTTACCTGTTTGAACTGTTGTTCCATTCTGTCTTTTGTAGAAAGGGTAATCACCTACAATAATTTGTTCTCTAAATTCCTCGGAAACATATTTAGACATTTGCCATTTTCCATACAGGGAGCATTGTATTTTATCTTTTGCAGAACCCATGAATCATACATTTCGTGACAATTTTATAAATAACTACCTCAGTCTGTCGGTAAGGAATTTCAGTGCAGACACTTTGTCTGTCTTCTTAGGGTCAACACGCTTATCCTTTTGATAAAGAATGGACACAATATGGACGTGAGGCAGACCTCTATTATAAACTTTAATGGAATAACATTGAGCCTTGTGCTGCCAAAAGTGTTTGTTGAGAATATCATCCAAAGTTCTTGCAACTTTATCTTGAATACACATGCAACTAAATCAGGTTTATCTGATGACTGTTGTCCTAGAAATAAGTTATTTATTTCTTGCCAAGTTGAGTTGCATATCATGGTTATAAATAAATCGGGTTTACCGTATTTTCTCACAATTGCCTTTGTATCGGGGTAATACTCCTTCGCGTTTCGCAGGGAACCTTAAAAAGATGAAAGTAACAATCGCAGTGTATCTCACTTGAAAAACCAGCATCGTTTGTAGCAGTAGCCAGACAATCAGCTAGACCTCTATACTGTTCAAACTTTAGTATTTGCTGTGAGTTCTGATAGAGTTTATGCTATTAGTTTCAACTTGCAAATGAGAGTCTACATCCCATTGCTGAAATAGCTTCCTTCCATGTAAGATATGGTTGAATTATCTTTGTCTTACTGCTGTTTGTGCAGCCTTGAATTGTAACATGCTGGCGATGAATGTTCTCTTTCCTCTCCATTTTCATCTCCCTACCTGTTTGCCAGCCTGGTTCACCATATGGAAAAAGCAGCATACATATCATTGTGTTCAAGTCGGGGCTGAGGATATTCAATCTTAATGCCTGAACATTAGGATTGTGAGGATACGCAGGAAATCCCTTTCAAAGAGTGGCACATCATCCGTGCTCCTCAATATCATGGCTTTTTAATTTACTGTAGGGAGTGGGAGCTTCTCCTGTCTGCATCCGTTTCAGACTCCATGTTCACCACTGGTATAGGTTTCAGACTCCATGTTCACCACTGGTATAGGTAGATTCTCGTTAGCTGCTAGCTTTCTCCCTCTCATTCTACTTTTCTTAACATTTTATATTCTGCTACAAAGACGTTATTCTCTCACATAATCCTATACAGATTATGAATATAATCAGTGATGCATCTGTCATCTGCTCGGTTGGTAATCCTCGTATCATAGCCTCTGTTGGATCTACAATGTACAACTGTGCAAATTGTTTCTGTTCTTCTGCCTTGGGATGCATGTTCCATGTGCAATGGTATATGTGCTCGTAAACTCCGAAGTAATAAAGACCTCGACCAGAAAAATCTGCGTTTTAAACACTCATAAAAATGAATGAAAGAGGATAATTATACGACCCAATATTCTTTCTAAAATTAAGGTAACGCAGAGTCTGTGGGTTGCTCTTAAGTTAATGTAAGTAATCGAGCACTTCTTTACATGGAGGTAGTTGCATTTTACCTTTGTAACAACAGTTTTTAAATTTTCCACCACTTGGTTGTTCAGCCGGGAAGCGCATGGTTTTACAGAACTAACACAAAACATTCATTTCTCTAACTATGCTGTTCAAGACTCTAGGAAATTTCTTGTCTCTTGTACGTCTCGTTGCTTGTTCGTTTCCCTTTTCCTGATTCTTACTCACCAGCATTCGTTGTATTCTTCAACTGTCATATTCTCTTCTAGTATTGCCCCCTAGTGGCACAGCGGCATGTCTGCGGACTGACAACGCTAAAAACAGATAGTCCTTTATGTAGCTTTGTTCTTAATTAAAACAACAACATATTCTAGTATCTTCTTCTTGTTTCAATTGGTTCTGTCTTCTTTCTACAGTTTCGCGTCTATCATGCCCTCTTCTACCTTTTTCTTTTCACTTCTACTTCCATCACATTCCTTCTAGAATCTGTTTCTTCCTGACTTTCTCTGACCAGTCTCTTTCTTCTTCATTGTACATCGCCTGCTCATCATGATGAATTCAACTCAGTCCCTTTTTGTTGCCAATCTTCTGCTTCTTTCTGCTGGTGTTTACATTATTAAACTTCATGAATTATTCTGGATTTATTCTTCAATTTTGAGTCCATCATGTGCTCTTCTAGTCTTATCTATATTTTTCAGTGAATGATCGATTATGTGAAAAAAGTTAAATTTTTGTACAATTTAATCCAAATACATTTTTAACTTTCTATCAATCGTACACTTCTCGCTTCTAAACGGCAGAAAGTCAAATTACTTAAATTACGTAATACGCTGCTATGATATCAGTGCGTGACCGATAAACAGACATATACATACTGTGTAAGCTAGATTATATTTAATCTTAGACTCATACAAATCGTGAATTTGTATTTGTTTTCCTGACCTTGCTTTTGCTTTTGGTTATATTTGACATTCTAAGAAAAGAAAAGCCACTTTTATACATACTTTTATAGTGGTCGAATACGTAGGCTGTACCCAGTATTCATTGATGCTGAGAAACATTATATACTTTGTATTTCGTGCGCCATAATGAAACTAACCAATTAATCTATACCGTTCTACATACATAGAAAACCCACGAAGACCAACACCTCATATGTACTTTGTTGGAGGGGAGTGGGGGTGGTGGAAAATGAATTTAAAAGAATAAACGAAATGTGGAAAATAAAAATATATTACAACAACAATTTATATAATTAGATAAAATTATATTTATTACAACAATAATTTATATAATTAAATACAAATATGTTACAACAATAACTAATATAATTGTGGCATAATTAAGGAAATATAAATAAAATGATCGTATTGTTTATATGTCCTTAATTATATAGATTATTGTAGTTGTTTGTAAATGTGGTGTAATCCCCCATCAGATATCGTTGGTGATCTTCTTCAATATTAAAGAGATACTGATTGAGAGGGGGTGTTCAGCACCATTAGTGGTACGTAGTGTTGGGTTATGAACAATAAATACTGGGAGAAGAATAGCAGTATACGTGAATTCTGTATTGACCTTTGTTTGTTTGTTTCTTTAGAATTAAGTTCAAAGCTACACAATGGGCTATCTGTGCTCTGCCCACCGCGAGTATCGAAACCCGGTTTTTAGCAGAGTGAGTTTGCAGATATATCACTGTACCACTTGGGGGGGCTGTCTATATATTGTTTAAGACAATGCCTATATGTGATTTCTGTCTAGGCACGTATATGTAATTTATGACTAGACTTATATGTGTGGTTTCTGTCTAGGCACACACACACACATATATGTTTGATTTCTAACCGGGTCTGCATATGATTTTTGACTAAGCCTATATGTGATTTGTCTCGACCCATATATATATATATATGATTTAGGACTATTGATAATAAATTTTATAAAGACAGTTTGTGAGTACTTTATTATAAAATTATAACCAATGAAACACTAAAAATGATTATCAAGCGTACAAGTTGGAGTCACAAACAATGAGTAATTGCAGCTAATTGCCCTAATTATCATTAGTGCGAAACATTATTACATAAGAGAGAAATAACGTGACCAAACTCTATATTTGTATTTTCTGTTTGCCTTACACAGAACATTACATACTGTTTTTTATTGGTACATGAATGTGATACATCTTCCCATCTATCTTGTATCAATTCCCACGATTTATCCAAGTCATTTGAATCCCTTTTGATCATGTCAGCTTTCATATAAACCCATAATAATTAAGTAATATTCACATCTTGGCTTTGCGCAGTTAAAGCTATGGTTGTGGGTGGTCCTTCTGGAAGTTGCAATCCCAATTCCGGCATCCCGTATGTTAAGGGGTTTTCATAATGCTAGTATTTATAGAATAGAAGTTTGACATTACATTAACCCTTTCTAATATAGAGGTTTGTCACTAATGTCCCCGTTATTACTTCTTATAGTAGCGATACCTAGTGAAATTGTGTGATAATTTTTAACCAATGAAATTTCTTGCTTAAATTTCACTGAAAGCTGATAGAACATTACCTATATTCAAACTTAATTGTTTCCATTATACTTTAATCACTTAAATTATAAAAAACAACGCAGACAGTTTGATTACTTTTGATTAAGACAGCACAGCATGTAGATAAGTAAAATACTCATAATACTACTGGATTTTCCAGATTTGAGGCATTAAAATCAAAAACCCCGGGATTCAAAATTAGAACAATTATTTTTATTAGCTTCTTTTTCCTTTTGGATATCTTTCCATCACATTCGCTGGAATCTTGGAATCACCATCTTGCTGGAAGACGTATCCCTATCCATCAGGTTTTGTTCTTGAAGGAATAACATAATGGATAACAACGTCATCAATTGAGGTCAAATCTTCATCACCATATCACCATTGGCTGAGATGCGGCCGACAGTTGTCTTGGTCTGTCAACATGCTTCACTGCAGATGATTATATGTTGATTATAATACTGTTCACTTGTCTGTTATCGACCAAGAACAAACGATTTTTGATTGTTATAAAAAATATAACGTCGTACTGAATGGCAGTTAAAAAAATTAACTGCCCACACATATTCAGGCAACCCTAGTTTGCCATCATCATTAGAAGTGTCAGGGACACAGCGGTATGTCAGTAGACTCATACAACAAGAAAAGATAACCCTTTGTATAGCTTTGAACTAAATAACAAACAATAAAAATAATTGGACTATCACGGTTGAAATCTTTCACACAAATAAATATACGTGAATTTATAGAAATATTAAATGAAAGAAATGAGAGTGTAAATTTAGAAGAAGGACCGGAATTAAAACCGTTATGGAAGATAATTTTAATGGTTTAATATTCTTTAAAATCTATGCTTTAGAGGGCATCTTATTTATAAAAATAAATAAACTAAAAATTAAGGCGATTTCAAATGTTTTTAATTCATGCAATACGAATAGTCTCCGCTGACGTAGTAGTAAGTCTGATATTAAAGTACTAAAAATCGAGTTTCGATACCCGCACTATACAATGCACAAATAGATATTTTGGTATAGCTTTGCTCACAACAACAAACAAATAATGAGTTTTTTTATCATTTCTGTTCATTGTCATTAAACAATTAGAAGTTTTATTCATCTGTAAAGAGCATTGTTTGAAGTCCGATGTCCACTTCAGTGACTACAGTGTGAGCTGGCCCGTATTAAACCTAAACTATTAGTTTGTAAGCTCATATTTTTCAAAACAAGGTCATTATATTGGAAACAAAAGGACATTTATGACAAGCAATGGTTCGAATATGGCATTTGGATTGGTTCATTGTTTCTATTTATACAAACACACCTGTTTTTAATTATTCAAATATTTTCTCTTTAGTTCCTTTCTATGCTTGTGTGTGTGGTTCTTTCAGATTCTCACATTTTTCCAATTATAATTACCATTACAATTCCTGAAATTTTCAGCTACAGTTAAGGATATGGTGTTACCATAATTAATGTCATACTGTTATTATTCCAAATTCCTTTTTTTCTTCTTGCTTGTCCTCAATCCATTTTACTACAACTACATCTGATGTGACAAATATTATCTTTGCAACTAATTCCTTTCGGATCTTTGAGTGCTATTAACTGTTAAACAGTTTTGTTTTGAGAATTGAGGCCTGGCATGGCCGAGCGCGTAAGGCGTGCGACTCGTAATCCGAGGGTCGCGGGTTCGAGCCCGCGTCGCACTAAACATGCTCGCCCTCCCAGCCGTGGGGGTGTATAATGTAACGGTCAATCCCACTATTCGTTGGTAAAAGAGTAGCCCAAGAGTTGGCGGTGGGTGGTGATGACTAGCTGCCTTCCCTCTAGTCTTACATAGCCCTCGAGTAGCTTTGTACGAAATTCCAAAACAAACAAACAAAATTTGAGAATTGAAAGCTACTTTATAACCCTTTAATCTCAAATTCTTGACCAATTATTTTCAAAGTCACAAGAAAAAAATGGTGTGTTAACACTATAGTTACTAGCTTGTAAATAATAACTTTTCATAAAAGGAAGTAAATGTAAGAATGGATAATATCAATCCTTCAAAAACAATGCAAACAAGATAGTGGGAATGGCACTTGGGTCAACCCTATTAATAACACAGGTACACAGTGAGATTGAATATTGATATATGTTGACGTATATTAATTCTTATTATTCTGAATAATACATGCCTATTGAGACCAGTTCATGTTAATATGTATCTAATTCGTCTGGATAACACATGTCTATTTAGACACGTTCATGTTAATGTATATCTACTTTTTCTGGATAATACATATTCATTAAGACCAGTTCATGTTAATATGTATCTAATTCGTCTGGATAACACATGTCTATTTAGACACGTTCATGTTAATGTATATCTACTTTTTCTGGATAATACATCTTCGTTAAGACCAGTTCATGTGAATGTGTATCTTATTCTTATGAATGTTACATTCATCTGTATCTAGAGAGATGTAGGTAATTATTCAGACCCGTACTAACCTGCCATTGGTCATAAATAGAACAACCCCTGTGTTTTAAAAGGCTGGTTTTTTTACCTGTACTATCTTTATTTAGCAAAACATTCTTCTTCATCTGTTGTATGAAGGGGCCTTCAGTAGCCAAAACGTTTATTTCTACATATTTAATTTATTAATTCCATTCACTGCTTGAAGTAGAACGACTGTATATACTTTTAAAGGCTAATGTAGGGCTGTATGACAGCCTATCCCCGGAGCTGCTGCTTAAATTAATTTTAAAGCAAAACCAAGTTGGGCTGGCGTATTCATTGCGGGAAATCAAACACTGGATCTTAGTTAGTTAAGATGCTCTTTTCTAAGTTTTATTTCCAATTACAAACTTTATGGTAAAGACTCGTTAAATTGATACTGATTTAAGCTAAATTTGTTTGTATACACATTGGTGTATTAATCAATAGGCTTTTAAGACTAGAGTCTAGAGCGTAAAAATTTGAAGGGCGTATCTTAGGGGAAAAACGTATAGAGACTTCAATATAAGTGTAATTTTGATTTTCTTTTGTAATAAATACAATTTTATACCAATGTCATTGCATTTTAATTTATTGTTTGGTTTTTCTTTTGTTTTGAGAGATGATTTGCTTGGGAGAACTTAAAAAACTCTAGGCCTAGGGCATTATTTAACTTTATTACACTACTGATGATATATACATTATTCAAGAATGATATTCAACATTTAAACGTTAATTTTAGGATGAAAATATGTTACGAATTAACTTATTAGTTAGATACTTGTTATTATTAAGATTAATATTAAAGTTTTCTTAAACTCAAGATGTTATGTGGCAAAGTGATTTTACTGATACGAGAGAGTTGTGCTACTAATGAGAATTATCAAAGATATATACTCACCGTTTCAGACGTGGGGGCGTTATAATGTCACGGTCAATCCCACTATTAGTTAGTGGTGGGTGGTAATGACTAGCTGCCTTCCCTCTAGTCTTACACTCCTAAATTAGGGCCGGCCAGCGCAAATAGTCCTCGTGTAGCTTTGCGCGAAATTCAAAAACAAAAAAGATGTATATCATACCCCAAGCGGTTTAAATAGGCTATGTTTGTTTTATCGGATAGGCTTAACTGCGCAATCAATTGTTTTTTCATAGTTTGTAATGAATGCTATATTATTGCAGCTGTTCCTTAGTAAAAATGGCCCGGCATGGCCAAGCGTGTTAAGGCGAGCGACTCGTAATCTGAGGGTAGCGGGTTCGCATCCCCTTCGCGCTAAACATGCTCGCCGTTTCAGCCGTGAGGGTGTTATAATGTGACGGTCAATCACACTATTCTTTGGTAAAAGAGTAGACCAAGAGTTGGCGGTGGGTGGTGATGACTAGCTGCCTTCCCTCTAGTCTTACATTGCTAAATTAGGGACGGCTAGCACAGATAGCTCTCGAGTAGCCTTGTGCGAATTTCAAAAACAAACAATCCTTAGTAAAAAGAAACAAAAATAGCCTAACCTGGTCTAGTGGTTCTGCAGCGTAAAATAAAATCCCGGATTTTAGCGTTTTAAGTCAGGAAGTTTAGCACGATTCATCGGATGACTAAAGAGGAGTAAGGTATAAAAACCAGATTCCTAATCTTACTCAGATCCCGTGAGAAGGACAAAAACAAAGAAAAACAAGCACAGAACACAATAAGATGCAATTTATCAATTGAAAGAATAATTATGACGTATTTCGAGCATTCGACTAAGTAATTATATTGAAAAAGAGTGACTTTGATTTTGAGTACATTGAAAAATTTGTTCGTGCGTCGTCTAAATTACATTAATATTTATTTGAAATAATCTTTAAAAAAAACAGGCTGTAGAATAGAATAAGATCAACGAATCTATGCAAGTCTCGCACGGAAATCTCGTTTTCGAGACCTTTGTGTCTCGCTTCACAAATCATCCCATTTTCAATTAATAAAGCGTATTGCTATGGATAGCAACAGGTTAAATCCATAATTTGAAGACGAGTTCAATGGGCCTTTTACAATTGAAAAAATAATTAGTTATATATACAAAGAACTTCGAAATATTAAATCTTAACACCATATAACGATCAATATACAAATGTTCATGGTTATAACAGCCGTTAGGTCTAACATAGTCTAATGGTTAATGCACTCGACTCGCCAAATGAGTGGTACAGGTTCTATATTTTAGAAAGAATAATAACTGAAAGATTAAATCGTTACCTAGAACAAAATTCTAAATTATCAGAAGTACAAGAAACTGTTTCAAAAGATTTCGGCAAACAGATCTTTTAGTCAGATTATCAGAAACGTTATAGAAAGTTTTAACAAAATAGAGTGTACAGTTGTTTGTCTTCTCGATTTTGAGAAGGTTTTCGATACAATCTGACACTCAGGTCTAAAGTTCCGGATATTAGAGACCAAACTGCTCCGAGGAGTTACTCACTGGTTATAAAACCTTCTAGAAAATTTCGGGTAAATATCGAGGGCACCTAATCGGATTATTTTACTCCTGAGGCAAAGGGTACCTCACGGAAGGATAGTTAGCCCCATACTTTTCATCATGTATATAAACGACGAAAATTACTGTTTCACTTGCAGACGATATAGCTATCTGGTAGAGTTCGGAAACGCCATCAAAAGCGACCACGAATTTATAAAGCTCACTATACAACACTGAAGAATACTGTTCTAAGAAACGAATAAAAATTAATATACCAAAAACACAGATCTTAATATTGGTAAAACTAAAGAAACTAATTAAAATCAACCTCAAACTTTATCTTACCAGAACACTTGTTCAGACAGCAACATCAGCAAAACTGGTTCTACCTACGATACAAAATTAACCTGGCAAGACATATAAATCAAATCTTAAACAAAAGCTGGCAAAGATAAATCAAATTAGAAGTCTGTCAAGAAATAATACAGGAACAACAAACATTGTCGTATTAAAAATATACAAACAATACGTACGACCAATCACAGAACACGTTTGTTCAGCCTGGATCAATGTCGCACCCAAGAAAATAAAAAATAAATTACAAAAACAGCAAAATACAATATATTCTAGCGCTACAAAGTTCCCCGCTTAACAAACTCTTAGTTCCGACGCAAATACGCAGACATACAACCACTTTGTGACCACAAATTTGCAGACATACAACCACTCCGTGACAGATTTCTAATCAGATCAATCATGTGTTTTAAGAAAAACTTGAATAAAACGAAATGTTACGCGCATCAGATCGCTATATCATACATAGTGAATATGAGCCTAAGTACCTCTTACCCTGAAATATATACTAGAAGTTTATTAATAAGCCACCTACTGCTAGACCTACCTAATTCACCATTTTATTGTTTCTTATATAGCGTATTGAACGGTTATTTAAAAACACTTAGAATAAGCCAACAACATGAGAAACATTGGAATATGTAGACTGTTTATATTGCGAGTGTATTCCAGTGTAAATGATGAACATTCGAACATTAATGTGCATGGCCCTAATAAGGGTTTTTATTTCACATCAATGATCATTTGTTAAATTAATACCCTCTTCTATGTTGCGTTCAACATTGAAAATTTGCCTCAAACATTAAAGTATAAATAACACCATAAATGCGGGTGGAAAAGGTCAAGGCTGCACCTAACCCTCACAGGTTCACCCAAATGACCTAAATACCGTTAATTTGAAACAGACTTACCTACTAAATAAAAGCCGAGTTTCGACACCGGAGATAGGTACAATAAAGGTAGCCCATTGCGTAGCTTTGCATCATAAGAAACTACACGTAAAATTTTATAAATAAAAAATAAATTCTCGATTTAGGAGTTTAAAAATAAATAAAATGTATTATTTATTTATGAAATTTCTAAGAAAACGTAAAGTCCATATTACAAATTCTTTGGTACTGAAGGGTTTTTTGAAACGTGTATGTGTATCTGTGTACTTAGACCGCTAGATGCCCATAGTGGGCAGAGCACAGATAGCCCATTGTACAGTTTTGCGCTTAACTACAAACAAAGAAACAATCATAAAACGATTTCTAACCAATAACCTTCAAACACGGTTTCTATAATATATCATATCTATTATAATTTGTTTTTCTCTTTAAATAATTATCTATTTCTCCTACTCTCTAGCTCAGTTGAGAATAATTTCTCAATGTTGCCTATCCAAAATCCAAGAAAACACTTGCAATATGTTTCATTTTTACAATTCTTGTTTTGTACACTGAGACAGTTAACGAATATCTTCCACAGAGATCAGCATTCATCTCCTACATATCTGGATGTTTAAAGCTTATGTTAAATCTTCTTCAGACTGTTAATATATCTTTCATCAAGGTGTTGGCATCGATGTTTAATCAGTATGTTTATAGACGTTCCTTATAACCATAAAACCGATAGGGTTTTGCTTTTACTGTGTAACACATTCTAACATAAAATCTGGAGTAATGCTGCAACTTAGTTTTAATCTTTACTACTGAGATATCAAAATAAAAATTATAGTTTCGTACGTAATAAGGGAGCTTTCGAAAGGTGATCTTTTCAAAAGCGCTTGAATTGTAGGGCTTGTATTAATTTCTATCAAGACTTTTTGAACCTACATGTTTTCCTAACATCGTAATAAGGAAGCTTGTAATTACATTTTACTTGATATTTATTTGATGATGTACAAAAAGTAAAAAAAGAAAAGAAGCGTGTACTTAAGTTTTACTTAACATCAAATAAACTAACCAAACGAACTTTTTACGCAGAATGGCTTACCCAGTTAGAATACTGGCAGTGACTTAATTTAGTAATAAAACAAGATATAAAAAATCAAATCCATAAATAGTAAACAAGAACATATAAATATTATCCACACTTCGTTTACAACACACCGGATACTCAACAATATGAAACAAATCCCCAGTGTTTCTGGGTCAAATCCGGAGACTTTCCAGGTACGGTTGTTTTATGTATTTATTTTCTTTATGTTAATAAACACACACGGCATAGAAGACAAACAGCGTGATTTACATGTGTGCTATGATAGAACACCATCTTGATGAATTATCGGCCAGATAGGTTTTATTATGTTGTTATTTATACTTGAATTGGACACCATCTAAGCCAGTCGAGCCTTACAAACATTTAATGAACTATTTATCGTTCTATACTTTCTTTTTTGTTGAATGATTTTAAAATTTGCCTGTTATTAAGAATACGAGTGCATTTATACGATAGCATGTAAGCAGTAACAATTTTGTGATAAGTTCGCCCCGAGTACAATCTCAAAAGACCATTGGACCTCAAAAATAATTGAAACATTGCAGCAGCGTGTTCTAGCTAACCACTGTCGTACCGGGAACTTTAGGGACTTACAACACTAAAATCCAGGATACGATTCCCCGTGATGAACTCAGCAGATAGCTCGATGTGACTTTGTTATAAGAAAACACACACGCAAACAGAAAAACGACAATAGAGAATCTTTAATAATCACAGCACTTGAAGTTCCTTTCAAGCAAGATTAAATTAATCTATGGGACCTTTTCTTCCTTCTTATTAGCTATATTTTGTGCGTAAGCAATACCAAGTATGGGGCTGCGTATACCAGATTTGATTTTATTACTCATCAGAATCTCTACAAGCCACTCTCAAATTGAATTATTTTCAGCAGGATTCGAGTAAATTAATCTATAAGATCTTGGGCGTGGTCAAATCTAAAGGGTTTGACCTCCTGAGTCCAAAAACTGTAATTAAATCTCAAAATGGTCATGAGACGACGGAGCTATAAGCTAACAGTTTATACTTGAAAAACTCGGAGATATTCCACGAGCATCTATGTCAAGGTTGAAAACACAGAGACATTCTGTAAGCCATTGTGCCGCAGGTAAAAAAAAGAAAAGAAATACGTTCAATATTGCCAGCTGAAAATAAGAAATTCTGCAAAATAGGCAACAATAATCCGCTTAAATCTATTAGTTAATACGCTAGATTTAAGAACGGCTGGTAACAGTAATACAAAATGTTCTATTGGCTGAAATAAAACACAAAAATTGCCAAAATAGTTGGATAGTCAGCATGATTTCATTGGAGGAACATTTTTCCTTACTAATCTATTGACATTCTTTTAAGAGGTTATTGTTTGTGTAGATGAAAGTACAGGTATGGATATGGTGCACCTGGACCTTCTGAGAGCATTTGATAAGGTACCACATTCAACGCTTGTCAAAAGAAACGAATACACGTCTTTGTAGGTGTGGAACATACGCTGGCTAATTGGATAGAAGAGTAGCTAGGTGGAGAAACATAGTGTTTTTTTGTTGTTTTTTTAATGGAGCTCAATCAAACTGTACTTGTATCACAAGTTGGGTACATCAGAGCAAATGTTCTAATATTTAACCAATATTTTGAAATTTGTAGTAAATTACTTTGAATTTACTACAATTAAAAGCTATCTGCTATTTATTGTCCCAAATCTTTTTATAAAATATTCTCTTTGTAGCCAGTAACACCCGAAACCTTCATATTAGCTATAATAATATGATATTTGGATATAATTTTCATGAGATAATCTTAACAGTGTTGTGGAAAAAATATCTTGGTGTTATGGCTGTTGGTCTCTTAATTATGTCATCCAAGCAGTGTATTGTTGCTGGTGGTAGGAAAAATAGGATTTTAGGTTGTATATACAGAAATATTGAATACAAGTCTACAGAGGTTATAAATTCATTGTACAGGTCATTGGTTAGGCCACATTTGAAGTATTGTGCTCAATCTTGGGCTCCTCACCTTAGAAAGAATATTGATTTGTTGGAGATGGTTCCCAGCAGGGCTACTAGAATGATACCTGGTGTAGAGAGGTTGTCATACGAGAATATGTTACGACCCCTGAAGTTTTTTCACTTGAAGAAAGGAGAGTTAGAGGAGCTCAAGTTGATGTATTTCAGATTGTTAAGGGAATTAACTGATAGTATCGATATATACCCAATGGTGAGCTATGATAAAACTAGCGGACACAAATATAAATTTTGTCAGGGTAGGAGTCATCTTGAGATAAGACAGTTTTATTTTTCAAAAGGATAGATGGTTTAAAGAATGAGATGTCTTCTAATGTTGTGGAAGGAATAAATTTAAGGGAAGGATTGACAAATATTCGAATAATAAGGTTTGAATTTCGCTCAATGCTCCATCAGGGTCTACGCTAGCCGTCCCTATTTTAGCATCTAGTCATTATCACTCACCACCAACTCTTGAAATACTCTTTTACCAACGACCACACACTATAACGTACCCGCGGCTGAAAGGGAGAGCATGTTTAGTGTGACGCGGATTCGAACCCGCGATCTTCAGGTTACGAATCAAGTGTCCTAACCACCTGGCCATACTGGGCCTGTTTTGTAGTCATATACATCATAACTTGATGTACAGCATTTTAGTACCTGTGCCATGTACATCACGCCCTAGTGTAAACTATTGTAGTACCACTACTATGACGCACATCACAACTTGATGTAAAGTATTGTAGTGGTGGTACCAAGCACATCACAATTTGATGTGAAGTGTAGTAGTGTCAGTACCGTGTACATGACATAGCATTATTTTCTTCTACTGATGATACACTAAACGTATAACTCGACAATATTGTATTGGTTTAGTTTGTATTGAATTTCGCGCAAAGCTACACGAGGACTATCTGCTCTAGGCGTCCCTAATTTAGCAGTGTAAGATTAAGGGAAGACAGATAGTCATCATCACCCACCGCCACCTCTTAGGCCGCTCTTAGGCTACACAGCTGAAAGGGCGAAGATGCTTGGTGTGACGAGGATTAGCGTATACTGATAAAAAAATACATATTACTCTTAAGCACATTTATATCTTTGTTTTCCACATGCTAAGATTACAACATTTTATTGAATATGGCTGATTTTGAGTAGCATTTAACAGCAACTGAGTTCAATTGGTTACGGACTCCTTTCTAGCTACAAGTTTAAGACATTTCCTTAATACAAGGAACACCACGAAATATCTCTTCTTTTCATGTGTTTTTTTCTGACAATATTTTTTCGCACCTACTGTGAAAAGTCCAGAAGTTTAATTTTTATGCAATTAGTTACAGCTTTACATAAAAAAAAAAAAAGATGAATGATGGACATCCAAAGATTTCCATAAATACGGTTTGGTTTTGCTTGTTTTGAATATCGCGCAAAACTACACGAAGCTAACCTGCGCAAGCTGTCCTAATTTAGCAGTGATAGACTAAATGGAAGACGCCTAGTCAACACTACCCACCGCCAACTTTTGAGCGACTTTTTTTTTTTTTTTACCAAGAAATACTGGGATTGACCGTGATGTTACAACATCTTCACGTTTGAAAATGAAAACGTGGTTGGTGATGGAAATTCGAGCCCGCGACCCACAGATTGCGAGTTCAGCGCTCTAATCGTCAGGCCTTGCGAGGCCTACATTAATATGGGTACCACTTTTTAAATAAATAGATTGAACTTGAAATAAGATGTTTAATCTCAACGCGATTAGTCTTAAAAGTAAAAGGAAAAAAGGCTAAAAAATTCATTCTTGCATTAATCACTGGTAAATATACTTCAAAATTCACACGGAATATAATACATGTTTGTAGCGTATTTTATATAATACAAGGTTCCTTGTTTGTAGCGTATTTTATATAATACAAGGTTCCTTGTTTGTAGCGTATTTTATATAATACAAGGTTCCTTGTTTGTAGCGTATTTTATATAATACAAGGTTCCTTGTTTGTAGCGTATTTTATATAATACAAGGTTCCTTGTTTGTAGCGTATTTTATATAATACAAGGTTCCTTGTTTGTAGCGTATTTTATATAATACAAGGTTCCTTGTTTGTAGCGTATTTTATATAATACAAGGTTCCTTGTTTGTAGCGTATTTTATATAATACAAGGTTCCTTGTTTGTAGCGTATTTTATATAATACAAGGTTCCTTGTTTGTAGCGTATTTTATATAATACAAGGTTCCTTGTTTGTAGCGTATTTTATATAATACAAGGTTCCTTGTTTGTAGCGTATTTTATATAATACAAGGTTCCTTGTTTGTAGCGTATTTTATATAATACAAGGTTCCTTGTTTGTAGCGTATTTTATATAATACAAGGTTCCTTGTTTGTAGCGTATTTTATATAATACAAGGTTCCTTGTTTGTAGCGTATTTTTAGCTTGCCCAAAAAAAGAAGCACCCAGCTCGTGCCTTTGTACTTTAATTACTTTATAATCATATTCAGGAAGTTGTTTCCTCTGGAGGTTTCTGCTTCACTTGCTTCTCTACTGTAACGTGATGTTTCAGAAGAAGTAAAGAATTTACAAGGAATGGTGACTGAATTATTTGAATAGGGAAACCAAACATTTCTTTCAAACTCGGTTTGGTTTTCGTACTATTTTTGTCATTTAAATTACTGATTTCGCTATCTACTCAGTTCAAGAACTGACAAACAAATTCGTGAAACAGCTCATTTTTGATGTAAAAATGCCTAAGGGGGACTGTTCCCACCACCTAGCACTTGAAATATTTTAGTCGTTGAGACCTCAAATATCATATCGCTCTTTTTACTGACTTCAAGAAAGATTTATGTGTGCGTGCGTGACGAGAATACTTTTGATATCTGTACATGATATTCTTTTATTGTATGTGTTTTATAGCAAAACCACATCGGGCTATCTGCTGTGTCCACCGACGGAATCGAACACTTTATTTTAGCGTTGTACGTGGACAAACTTATCGCTGTCCCAGCGGGACACGGTTGATAAGATAATAAAACACGTCATTTTAGTACAGACACGTAGAAACGAGTGAACAGGCTGCCAGCAGCCCAAATCTCATATCTAGCGAAAATACACTATGAGAATTTTTAGTAATAGTTTGAAGTTGAAGGTAGACTACAAAATAAATACGTCTCAGAGGTTTTGATGCACAACTGCCTAGCAGTAATGGTTATTGTGTAACTGTTTGCTTTAGCGCAAAACAACACAATAGACTATTCGTTCTCCGTATACAGCGGAGATTCGAACTCCTTTTGCAACAAGTGGTACGAAATTCCAGAAGAAAAGTTTGGTTTGTTTTGAATTTCGCACAAAAATATTGTTGGCTTATCTTCGTTAGTTCTTCCTAATTTAGCAGTGATAAACCAGCTAGTCAACATTACCCGTCGCAAACTCTTTTAACAATGAATAGTAGTATTGACCATTGCATTATAACGTCCCAACAGCTGAAAGGACGAGCATGTTTAGTATTGGGTATTCTAATTTAACCATCATGCTAGTACAATAAAGAAGTGTCGTTAAAAGACCAACTCAGGTTGATTCAAGTTCTAAAAAACATTTTTTGTATTGGCCTGGTGATTAAACGCTTCAAGAACAAGCATTCAAATACTCGTAATAATAAAAGAAAAAGTCAACACGTAAAAAAACTAACTTTTTGCAATTTTTTATCTAACATAATAAAGTGACAGAAATGGCTCAGCAGTCAAATATTAAGTTTATATTAGTATTAAATTAATTATGTTTACTGTTAACCTTTACTTAATTGTCAAGCGCGAGGACACACAATAGAACGCCATATAATGGCACAGAGGAATGTCTGCGAACTTTCACCGCTAGAAACCGGGTTTCGATACCTATGGTGAGCAGAACACAGCTAGCCCATTTTGTAGTTTTATGCTTGATTCCAAATAATGAATAAATCAGAATGGAAAATCTCTTTAACTCTGATTTTTTTAGCGTTTATGTTTTTTTTTTGTTTGGGTTTTGTTTTGAATTTCGTGCAAAGCTACACAAGGGCAATCTGCGCTAGCTGTCCCTAATTTAGCAATGTAAGACTAGAGGGAAGGCGCTATTCACCGCCTACCTTTTTATCATCGAATAGTGAGATTGATCGTGACATTATAACGCTCCCACGGCTGAAAGGACGAGCACGTTTGGTGTGACGGGGCTTCGAACCCGCGACCCTCAGATTACGAGTCGAGTTTAGCATTCCTGAGCCCTCAGACTTACCACTGAGCCACTAAAATTGTGTAAAACTAGTTCATATGTATGTATATTTTATTTTTAGCGGCCACTCGTTAAAAACAAGAAGGCGTCAAATGATTTCCTAAAACTCCGTTTATACAAATGGTCCATTGAATCCACAATGGCCAAATTAGGAAGAAAATAAACGAATTCCATTTAACATATCTTAGGACTACTGGTTTCCAGTACTTAACCAGCTACTGGCATTTAACTTCTTTGGAAGTTAAGCACAAAGTTACGCAATGAGCTCTCTATGCTTTGCCCACCACATGTATCGAAACTCGATTTCTAGCATCGTAAATCCGCAGACATATCGTTATACTAATGCGAGGCCTGGCGTTCAGACCATGACATTTAAGCATACGTGTTGTTGCAACTTTTTCTTGTGAGCAATGTTTCTATTATAGCCTTGTCACGAACATATAGCTTATTGCGTGCGTTTTTAGAATAGCTAATAATGGTAACAATGCCACATGACGTCGCAACCTTCATTTTATAATGTTCAAACTGTTTTCACGATAATGTAATATATTATTCATGGATTGGGTGGTTTCACCAAACAGGTAAATTAATTTTGGACTATATATATAATGCAACTGTTACATAGCTGTTAGTATAACAGCTAAAACTATATAGAAAACATTGGGTTTCAACACAAGAACACCAAAAACAGAACCGAAGGAACTAATTTGAGAACTAAAGTCCCCGACAACGAACGGCACAACACTTGACTTACAAAGGTGTATAATTTTTTACTCCTAGCTTACAACCCAATTTCTGTAAAGAAAGCTTGCGAAAAGCTCGTGCAGTTGTCTGTAGGTTTCTATATTTGAGATTTCAGATATCGTAGTAACTCGGTAACAGTGAATAAATGTGAAATGAAAATCACGGATTCTACCATTTGGAGGCCTTCCGATTCCGCCAAGATCGACCGAACGAGTTGATTGACCAGGATGGAACGCGGAAGATGTATCATGTATAACCCGCTGTCGGTCAAGGCTACCTACGACGTGAGCAATCAGCCCCTAGAGGCAACTGAATTAGGTAGCATTGTCAAAGTTACGGGGACAAGGGGCCGCCGGGAGCTATGAACCAAGTTCTGAAAGCTGGTATGACGCGATTTTTCAGGACCGCCTCTTAAAGTTCATGGCCAATGATATGCGTGTTTAATAAAATACAGCAACTTTTTGAAGCGGCTATCATGTCTGTGCTCGTGACTCTTTAATGTCCAGTGTTATTTCGGCTTGCTTTCAAGTAAGAAGTCCTTTCCAAGAGTTCAAGAAGTCCTGAGACATACGGCACATTTAAATTATTAAGGTGAGATTGAAGAAACAGTTGTTATTATAACTACTTCCAGTCAAATATTAAAAATTTGGAAACTTTGACAAAGTTCATATATGATAAATTAACACTTCATTGTTTTTTACATGCGAATAACGTAAAGTGTGAAAATTTTATTACTTGTATTTAAGAATTAATGTAAAAATACAAATTTGTCTTTAAAGAGTTTGATAGAAAGAGTAAGAAGTTAATGTATTCCAGTACTTAAAATATTCACTCATGACAACTATAGTATTTCATTTGTGCTTAATGTTTTATTTACATTTTGATTTTTACGTACATCCAAGCTTTATTTCAAAATGCCGTATATTTTGTAATTTTCTAAACAACAGTCGTATATTGTTTCATATAACAAGTTTTGCCAAACGCTTACAACTTGTTTATCTAGAATTTTAATTTTCTCTCGTTCAGAATTCAGCTCGAAAAGTATTAATAAATTACGAACCTGATTAAAACTTCATAACGCTTTTCGTATTAAACACTGTATTGAAATACGAGTTCTTATTTTTTTCTAATATAATTTGAATTAATATATTAAGTAATAACAAATTACTTTCATCTGAAATTTGCTACGGTTCTATTTTACCACTTTCATAAAACGAGTGTTTATTCTGAAATTAAATTACAGTTTTGTTTTGAAGCTCGCTGGGTTTTGTTATTAGATTATCGTGCAAGGACGTCATTGTTTGCTAGTTTGTAGCATGAAATGTGGAAACTTTTTTTTTCAGAATATTTTACAAATTCTCAAATTTAGTTTCCAAAACTCATTAACCTAAAATATTAATTAATTAACGATTCGTAGATACCATCAATTATTTTGACGGTAGATTACTTATTAGCGTTGCTTGAGAAAAAAAAAAAAAAGGCTTGTAAACATAGCCTATTTATCTTACTTTTCCATGTCCTGTGATTACAAAAAAGGTTTATGACATGTATTAACATCGAGGAACACATGTTTCGTTTTAATAAATTTAAAACATTATATTATAGATTTCTTTTTACCATAGGTAAAAATTGAAAATACAGTTTTTAACATTTAGACCTAATGTATTCTTTGACAAGCCGTACCCTCTGTTATAAATTGCAATGCGAGATTCTTTCAACACAGCTAGGTTTAGCAAACCAAAGAAAAACGATTAGACCTTTTATAATAGTGATGCATATATAATGTATTAAATATTATATATACGTATTAAATACAAATAAGGTTTGTTTTCTTTATGAACATTAGCTCCTGTTTAATCAGATAGGATTTGGGGTAATGTTTATTTGACAGCAAAATTATTCAGGAATAAACATTAAATAACTATCTCATTGTAGTTATAAATTTTATTTGTGTATGTGAAAGATATTTTCTAGTGAATTTTAAATAGCCTAACTTAATATACAGCGTTTGTATTGCAGGAAACATGCTACGAGTAACGTTCTTAACTTTAGGCTTGTGCACCTTTGTTTCCGCCATTTCGAATACAGGCAGTTCAACTGGGAAACGAGAGGACAGTCTTAGTTCTAGCACGAGTAGAAGACAGGCTAGCTCCAGTAGCAACTTACCACAGACAGCGTCACAGGGTAATCTGTACTATTACTACTATCCTGTGCAGGAGAAGAAGAGGCAGTCTGCTGGGGATTATGAAACTTCGCCTTCCAATTACAACCCTCTCAGTGCTTCGTATGGATCCAACTTTGGACAAAACTTTGATTCTTCTCAAGTGTATCAGGGAGCAGCTACTAATCAAGACACTGCTGCAGCAGCATATGGAGGACAGGCCACGGGATTTGGGGGCAATAATTTCGGAGGTTTAGGAGCTGCCACCGGTATCAGCCAGATCAATTCCGGAGGCTATGGCGGTCTCGGCCAGCTAGCAGCAGCAACTGGAAGTTACGGAATTAACGCCGGCCCAGGACAGACGGCTGCTGGAGGATATGGACTTGGAACAGCTGGTGGAATTAGCCAGTTAACTGCTGCAGGCTATGGTGGTGCCGGAACAGAAGGTTTCGGTGGTCTAGGCGCTGCAGTAGGTCCAGGTCTAAGTCAGTTTGTGCCAGGAAGTTATGGAGCTAATTTTGGTCAAGTAGGTGGTTATGGAGGAAGCGGAGCAGGCAATGTATATGGCCAGTATGGAGTTCAAGGAGGACTTGGCGGTTATGGACAAGGTAACTATGGTGGGTTTGGTGACTTACAACCCGCTGCCAGTGGAGAATCTCAATCAGCATTTGGTTTGGGCTCTTTGATTATGCCTATGTTAGCTCTAGCTGGTCTTGGACTTCTACTTCCGTCAGTGTCCTCATCTCTTACTAGCAGTAGCCGTCGAAAACGTGAAACACAAGAAAAAATGGATGTTTTTAGTGGATACCGCAGTAAACTGGATAAGTACTACGCCATCTATCGATCAGCGATGGAAAACGAGCAATGTCTTAACCGAGTAATATGTGAATTGGGGAATGCAATGAGTGGTGCAAAGGACAAGGTTGCTATAATTAGGTGAGACTTATTTTGCCTTTAGAAACAAAATTTTATTTTTTTTAAACAGACTCTGAATTATCTTTTAAAAAGTTAACAAATGCATGATGACTCGGAGCTAATATGCTGTATATACTAAAACGCTTGTTTAGAAAATGAAAGGGAGTACTATATAACAGTGACAATTGAAATTCTTTTAGGCAGGATTAGAGTAAATTAATACACAAGACCGTTTTTTCTTCTTTTTTATTAGGTTTCGTTGTGCGCTAGCAATATTAAACGTGCGGCGCTCGTGCATCCGATTCAGTTTTATTACTCATTAGGATCTCTTCCAACTTTCCCTTAAATTAAAATTATTTTAGACAGGATCAGAAAAAAGTAACCTAGGAGATCTTCGGCGTGGCTAAATACACCAATGGAAAGGGCTTTACGTCTACGAGCCGCTATACTGCGGATAAAAATCTTGGAAACTGACTTTATTTTGAAAACTTTAGGTGTGTGAAACAATTTTTAACATAGACGTCAGCTGTGTTTTTATAGTATTGCTTAGACATTTTAATTTTGGATTCCAATTTATTATAGCAAACAACTATTTTATATATAAAATAGTTTAGCAAATCACAGTTACTTTAATTCAAACAAATACCAATGTTCACTAATACAAGAAAATTTCAATATTATGTACCAGTGGTCCAGTTGTTAACGTTCTGGGTTAAGGATCGAAAAGTCCAAAGTTCTGAACGCTCACCCTCCTTGCAGATGTTATAATCAATCCTACATATTGTTAAAAATACCCACGCAGCCAGCGGGTGTTTCTGATAGTTATCCCTTCTCTGGTCAGCAGTTCTGAATTGTAGATGGCTGTGTTCTCCAACCGTTCCAATTACTTTACGTACTACATAGAATTCTATGCAGATTGAAATACGAGATACGTATCCAGAGTAGTGCGGCAGTGTTGCCAACAAGTTTACGATTTCGTTTTTTTTTTTTTTTTTAATTTGAAGCAATTAATACAGCATTATATAGGCTTTCCTATGTTTCTCTTTACTACTAGGCCTAGACTACTGAGATTCACACAACACTAAAAAGTCAAATTTCTGAAAACTGTTGTCCATAAGAGATATTTCATTCAACAGATGTCTTTTGTGTCTGATATTTATTTGTTTGTTTTTGAATTTCGCGCAAAGCTACACGAGGACTATTTGCGCTAGCTGTCCCTAATTTAGGAGTATATGACTAGAGGGAAGGCAGCTAGTTATCACCACCCACCGTCAACTCTTGGGCTACTCTTTTACCGATGAATAGTGGGATTGACCATCACATTATAACGCCCCCACGGCTGAAAGGGCGAGCATGTTTGGTACGACGAGGATTCGATCCCGCGACCCTCAAATTACGAGTCGAACGCCTTAACCCAAGTGACCATGCCAGGCCAAGAAACAATTACAAATGAAATAATTTAATTAGAAATCTGCTTTTCACATTTTGCCTTAAGAGAAAAATAAATCTTTCGTGTCAATAAGACAAGTGTTGCATAATGTTTTAAAGCAGAAGTAGAAATATTAACATAAAAGAGCAGCTAAAATTATAACAGTACGAAAAAACCCAGAAATTAAAAGCCACAGAAATGGAATTTTTCAATATGGTGATGCCATAGCTAAAGATTCCGTTTGTGGAATTTTGCGCAAAGATGCTCAAAGGCTATTTGCGATAATTGTCCCTGATTTTGAAGTTATGGATTAGAGGGAAGACAGATTCTTAATATCATCCATCGTTAAAGCTTGGGCTATTCTGTTTTATTAACGAATAGCAGAATTGATAATATCATTATAATGCCCCCACAACTGGAAGGACGAATATATATTCTGTGACAGGGTTCGAATCTGTATCTCGCAGATTGCGAATCGAGTGCCCTACCCAACAGGTCATGACGAATCCAGAGGAATTGTACATACATTTTGAACAAACGTAACAGAAGATGCTACCTGGTCATTAGTATTATCACTTTAAAATTCCTCAAATCTGTTTAAATAGACAGGCTAAGGATTTAGAATAATAATATCTAATTAATAATGGTGGTAATTACTGCAGTAATTAGTTTAAAATGTATCCTAAGCCATAGAGAAGTAAATTGCAAGCTATTTATTGCTGCGATAACATACATTGATTGTTTTGTTATATATTGTTTCTTGTAATGTTTATGCATTAATTGGATTTACAACATAACACATATAACAACGTATAGAGACAACAACAGATTTATTGATCCAGCAAGGCTGTACCTCCTATAAATTAAGACGATTAAGTAATAAACCTTAAAGCCAGCCCTTATTCATATAGTAATAGGCTTTCCTAAAACTCAAATATATTGCCTACACAACATTCGAAGGCATCCCGTTCCACTTACTAACCACCCTGAAAAAGAAATAAAACTGTTTTAGATGAAGATGATTCCTACCCTACCAAAATTTATATTTGTGCCTCTTAGTCCTACAGTTCTCACAATTAATTAAGAGAAAAAATGATGAACACTATCAGTCGATACATCATTTCTTCTTAATCTTAAACATATCACTCTGATCCTCTCTAACTCTTCTTTCTTTAAGATAAAACAGTTTCAGAGATCTTAACCTCTCTTCGTATGACAACCCCTCCTTCCCAAGTACCATTTTAGTTACCCTCCTCCGAATTCTTTCCAAAAATTGAATGTCTTTCCTAAGCTAAGGAGCCCAAGATTGAAAAGAATATTTCAAATGTGGTCTAAACGGTGACCTATAAAATAAAATTATAAACTCTTTAGTCGTATATTCAACATTTCTGTAGATACAACCTAAAATCCTATTTGCCTTATCATTAACAACAGTGCATTGCTTGGATGGGAAAATTAAGAGACTTACAAACCATTACATCAAAATACTTTTCCTACAATACTTTTAAGGTTATTTCCGTCCAAAGTATGTTTGTAATTGAAATTATGGTAACACACGTGCATTATCTTGCATTTATTATAATTAAAACCCATCTGTCATTTATTTGCCCAACTCACTAAATGATCTTGTAAAACAAAAGCATCTTCTTCACAGCTAGCAACACCCAAGACCTTGATGTCAACAAATTTAAGTAATTTATTGACCATTCCTTCATCTTCGACATCGGTCTAAACTAAAGCAACAAAAGGTCCTAAGAATAAGCCCTGAAATATCCCATTTGTAACATTAATTCATGTCGAATAAATTCCAATGATAACAACCATCTGCTTTCTTCCATCCAGTCACTCTTCTATCTAATTAGCTAACTTATCCTACCATTTGTAGATAATTTTTACAGACTCTTTACGTAACATCTTTTAAATGTTTCTGAATATCCAGATACATCCGATGTACACCTTAATATCCTTTTACATAAAAAACTAACATTTTCAAATAATGTCACGATATTTGTAAAGTAAGATTTTCTCTTAAACCATATTAACCATCCAATAAAATTCTAAACATCGATAAGTGGCTTTACAAATCACCTTTTATTAGACTTTCCAAAAATTTTCACACAACTGATGCAAGATTAGTCGGCCTACAATTACTGGGACAATTTTTATCATCTCTTTTGTAAAAAGAAGCTACATTAGTTAACGTCCAATCCTCTGGTACCTGCCCAATATGCATGGACTTTTATTTAATAAAACGTAGCGACTCACTTATCCAATCCTTAACATCCTTCTAAACCCTTGGGTAAATGTTATCTTACTTACGAACTTTATCCTTTTAAAACTTTCCAATATTTTCTTCACAAGCTCAAGATTTATTGCTTCCATCAATCAACTGTTCAGTATGAGGAATATTGCTTAAACCTTCATTACTAAAAATCTGAAGAAAAAAACAAAATTTAATTACAAAGTTATTTTATAATCATCAGATACGAGCCTTCCTTAATTGTCCCTCAAATGTTTTACCCAACCATTTTTATATCCTTAATGTATTTAAAGAAAACCTTACTGTTAATTTTTACATTTTCAGCCTACCTTTCCTCATATATCCATTTTGATGTCTTAATTTCATGTTTCACCAACTTTTTCGATCTTCTAAGTCCCCCATCATACAAGTAATTTATTTTAATTTTATCTCTTATACCCCTTGTGACCCGACCTGATTTTTTACTTGCAGCCACACTTTGCTTTGCAGAAGGAATATATTTATCTTCAATGTTTAAAGATTTACCTTTTACAAAATTTTCACATTTGATCAGCGTTTTGAAGTGACTCAGCAGCCCAATTCAGAACAGATAAATCTTTACATACCTTCAATATTCACATTCTTTGAAATCAAAATATTATTCCTGATCTCTATACGCAGTTAAATATCGAAACTGATACAGCAATTACTGTTTGTTTTTGAATTTTGCGTAAAGCTACACGAGGGCTATCTGCGCTAGCAGTTCCTAATAAAGCAGTGTAAGACTAGAGGGTAGGTAGCTAGTCATCACCACCCACCGTCAATTCTTGGGCTACTCTTTAACCAACGAATTGTGGGATTAGCCATGATATTATAACGCCCCCACGGCTAAAAGGGCGAACATATTTGGTGTGACGGGGATTCGAACCCGAGACTCTAAAATTACAAGCCGAGTGCCTTAACTACCTGACCATGCCGGGCCAACAGCAACGATCATTTCCACCCAAATATTCTACAGTTTCCATCCTCTGAACCATTTCTATATTAGAAGTTAACAATATATCTAAAATAGCATTATTCCTAGTACGTTCCTTGACCAGTTGGTGAAGAAAGCCACTCTGAACAGTTTTCAAAACCTTTCTCATAGTTTGGCCCAGCATGGCCAGGTGGTTCAAGCGTTCGACTCGTAGTCCGAGAGTCGTGGGATCGAATCCCCGTCACACCAAACAATGTTACCCTTTCAGGCGTTATGTGACGATCAATCCCACTACTCGTTGATAAAAGAGTAGTCCAAGAGTTGACGGTGGGTAGTGATGACTAGCTGCCTTCCCTCTAGTTTTAACACTGCTAAATTAGGGACGGGTAGCGCAGATAGCCCTCTTGTAGCTTTGGCGAAATTCAAAACAAATCTATCATGGTTTCACTCTAGCATTTTTAAGCTTTGTCTGAAATTTAAATCACCCATAACTTTGGCTTCATTTACAGCTGAAATCGTAATGTTTTCACTAATTGCATCAGTCTCATCTGGAGGTCTGTAAGAAATTCCCACTAAAAACTCTTTACCTTTATATCCGTTAATAGAAACCAAAGTATCTTCAACAACATGCAACTCATTTCACCTGTAAAGCTACTCCTTACCCTCTATTTAAAACTGTCCATGTTAAATAACATCAAACTCGTATTCCAAAGATATTTCTGTTGTTAAAATCGTCTAAATTTAACCATATTTCATTCATGCTTATATCTAATACCAATGCCTTGTGTCATCTATTTATTTCTTATATTTCTAGCATTACAATAGAACAAACAAGTCTACCCTTCTAACAGATATATATTGTCAGCCATTGAAATTTGTACTAAAACATGTATTTCTAACTTGAAAATGTCTAGGTTCATCCTGTGCTCATAAAAAGGACCACAAAGTACTTATTTCCACTAGCTGGCAACATAATTATTAATTTTCATAGCTATTTTAAATTGTTGACCGTGTTGTTTGCAGTTTAACTACTCATTTAATTGTTGTTTATCGAAGCAACATTTAATTTTAAGTACTGTCACGTTATTGCTTGATACAGAACTATGAGAGATATGCACACCATAAACTCATTTTAAGTTTAAAGGTCACTTGTTGTGTGGAATCATGTCGTTTGTGGCTCCGTCACCTATTAAAACCTATTTTTGTTAGTGTGTTTTGTTTATCTCAAAACTACACCAAACCCCTTTGTCTATCAGATGGAATCAATCCACGGATATAAGCATTGTAAGATTGTAACTTATTATGTTAGATCACTTGTGGAATTTTTACTGGTAAACCTTTAAAACATTCAAAACAAATTACGTTTTATTATAGTTTTCAGTAGCAAGTTTTACAGATGTCTAAAGAGTATCAGATAATAAAACGTAAAACATTTATAATAATTATTATAAAAATTTATGTAAATTATATTTCGACACTGACAAACAGAAAACAAACAAACAATGCCTAGTGCTGCGTGTCTTAACTCATTTGTATATCGCAAATTCTCATTTAATTCCATTCTACAATATATTTCAACATGTTGATATAAGAGGGAGAGGTGTAGCTTGAAAATATTTTCATTTTTATTTAGAGTAACGCACTAGTTGATACATTTTCACAGACACGAGACCAAATTTAACAAACACTGAACACCAGAATAAAGCTTCCAAGTGTATTTTACTATATTAGAATATTTTAAAACTTTCTAATGTGAATTAATTTAATTTGCTATCAACTTGTTTCGAGAAATTAACACAGTATTTTGTGTATATTATTTCTAGTATTTTAGAAAAATTCATGCCCGAGAAGATAAAGAGCAAAATGGAGATCTTTGAAACTGCTGCTTTGTCGACAAAAATGAGCAAGTGTTACAAATATAAATGCTAAGATTTAACATACGTTTAAATTTATCCTCAAACTCACGTTAAAATTTAACTGCTGTTGTGAATCTATCAAGCTACGACAGTGACATCTACCCGTAACCGATTTCAGCAGAATAACTCTTCTGGTGACGTAATAAATACCTTAGGCCTAACCGCGCCAGACGTGTTTTACAAGTAATAACAAACTTCAAGGATCGAGTTGGTTTACTGTGTGACACGACAGTCAGTGTCATCACCCAACCTCCAGAATGACACAGTAACCCAAGAAAGGTAACGGGCTTGCTCACCTGCGCTTACGTGATTTTTTTTTAAAAAAAGTAAACTTTGTTAACGTGGATTGTACACGTTAACGATTTGTTTTTATCATAGACTATATTTGAAAATATCCACATTTTTAAATATAAAAAGTTAAACCTGTTCTGATTTAGAACAATTTAGATCTGTATATTTAATAATCTCAACTTTATTATAACTAGATATATTTTATGACAAAGACAAATCTTAGTTTAACATAGAGTTTAACGAGAATATAACCTGTTTCAATGTTGTTCTATATATTACTAACGCTGTAAAAAGCTACCTAGTAAAGGAATCTAGAAGCGGTTAGATGTTTTTTGGCTTTAACTTGCTTATCCAACAGTAGATGGCAGGATTTTGTATAGAAACAAAAAAAAAATAGTACAAACATGGTTTTTGTTATATAAAGTTAACGATTTTTTTAAGCTACTTCTTAAAGATCTATCATGACACACAAGAAAATGTGTATAACATCAAGAACGCGGTGGTTTATCAAATACCTCAAATCCCTATGGTTATATAACAAAATCCATTTTATACCAAGCTAAAGTCACATTAACTTTTCTTTTTTAAACAACAACAAAAAATAATAAAATTAGGTAGTCCAAAACCAATTTACTCCTTTCCAGGATTTTAACTTATGTAGTTTAATTTAAAAAAATTTGGAAGGTAATCCCCGATAAGAGTAAGTTATTCACTTAAAGGGAAACTAAAAGTAAAGTTTGTAATCAACATAGCTACTTAAATATACTTTTCTTACGTTTCTATTTATGAAGATTACAATGTACTCTTACTGTTAACATTTTCGGTCGAAATGCCAATAATGTCCAGCGACATAGAATTTAAACAACTATAATCCATAGTTAATAATGGCAAAACCATGTAAAAGATGTTACCTAATTTACTTTTTTACCTTATACATCTGATATACTTCATATTGTTACCTTTACTTACCCATTATATTTTAAATTTACGCTATGGCTTTATGTGCTTTGATCCTATATTTTGTGATCTATTTTTTTTTGAAAGAATTAAAGCATGGCGATGTTGGTCTTGTGTTATACTCAGTGTTATGTATCACGTTAGCAGGTTTGTTCATAATAAAATATTATAAGTTAGTTTATAAAACTCGTTCACAAATCATGCCAGTCTTCTCATTTTAATAGCCAGGTGAAAAAGTACCAACAAATTTAAATTTCAGCCATTTCAGTATATTTGGGAAAACGTCTCATATTACATGTCGCCCTACGTCGGAGTAACGAATTTAACAATTAACAATATTACCATTAATTTTGTACTATTTAGTAACAAGTGATTTACATACAGTGAAACCGAATCGTTTCATAGAGGATTACAAACATGGAGTGGGGTGGGGGCTTAACTGCATTGGGATCCATTAGTTTAAATGTTTTAGTGTTGAACTTCTCAAATCTACTACAGGGTTATTAGCCTTAGCCGTCCATAACTTTGAAGTAGACTAGAGGGAAGGTAACAAGTTAACACAAACTCTTGGGATACTCTTTTATAAAAGAATAATGGAATTGTGACATCCTTACAGCTGAAACGGTGAGCATGTTCGGTGACGGGAATGATGTAGAGACACAGGTGGATGGAACAGATGTTTTTAGTTGCAACTTAAACTCGCCTCTTCTCCTGCTGTTAATAGGTTGAAAAACTATTTCATAACAAACAGTCCCTTTCTATGGGGAGGGTATTGAAAATCCTTCTCAAGCTGCTACAATTACTGTTAGTAGGTCCAATTACCAATCAACTAATGTTATAAAAACTTTTCAGACAGTTTACAGTGCAACAAAAATGACACCATTTGCATTGTCCATAGGTCATTTTGAAATAAGGCTGTAAATATATTTTGAATAACTAGTTCCTCTGGTCAGCTGTCAGAATCCTAGAAAACTGTTTTTAATGCAGAATCTTTAGCTCAATTATTCATTCTGTTTAATTATTGAACAAACTAGTCAAGTTTTATTACTCAAAACTGATTAAAAAGTAGTAGAAAAAAGTTATGCAAAGTTAAGTATGTTCTATCGCCATTATCAAAATTGTAGTTAACGATTTTCGGAAAGTGACTTCAAACTGATACAAGAGGTAGAGATAAATTGATTTTTAGCCTCAAAATGTATAACACAAAACACAACACGTTTACATGATAACGTTTCTTAAGTTATTTGTTGGGATATAAAAGGACCATGATGACCCGTTTGTGACCTCAAATATTATGGAGAGATTTAATTTTTTTTTACAACAGATTAGCTCATAAGAAAAAAAAGATATATTTTACATTTTGTATTCCCTTAAATAACAGAATTAACAACTCCTACCCATGTAAATTCATTCCAAGACCACATCCATAAACGTTAAAGCCAATTGGATCACTTCTAGTTACCCCGATGATATTACGTTCTCTGTTTCAAGACTACTACAAATTTTAACACGTTATAAGTGGAAGTAAATATGTAATATGTCAACCACACGTCTAAAACATCCAGTGCCCATGAGGCCTACTGTCTTGTACCAGTGCTCAGACTTGCTGCAATAGAATAGGTATAGTAATGGTCTAGACACAATATCAAACAAACTTTTATCACATGAACTAGATTAAGTAATATTAAAGTATGAAGACATGGTATATCCCTCTCAGTTTGTCCAGCTTTTGACTTCTGGTTCCATAACACCACTTGCTATACTAATTAGAACTGGTGTTTTATACTTAAATGAATCGCAAATGCTGTAAGTGTATTTTAAAAGACAGCTGGTGGGGGTATTAAAGCTTTAATTAAAATAAAGTACAGAACATCGTTTTGACCTTTCTAGGTCATCTTCATGGAGTTAAGAAGGTCAAAATGTTATTCTATATTTTATTTTAGTTTTATCACCCATACCAGCCCTCTTTAGATTACATTTTTACTTCAAGTGAGTTTCTTGTCATCGCAAGTTATAAATGCAGTTTTTAAAGAAACTATAAACTTATTTAATAATGTTAAAATGAACATTTATAAGCTGGTAAAAAATTTTCCAAATGCAGTGAAATGTTGAACAATCTTTTTCAAGTTTGTTGCAGTAAAGTTTTCAGTTTTTAACTGCACCTTAAGGACCTTGCTCTGGAGGAAGGACCTTGCTCTGGAGACTTTATACAATTCAAAAGGATATTTTTTTTCCAAAAACATTTCGTACCACTCTATTCCCAAACTGGTAAATGTAATTACACTGAATAATGTAGATGAACTGACGGATGTCACGTACACAGTTAACTTACTTAAACAGGGCTGATAAGTATGGATGTACATTGATATTGAATTACCTGATGAATCTCATAAGATACCAAATGGTTTGGTATCTAGTAAATCTCTGATCTCAAAATTTCAACCTATTAACTTTTTCACTTAGAAAGAGGAAGAGGAGATAAAAAACCATCTACTTATTTTTACAGGCAATAACTGAAAGCTTAACTTGTATCACATTTAAAAACCAAGTACATACATTTTATTCCTAAAAATATTCATTGTAAGACATTATTAGCAAAATATTTTTCTTACTCACTAGGTCTACCTTCTAAACATTTTTATAAATTAACACAGGGAAAAAGTATATAAATTGCTAATCACATGATGCAAAAATTTCATATGCGAGACTTTTGTGTTTTGATAAAAATTACAAGTATCAATACAAAAACGTTTAACAAGGTTATAAATCACACACTTCATTAAAGAGAACCCAAACAGTTTGTTTCACAGTTACACATTTATTGAATTATTAAAAAAAACCAAAAACCGCTTCTTGGTTTATTGACACTAAGATCTTTGAAACAGTGTGTAGGTTTCTGTTCTTATGTGCAAAACATCTATCAAAAATAGTTTAGTGAGAACAGTGGGACTTCCATTACCCTAGAAAAACAAAAACACAAAGTAAAAACTATGTACAATTAGAACTGTACTTCAAATGTCAAATAGGAGTTAAAAAGATAATAAATAGTAACATTACAGTTCCCAATACACTTGGGGACAATGTACAATACATTAAAATTGAATATAGATAAAATGAGGAGAAAACCAATTAACTTGTGCTTAATACTTACTCTATTGTTACACCCAAACATATTAATAAAACTGATATTGTAACAAATACATTCTAATAATTAACCAAATTATTAACTGGATCAATACCTTTTATAAGCCTGAACCACTTACCAAGCTTAAAATCTCAGGTGAATGTCATAACAGCAATATTTAGGTTTAAAATGTGAGGTGAATGGTACAACAGCACTATTCAGGTTTAAAATGTGATGTGAATGATATAACGGTACCACATTTAAGGTTTCAAATGTGAGGTGAATGATATAATGGCACTATATTAAGGTTTCAAATGTGACGTGAATGATATAACAGTACCACCTTAAGGTTTAAAATGTGAGGTGAATGGTATAACAGTACTATACTTAGGTTTAAAGTATGAGATGTATCACATAAAAGCAAAATTTTCAAAATTAAAATTAAAAAAAGTACTAATTCTTGGTTAAAAATGTGAAGTGATTAGCATAGCAGCACTTATCCCAAATGTGAAAAAAAAATTGGGTGAACCGTACAACAGCACTATGTTCAGGTTTAAAATGTGACATGAAGGATATAACGATGGTACATTAAGGTTTAAAATGTGACGTGAACGATATAACAGCGCTACATTAAGGTTCATAATGCAAGGTGAATGATAAGGGTACTACATTAAGGTTCAAAATGAAAGGTGAATGGCACAAAAAGTACTAATTCATGGTTAAAAATGTAGTGATTAGCATAGCAGCAACTTTTCCAGATTTAAATTTGGATGAATGGCAAAAAACAAAAAACAAACAAACAGTATTTACAGATTTGAGTTGTCAGGCAAATTGTGTAACAGCACTATTCATGGGGTTAAACTGCATGTTTGAGATTGAAAACACAAGAAAGGCTAAAATAATGATTTGAAAACAATGAGGAGTGCTCTTTGATGATTTCACCTATTTGATGTGTGTACAAACTCTGGTCAAGCTGTAGGTGATCGACAGATGCACAGTTCTGGAAAACTGAAAACAGATTAAGAGTTGGATTTCATTACTGTGAATTTAAAATTACTCTTCACTGAAGAACCTGTACTGAAAAGAGAACAGAGAAAACAATAAATATCCAAAAACGTTTGTACTTGATTCTAACAATAGGGTGTTAATTTTGGTACTTTGTTTTGTGGGAGTCCTACACTATGTCACAACCTTAGTTTCCATTTACAGCGCCACTCTCCGTATCCATGGTTTCATCTTCGTCATCAGTTTCATTTTTTCTTCCACCTTGATCAAAACAAAGAAAGCCTTTTGAATGAAATGATTTTCTCTTTAAAGAATTGTTGCTTGATTGTATGTCGATATACACACAATAAGTTATCTTAAAAAAAAGTTCAACAAATAAAACTGCACATTTTTTGAACAAATACTGAGGTTCACTTTTGAATACATAATGACACATTCTAATAACAGGTAGAAAAATAAAAGTTTACAAATGTAAAGAAGAATGGAACATTTTGACAGAACATTGGTCTGTCTTCTTCGGGTGTGATTGAAACTAAATTATACAAGATTTATATATCAATAGAACAACAAACACAGACTGGCACTGGTGGTGTCAGGATGTGGGTAGAGATCAACTCTAGTAATATGGCTGATGCTGACAGTTTAGTCATAAGTCATTTGCTATGTTGATTTCATGTTAATGATATATTAAAGTGGACATCTGGAATTAACCTCTACAAATATGACCAAGTTCTTTGCACATTGTCTTATGTACATCTTTCCACATTCACATGGAATACTATACATATCATTTGGGCTAGATAGTAAGATGTTATTTTATATGAAAGTTTGAATACAGTTTTTACATTTATGCTCAGCTGTCTTTGGTAAAGGTTATTCATACACTTGACATCAATTCCATGAAATTTAATCCTTTTTATTTTGTACTGACATAAACCTTGTATGGTTTAGTACAGACACCAATGTTCTGTCAAAACAAGTACATGTTCAGTAAAATAATTCCTTTTACTTATAAATCGTTGTTTGTCTACCTATTATTGTATTAGCTTAATGTGCTTCCTCGCTGAGAAAACATCCTAATATATTAGTACTACACAGCACAATAAAGCTAATTTTTTCAGAGAGACCAAACTTCTATCACATAACTTTGTTACTTGTTCCTTTTTCTACTAGATTGAAGAATATATCCTCCAACAGGAACAAGTGCTTCTCTTACCCACTTACTATTCACTACAACTAACACTATTTATTTGTTAATGTTTAAAGCAATTTTCTCTGATGTTCTTTCAGTAAGCTAGGTATCCTACCTGATGTTTGATTCATTTTTAACAACTCTTTTCCTGGTAGCTGTCCCGACTTAAGCATTTGGTTAAGTCTCTCTACTTCCTCCAATGTTGTGGCTTTGGCAATCGCTGTCTAAAATCACAGAACATAAAATCAGCTTAGATACAATTTACCACAACTTTGGATCACTACTGATTTTATACAGAACCAGAAATCATCTAAAGGAATAATAATAAGTGGTCTACTCGGTTCAAAAACAATTACTGAAACTAAAGTACACCTAGTCGCACATGTAAAACTAGTTTATTATAAATTCATAGTAAACATCGCACATAACATCATCCAAACATTTTTATCACATAACAATTTCTGTCTTAGTTATTCCAACATCAAAGACCCACTTTTATTGCTTCAATATCTGATGCAGAAGGACCACCAGTCTTCTTTTCTGAATTTCCAAGTGCACCACCAGGAACAAATGTCTTGGATCTTCTCCCAATTTCTTTTTCAAGCTTCTTTCCTCTTTTTCCTTTGAACAAGGTACTAGCTTCATCTCTTTCCTTTACAAACCATACAACGTTCAAACAAAATTTATCATCCAAAAATTCTTAAGTACATCATAGTGAGTTTCTGTTTAAACTATTTTCACCTTTATTTAAGGTCATAAAGGCATCAAACAATGCCTTTTGCATAAGATCACAGATCTAACTAACAAAATTTAATTGAAACTGACTTGTACTCATTTGTTACTGCACGTAATAGTTGTTGATGAAGCAATTTACAGTACGTAGAGAAAAATTACAGATTATGCTAGGATTATGTCCTACAAAGTCCATGCTACAAAGTACTATTAAAGTAACTTAACCACGTGGGTTCAATGTGCATATCTCAAGCTTACCAAATTTGATGAAGCTACACTTGGTATCGTAGTAACCATTTCTATTCATAGAAATTGGGTCAGTCCAGTAAACCAGCATCGTTCATATAGGATTAACAGGAAATGATACACTATTGTTTTCTTGCAATGGATTTTTACAATGCTTCAATATTCAAACATTGTACTATAGTTTACATATTTTCTTCAAATATGGACCAGCTAAGCGATGCTTACACATATCACAACATTTCAGTAAACAAGCAGAATAAATATCTATTCTTTGCTTACATGTTAAGTTTTATTTTATAATAGCTATGAAAAAGTTATCTATCACAACCTGTAAAAGTTGTAAACCACTACAATGTTACATTTATCTCACTTTAAGTACTTCATACTATATACAATGTACCCACATCAAGTTCTGACTGTTTAGGCACATGGCATTCATAACTAAGAGCCTACAATAACAGTATACAGGTATATAAGCATTCAATAAAAGCACACACACAGAGCTTATTTTACCTACTTTCCATGAACCTGTACTGCATCTTGAACTACATACAAAACACTTTTAGGTGCGACTTACTTTCTGTTTCACTTTTCTAAAGTCTATTAGCCTGAGTTGTGGGAGTTTGTGGATTAAGTAGAGTCTATAATACTTCTTGGTAGCCACAGGATTTCTCAGCAGACTAAAATAGATGAAAATTAATAAAATCATGAATTTCTTGTCAGTTTGTTTTATACAGTAGGCTTTACAAGATCAAAGGTTATATTTCTTAACTTCTCATCTGTACAGTTTACTTTCCATCATAAGTTATTAATAAACAATTATTAATCAAAATGTAACAGTACAGAAAATTTGTTTGTTTGTTTGTTTTGAATTTCGCACTAAGCTACTCGAGTTATCTGTGCTAGCCGTCCCTAATTTAGCAGTGCAAGACTAGAGGGAAGGCAGCTAGTCATTACCACCCACCACCAACTCCTGGGCTACTCTTTTACCAACGAATAGTAGGATTGACTGTAACATTATAAAGCCGCCATGGTTGAAAGGGCAAGCATGTTTGATGCAATTGAAATTCAAACCCATGACCCTCAGATTACGAGTCAAATGCCTTAACACGCTTGGCCATGCCGGGCCCCCACAGAAAAGTTTAAATAACTTCAAAATTTAAAGTTTCCTTAAACCATATACAACAAAAATGGCATTTATGTTATTCAAGTATTTGTTTAATGAAATAAATTATAATAAAAATATCTTTGTATAATTACCAGAAATATCCGTTTCTTTCCATTCAAAGAAAAAGGATAAACTTTTAAAGACTGAATGAATCTTAGTTTTGGAAAATCACAGAACACTTTGATATTACTACCAGAAACACAAATTTACAAAAGTTGCACAAACACTAAATAATATCAGTACAATACAAATATAGTTTTAAAGATTCCCATTCAAGACACTAGGACTAGTTAAGTTAATGTCTTTTAAGAAGTACTGACTAATAACATTTGGAAATAAACATATGCAAGGTTATAGAAAATTTTCAATAATTTACAAAAAAAACATTCCTTTTACCACCAGGGTAGACATCACCACCATAAATGCATTTTTAAAAACACAACTAAAATATCAAACAAAACAAGTGAGACAAACCAAGCCTGAATATTTTCTTGCAAGACTTTTCTGTACTGGTTCCAACATGCCAAAATACAACAAAGTAAAAGAACACAAATACTTTGTATAAATACTGCCACCATCACTTTCAATTTTACAGCCATGTGGAATTGCTCCATAGTAAACAAAGTATTTCTTCACCCCTTAAAGGTCACTTTCACATAAGTTTAGTCTTGTTACACATATAGGAATGAAAGCTTTATATAATACAACACAAAGTACGTATATACTTTAACCACATATACAATTAATAATTTTATAAAATTCTGTACTATAAAAGGTCATAATAGTAAACATTAGGTTTCACAAAACATACAATTTAGAATTACATGCGACTAAAGAACAAACTACATAGGATTAATATGCATCTTATTATTTTGCAAAGGTTAAAATATTCTACCATTCAAGGCTGGCTATGTAATTTGACCACTTCAAACTATGTAATAATTACTTTATTAGCATGCATTACGTAGTTTTTTTTTATTGTAAATGTAGAAATTCAAAGAAAATACTTTCACTCTATTAAGAAAACAGAGGGTTAATTGTAAAAAGGTTAATATATTATACAACACATTCTACCTATGAACCCTCTACTTAAAGCCATAGTTATCACACTTCACTAAGTACAACCTTTGATTTCTCTGCTATATTCATACAGTTTTGCTATGTACCACATATGTTCATTTGCAACAGCCAGCATTTCTTTAATACTAACTTTAAAAAAGACCTACCTTTAGAAATAATTAAAAAATAACTTCTACTTTTTCTTTACATATCACTGCTTAATATATCCAGTAAACAGCACAGTATTCCAACAAGACATTAAGTACTGGTGAGACCAGTTGTAGGTTAGTCAAAAGTGGGAATAGGCTGGCTGAAATGGAGTGAGAAAGAACCTAAGTAGATGATTTTATTATTGTTTTCCCTTACTAATCATGTACAGAAGTCTGGATTACTCATATTTATGATACGCATTGTTTTTAAACCCATACTGTGCGATCTATAAGTAAGAAAGTGGCTGGTTGGGTGGTGAAATTTCATGGGTCTTCCTACAATTAACAAGTTGATCATTGTGAGCTATAGCATTCAAAATGTTACATTTAATATCTTAAAATATCTGAACAAAAATATACTGATGAAGTTTTACAGATCTCTCAACTTTATTTATTTTTTCCAATTTATATATTTTGGAGAAATAGTAGAAACCCTGTACACTTAATTTTCCTACATTGGAATAATCAGGAATTTCTTGACATTGTATTCTACAGTAGAGGAGAATTAGCTTATAATAAATTTTAAAATTTAATATAGGGTCCTCACCTCAAAGAATCAGGGGAATGAGAAGGGTATCTCTCCCCCATCTTTTTCAGCTGCCTAAAGGTATCAGAGGTTCTCATTTTAGTGAGAAAAATACACTTTTGAAATACCAAGTTAATACTGGTTTATATATAAATTAGCCATCCTTGTAAGAAAAAGCTTCTGAGAATTTATTTTGTATAAGGAAACATCTTCCATACAGTTTTGCTATGTACCACATATGTTCATTTGCAACAGCCAGCATTTCTTTAATACTAACTTTAAAAAAGACCTACCTTTAGAAATAATTAAATAATAACTTCTACTTTTTCTTTACATATCACTGCTTAATATATCCAATTTTAAAAATTGTACTTACACTTATATGCAATAATTTATTTACATTTAAGCTATCCCAGCAAGCAGTAAGCTTTGTACACAAATGTAACAGTACCAAAACTCCATCAGTATCGATAGTTGTTTTGAGTCGCATCATACACAGTTACTCCTTTATAAGTCAAATGCTGCAGGCTTGGCAGACACTATAGTAACAGCACACTTCTAAATAAACGACGACACCCTTTGCTCATTTTTAAATGGCAGCAAGTTGGTGTTGGTTTAAGTCATCTGCCAACTGTTATCAACCAACTATACATCATTATTAACAAATCTGTCAAATTTCAGCACCATCATATTCACACCTTGTTTTGTTGCGTTTGATTTTTTTATAATTTTAATATTATTTTTTGTGTTTCAATGAAAGAAGAACACAAGACGTCTAAATTCAGGCATCCAGATAATAGAACCAAGTGTATCTGAGATGTTATTACTATGTTTCAAAGAAAATTCTTACAGATGTTATGTTAAACATGACAATTTTTCTGAAACAACCCATGTATGTAATCCCTAAGAATTAAGATATTTATAGGAGTTTATAGTTATCAAAGATCATCTATATTTTAGGAACAAGTATCTTAAGTGTTAACACCTTCACCATCCTTTCTATAACTTAAGCTTCCCAAATTCCATAGTGTATTATGATATTTTACAAAATTCTTCTGAGAACTCTAGTGATAAGAATTACCCATAATCTGCTACAATTTACTCTTTTATATTAATTAATCTGCATAGTTTCCATTCAGTATTGATTAACAACTGCTTTTTTTTGTATGATACCCATTTATCATTATATTTTAATTTTAGACCAGTAGATTGTTTTCTTAGTCCTGTGTATGGATTTTTTAGGAATCTTGGAAGTTTCACAGAGAAGGACATGAGAATTTTTGTGAATGGTTGGTTGGTTGATTTAGTGTTTCATGGCACAAAGCAGCTGGGGTATCTGCACCAAACATCTGGTAAAAAGGTAAAAATAAAGTATATGTAGTAAAATTCATAAAAGGAAATGAAGGTAAAACAAAACATCATTGAAAAACAGAAAAAGCATAAAACCAATGTTGACACCTAGTCTACAATGTTAAGAGAGAAAGCAGAGAAAGAGAAGTTGTAAAGGACTTTCTCAAGCAGAATGGTAATGATCATAACCCACCAGGAAGACTAACAGGTAAGTACAAGAACCACCGTCAGTCACCTGAAGTTGGCCTTTCCAGTCCTGGTTCTGGGTTGTGTCATTATGGCCATTTTCAAAAAGTAATAAAAGTTCTAAAAGACATGCAGCAAAATTGTAATAATAACTCGCCAGGATGACTAAAGGGTAGTTCAAATGAATAGTTCAAACAGCAGCGTTAGCCACCTGAAGTTGGCTTTTCCAGTCCTGGTGTCGAGTTATTTAATGTTACAGCCTGGTTATTCTTTTCAAATCGAACTAGAGATTGTGATTCTTAAAAGGGAACCACATTAAAAAAAGTTTAATGTACAAATTTGTCACTATCACCAATGACACTGTCTAATGTTACAGACAAACCTTGAGTCCGAACAGTGTTAAAATGGTGCCGTCGTTGAAAGTTGTAACGAAGACAAGAAAGTAAAATGTGGCTTACAGTGATCTGAGTGTTACACAAACTACACACTGGCACATCAGTTCCAGATAAAAGAAAATGATGAGTTAAAAAACTGTGACCAATGCTTAGTCTAGCTAGAACAACTTCCTTCTTCCAATCCTTACAGAATCGAGATGGCCAAAGTCCAATATGGGGTTTTATTTGGAAAAGCTTGTTTTCACGTTGCTCACTCCAAGTTGACTGCCAGCTAGCATGGAGCTGAGCCTTGAATACAGGACCACAGTCCATGTATGGAATAGTGGAACAGGCAAAGCAGTGATAGTGCCAGAGCAGATAGATTTAGCTGCAGTGTCTGCAATCTTGTTCCCATGAATACCAACATGGCCTGGTATCCAGAAAAACTGGATAGAAGTAGATGTTAATGAGAAATGGGATTGTTGGTTTTGAACATCAGCAAGAACAGGACGCGAACAAACGTGAAGCAATTCCAGGGCCAGTAGAGAACTAAGCGAGTCAGTATAAATAGTGGAGTTGGAGTACTGCTTAGCTTCAATATAATCCAGGGCAAGAGAAATGGTGTACAGTTCAGCAGTGAACTCAGAAGCTGTAGAGGGGATTCTGCGCACAACCATCGAACCACAATAAACCATGGCAGAGCCCACAGAGTCACATGATTTGGAACCATCTATACAAATTGGAATGGAAAGATTGTTTGAAAGATGTTCAGCAAATAAAAGACGGTACTTCCAATTGGGAGTATCTGCTATTCTTAGATGAAGAAAGGTCACATTTGGGGACTGTAATAAGCCATGGTGGGATGGGCTGACCAGTGGATTCTGCAATGTTATCCAAGGACAGATCCAATTCATCCAATTGCACCTGGATGCGAAGGCCAAAAGGAGCAATGGCAGATTGTCTGTTCTGAAAAAGTATGGCCCACCAAAGAAGGAAAACACAACCCCAGGTGGAATGCATTGGTGAGGAACGAAGTTCCAAAGAATATAGTAAAGACAGTTGCAAACAGTGAAGGTGCAAAGAAGGTTCATAAGATCCTACATATAAGCTCTGAACTGGGGAGGTGCAGAAAGCCCCAGTGCAGAGTCGAAGTCCTTGATAATGAATCGGGTCCAGCATCTTTAAGGCTGAGGGTCTGGCAGAGCCATAGACCAGTGATCCATAGTAGAGTTTTGATTGAATAAAAGCATGATATATCTTTAACATAGAACATCGATCCACTCCCCAACTGGTGGTAGAGAGGACATGGAGGATATTGAGTGCTCTTGTGCATTTGAACCATAGCTGCTTAATGTGTGGTATAAAGGTCAGCTTACAGTCAAAGATAAGCCCCAAGAACTTTGTTTCAAGGATCACAGGCAGCAAAACTTCACTGATACTGAGTTCAGGATCAGGGTGGATATCCCATTGGTGGCAAAAGTGCATGTAAACAGTTTTAGAGAGAGAGAGAAATTAAAACCGTTTGTCATGGTCCAATTCAGTACATGATTGAGGGCAGTTTGTAGTTGCCGCTCAATATATCTCATGTTCAATGACTGATATGAGATGTGAAAGTCATCAACATAGAGCCCATTTGCAACAGTAAGAGGGAGTTGTTCAGTGATGGCATTAATCTTTATACTGAAAAGTGTGACACTTAAAACACAGCACTGAGGGACTCGAAATTACTGTAGAAAAGTAGGGAAAGTGTCGAACTGACACAAATTTGGAATTTCCTGTCCATTAAAAAATTTTAAATAAAAATGGGTAAATGGCCACATAACCCATATACATGGAGGTCTTGCAAAATGCCATATCTCTATGTCATGTCATATGCCTTCTCAATGTCAAAGAATATTGATACAAGATGTCATTTGAAAAATGCTTCTCTGATTGATGTTTCAAGTCAAATTAGGTGGACCATGGTGGAATGCTGTTTTTGGAACCCACACTGGGTGAGTGAGAGGAGGTTGTTTGATTCGAGGAACAAAACAAGACGAGCATTAACCATCCTCTCTAAGGTCTTACAGAGACAGCTCGTCAAAGCAATTGGACAGTAGTTTGAAGGAATGTTGGGATCTTTCAGAGGCTTAAAGAAAGGTAAGATTCTGGCACCAGGCAGAAGGAAAAACATTCTCTTGCCATATCTGGTTAAAAGCAATTAGAAGAATATCAAGAGAGGCAGAAAATAGATGGCACAGCATGTCATAGTGTACATCATCTGGTCCAACAGATGTACTGGCCAGACCGATGAAGGGCCAGTTTCAGTTCCACTAGTGTAAAGGGACGATTATAGTCATAGAGACAGTCAGGTCGAAAGGAAAGAGGTGAACGCTCTGCCTGAGTCTTGATGGCCAAGAAGGTGGAGGAACAAGCAGAAGTGCTAGATACCCAGCAAAAGCTTTCACCTAGAGTATCGGCAATGCTCCAAACATCAACCACTTCTTGGCCATCAGAGACTAAGATCGAGAGGGCGACAGAATTGTAGCGCCCACTGACCTTTTGAACCCTGTCTCATATGACCTTAGAACTGGTGGTAGAAGATATGCGAGAGTCCTTCTCCTTTGATGCCTTACCCACCTAGCATGTGCACGGGCCCGCTAGAAAGAGATGCAGTTTAAAAGTGTGGGATATCTATGGAGAGTATCCCAAGCCCATTTTTGAGCCTTCCGTGCCACGTGGCAGACAGGATTCTACCACAGACGAGGATATGGTGGAAAACTTGAAGTTTTAGGAATACAATGAGCAGCTGCTTGTATAATACAGTCAGTTACTGCTGCCTCACAGTCATCTACTGATGGCTGACAGATGATGGTAGGATCAAGTTTTGCGAGGGCAGTGAAAGTGGACCAGCCTGCCTGAACCAGCTTCCACCAGGGCATGCAGGTAGGGTGGTATCAACCATAACCAGTCTCTATCAAAAGTATAAGAAGATGATCACTGCCTTGTGGATTATTGTCAACCATCCATGAAAAATGGGAGAATAATGAAGGGGTGCAAACTGAGAGATCAATAGCAGTAAAGGACTGACTAGGTGTGTGAAAATAAGTGGAAGAACCAGTATCAAAAAGAGAAAGGTTGTGATCAGAGAGCATACGCTCTACAGAGTGACCCTTTTGTCAATAACAGCACTTCCCCAGACGGGATAATGTACATTTTAGTCCCCCAGGATTAGAAAGGGAGATGACAACTGTTCAATGAGATCATCAAGGTCTCATTGATCATATGTCTCTCTAGGTGACAGGTAGAAAGAACAAACAGTGATGGCATGACCCAAGGAAACATAGCCTCCAAGGGTGTGTTGAGTGGCAAAGACAGGGTGGGCACACGCTGATCAACCAACAGTGCCACCCCTCCATATACTCGTCCATCACACAGCCTGTCATTTCTGTACAGAGAAAACTGATGAAAGGGAAAGGTTACTGTTTTGACAGGTTTCAGAAGTGCTTCTTGTAAGGAAAGACATACAGGATGGTAGGAAGCAATCAGTGTTTTGATGTCATCCAGATTAGAATGTAAACCTCTACAGTTCCATTATATCACTGTAGCCATTTTTAATGATGTGTCAGCAAATTGGATGGAGAACCCTTCTATTTACGACGTCTTTTTTCCTTACTGTCCTTATTCGGGAGATCTGTCAACCTCCATGGATCCTGTCCTGGGGCAATTGGGCAGGTCTTTGTTGGTGGAAGGGGATTCCAGTGAATGAGGACACGAATGATTGTTTTGGATTTTGGGATGTGAGAAAAAGATGTATCTGAAGAAATTCCTGTATCTGGAACCAAAGGATATGGATCTTGGGTTTGGTGGAATGTACAGGAGAAACAGAGATGGGTGTAGAAGTTGATTTGTCAACTTTTTTAATCATGGAAGTCAAAAGGCTTTTCATTTGTTTTGAGAACAATTCACTTGGAGACACAAAGAGATGTCTGCACTCCCTCTGTAGTTGTGGAATGAAGTGCAGCAGCATATGTAGAAGATGAAGTGGTGGACAGCAATTTCCGAGCCTCAGGATAAGTAATGTTATGAATTGTTTTCAAATGCTAAACTGGTTTTTCCTCCAACCATTTAGGGCAAGAATGAAAGTAAGAAGGGTAAGAACCATTGCAGTTGACACAATGCGGGTTCGTTTCACACTCTTAGGCATCATGGTCCTTGCCACCACAACGAGCACATGTCAGGGAACCATGACATGATGTCTTTGAGTGGCCGAACCTCTGACACTGGAAACATTGGAGAGGGTTTGGAAAGTACATCCGTACCCTGCAATATAGATAACTTCCCTTGATTGTGGTAGGTGCATGTGGTGATGTGAATGTCAAAACAAGGATATCTGTCGGAAGTGTAACTCCATTTTTGCGAGTTGAGTTGCGACTCACTGCAGAAACTCCTTGAGTGGAGAAACCAACGAGAATCTCTGACTCGAGGATGTTCTTCAAATCCCTCTCAACAATAACTCCTCGTGATGAATTCAAAGTAGCATGAGGTGTAACCTCAATAGGTATATCCCCAATTGCCTTTAAATTCTAGAGGAGTTCACTCTGTTGGGATGTGGATGTTTCAACTAATATGTCTCCAGATCGAAGCTTCTTTACTGACTTTGGAGAGCCAGCAAATCCATCCAGTCCCTTCTGAATAAAAAAAGGGAGGACAATTTCCCTAAAGGTTTTTCTAAAAGAGAATGTAGGATGAGAAAATGAGGAACAACTGGTGGTACAGATGTTGAAGATCGCTGATCAGAGTCTTCAAGACGTGATCGTTTACCTATTGACTGTTTTTCACTATTTTATTTAAATTTTTATTTGGAGGATCCATAGGAAAAAAGAAAATTATGCTGCCCACTGACCTAACCCATCATGGGGATGCACTGCAATGTCAAGCAAGGACACTGCAGCAATGCCAAGGTTTTGTGAGCACTATACCCAAACACCAGCATCAGACACAATGTCCACAACACCTGTTGAGAACTACCAACACTGGTACTTAGTTGACCCAAGCCCAAGTGGACCAGCTGACTGATTCAAGGGGGACCACCCAAAGGCTATCTGTCTACAGGAATTCAAGGCCAAAGTGGTGTGTTAGGGTTGGACCCCTCAACCACCAGAATCCTCTCCTCCCCTTCACGGGTTGCCACGCACCGCAAACAGGTGGGTGGATGTTTAAATCCCAGAGGAGATAACTTCCCTGGGAGGTCTCCTCACCATGTACAGGAATCCACACCAAGGGGTTTGTGAATGGAAGATGCAAGTTAAATACTACCAAGATATGTACTGATACTAATGGGACACTCGTGGTAATAAAATCTTTTTTTGAGTGAATACAAATTTCATATAACAAGTGGTTCAAAAAACTAACTTTGCTATATTTATCTTTGTTCCTGTGTTATTCTCAAAAGATAATAGCTGTTCCACACATGGGATTGTTGCTATAATGTTGTATATGATGTAAGAAGATCAACAGTAGCAATGCCATCCATGGTACCTGATAGAGCACATAATAACTAGAGGGTATGGCCTTCATTTTATCGAATGAGAATGGTAAGTCACCTGGATAGCACTAGTCACTCTGGGTAAATATGATAATTCTCATATAATAAATACATATTACAATCCCCAATAAAATAAGAAGATCTTATCAACAAATAATAACAATTTTGGATCAGGTACCTGATAGATGCAAGAGTTCTGACTGTAGCAAGTGGATCAATATCACCCAGTTCTTGAATATGGTTGTTGGTTAGGACCAAATTTTCTAGACATGGTAGGGATTCATGAAGGTTTTCTGCTATACGACTTATAAAACACAATTATTAAAACATAACTATTTGGAATAAAAACTAATCTTAAGACTTTTAACAAATATTTTAAGTTCAAAAAACTCTAACTTAAATTATGAAATACTAAAAAAAAACAAATTTAGTAATAATAAATATATGTAAAATTTTGAATTTTATTAGCTTTCTGAATGTCAAGTCATCCATAGTATACTTTATAATGTCAACATTTAAAAAATTAACTATACGTAATTAATTCTTAACTGGTACCTGGAGAGGCTATTAGAATATACATTGAACAGTATTTATAACTATATGAATAATTCCCAAAATTAGAAACTTTAAAAATATTTAGATTCTGAATTACAACTTCAAAATATTTTGAACTATGACAACTTTAGAAGTGTTTGTTTTGAATTTTTGGATAAAGCTGTACAAGGGCTATCTGTGCTAGCTCTCCCTAATTTAGCAGTGTAAGACTAGAGGGAAGGCAGCTAGTCATCACTACCCACTCTTGGACTACTTTTTACCAATGAATAGCAAGACTGACCAACACATTATAATGACCCCACGGCTGAAAAAGCCAGCACATTTGGTGTGATGGGAATTCAAAGCAATGACCTTTAGATTACAAGTCAAGTGCCCTAACCACCCAGTCATGCCATAAGATGAAAAAAAAACAATTATTTTATAATTTCTAAACTAGCAAATACTCAGTTATTTATAGAATAAAAAATGATATTAGAAACAAAGATACATCAACAATAAAATCACAAAACTTTAGGTGGGTGCCAATACAAAGTTTTTTAATTTATAAACTTAAAATTTAATCAGTTATACATTACCATAAGTAATGCAAGATTGTATCATGGTGGCAAACAAAATATGTAATTTATCCAAATGTGGAGAACTATATGTGCACAATACTAACAACTAACAATTCATTCTTCTGTACATTGTTTGAGCCAATAACTACAACATTTTAAACATACACTTACTTTAATACAAAAACATGACAATATTAAACTTGATTTTGAAAACTGTGGGTAAAAGTCTGTATCATTTGAAAAATTACCAAGAATTGTAACATTATTATAAAAACATTAAATCTGTGATATTACACAAAATAAACCAATACATTTTCCAATAAGTATACCTTGTTCTTTAATGTTACTTTCATTAAGTCTGTATTAGAATGTTTAATATACCTCAACAAACAATAATATATCTAAACAAACAATACAAAAATTAATGACTTTTATGCTATTAACTCTTTTCAAGAACATAGCAAACAGCAAGGGTACATAACTGATAAAACACTGCATTCTAATCTTTTACTTAGTTTATTTTTTTGTTGTGATATAAAGAGGTAGCTTGTTTTAATCTAAAGTTAATATTACATAGTAGTAATTATAGTTCATAAAAGTTGCTTCCAAACTACTTAGTATTAAAGATCAATGCTAAGCCTACCATATTCGATTATTGCTGATGAGTAAAGTCTTCAACCTCCGAAGGAGAGGAAACCCATCAATTTTGCGGATGTCATTGTCTGACAAATCGATGGTGTCAAACTGGTCCTAAACAGAAATGCACAATGTCTTTATTTTGTAAGATTTCTATACCATTTTTTATGAACTTATTGTATGCTAGCATTTACAACCACAAGAAGAGTTGCAATGAGACACGTTTAGATTTTTAAAAATAAAACTACTTTAAACCAAGATATGCACATTCCTCAAAAGATGAAAAGGTCAACAGGAGAGATTAACTAGTTCACTAGAGGACAACAACAAGAGATTACCTAGCTTGCAAGTCATATGAGAAAACCAAGTACTAAGTGTTTAAGACATTTACATTAACAGACAGGAAAGCTATAAATTTAGTTGTAAAATAATTTAAAGACTTATGTAAAGTAGCTTACTTACAACACTAAATACAACCAACAGCAAAATTAAAAAAAAAAAGTTAAAGGTCAGAAAACATTAAAATGTGGATTGGGTTTCAAAAGGATCTTAATAGAATGGTTTAAGTTGAAGACTACAAGATAGCCAAGCTTTTAAATGGTTGGTTGATTGCCATTTTCTGGCACAAAGCAACTTAGCTATATGCACCAAACAGGTAAAAAATAAAAGTAAAATTATTATAACATGTAAAAGGAAATTATGTTAAAACAAATCAATACCAAAAATTCAGATAAAAATCTTAAATATAATTAAAAAGTCCAATAACACTGTCCAGCATCAGGGGTAAATCGGTGATTTACAAAAACACACATCTAAAATGGTGTCATCACCCACCGTGGTAAAGACAGCACAACAGTAAAATGTAGGCTATTGTGACTTGAGTGTAACACAGACCACACATTGATGCATTAGTCCCAGATAAAAGAAGAGAGTTAAATAAAACTGTGACTACTGCCATGTCTAGCTGAAACAACTTCCTTCTGATCATTACAGAAACAAGATAGCCAAAGTCCAGTAGAAAGTTTTATCTGGAAAAGCTTATTATCACATTGCTCACTCCAAGTCAACTGCCAACTGGTGCTTGAGTACAAGACCATAGTCCATATAGGAGACAGAGCAGACAGACTTAGCTGTGGTATCAGCAAGCTCCTTCCCATGAATGCCAATGTGGTCAGATATCCAGAAGAACTGGATAGAAGTAGATGTTAAAGAGAACTGGGCTAGTCAGTTTTGAATATTGACAAGAAATAATGTGAAGCAATTCCAGGACCAGTGGAGAGCTTAGTGAGTCAATATAAAAAGTACAATTTGAATGTTGCTTAGTATCTGTATGATCCAGAGCAAAATAAATGGTGTATAATTTGGTAGTGAATACAGACACTGTAGAGGGGATTCTGTGCACAACTACATAACACAAGAAACCATCATGGCATAGCCCACAGTTACCTCTTTTTAAACCATCTGTATAAATGGGAATGGAAGGATGGTTCAAAAGATGTTCAGCAAATAGAAGGCAGTATTTCCAATCAGGAGTACTGAGGAGGATTGGGAATCATTACTGTTAACACATGGAAAAGAACAAGGACAAGATGCCTTTAAATGACCAAACTGTTGACACTAGAAAGAGAGGGTTTGAAATATATAGCTATACCTTAAAGTTCAAGATGCTCTCTCATCAACCTGTAGAGGTTATGTGAATACTATCCACATAATATGCTTTGATGGTAGCAGCTGGACATGGCATTGTAAAAGTCAAAATAAAAACTCTGGTAGGCAGCATTTAATCATCCTTGAAAATGGAAATACAGTGAACCATAGAAATGCCTTGGCTGGGGAAACCATTGAGGATATCCAATTCCAGAATGTTCTTTAAATCCTCAACAATAACTCCTCAAGGAATTCAAATGAATATGGTAAGTAACCTTGATAGGTATATGCCAATGTTCTTCAATATCAGAAGATGTATGGTTGTGTGTTGTAAATGTATCCACCAAAATCACTCCAGAGTGCAACTTCCTTACTGACTTAGGGGAGTCAGCAAGCCCCTCTAATCCCTTTTGAATAAAAAAGGGAGACATCTGCCAAGACTTTTTCAGATAAAGAATGAATGATGAGAAATCAAGTCATGAAATCAGACCAATATGGTGCCACGTGTGGTCGTTTTCTGATAATCTGTTTTTTTCATTTTAATTAATTTTTCTTGAATTGGGGTATATACAGTAAATAGAATATATTTCAGTACCTACTAACACTGAGCACCATGAAGCCCTATGAGGGGATGCCCTATAATTCCAAACAAAGATACTGTAGCAATACCAGGATTTCTTGAGCACTATACCCAAACACCAGCATCACACAGTGTCAACAACATGCACTGAGAATGTCTAACACTGGTACCAAGTTGACCCTAGCCCAAGAAGACCAGCTGATTAACCTGGGGGGAACCTCAAAGCTGCCTCTCTAAAGGAATTAAAGGCTAAAGTGGTGTGTTGGGGTTGGATCCCTCAACCACTGGATTCTCTCCTGTCCTTCACCGATTGTCACCACATACAGGAATCCACTCCCAGGGGAAGCTTTAAAATACTGTAATTTTTCACAAGACAGCAATATTCCTAGCTAACATATGAGAAATAGTGAGATTGCCCAGGGATATTAATTCCTTGTGTATACAGACTGAGTAATTAAAAATATGTAAAATCACAAGGACCAGAAAATATTTTCCCTGAAGACTTTGAAGCACAAAGAATAGATTAGAAGCTTCTTTTTGGCAAGACAATGAACAGAGGGCAGGTACTCAAGAATTAGAGTTGCTAAAGTAACTTTTTATTTAAGATGTGATGAGTTACCCTAAGAATAATAGACCAGTTCATCTTTTGAAAATAGGAAAAATAATAGTCTGCTAAAAGACAATTTAAAAAACTATATAGCATTATAAAATGAAATCAACATGGATTCACAAAAGGGAAGTTTCCTTGATTGACGTAAGTAATCTGTCAACTTTTTTCAAGCAAGTTCTTAGTTACAAAGTTGTGTGTGTAGACTCATGTGCTTAAGATCTTAATCTTTTGGTGTTTCTCAAAAGATTAGCTAAGATAATAATACTGGTTAAAAATGGGTAGAGACAACTAAAATAGACTGTAGAATAGTTAGATGAGAGAAAGCAAATTGCATCTAGTTATATCACATACACAAGGCACATCCATGCAAGTTGTATTATAAATTATCTGCATGTTTGTTTATATTACACTCCTGCAAGCTACAAAAGCTAATACAATAGTTCTTTCTCTACTTTTCTTTCTTTATTAATAATGATTCATTGGTTGGTTAGTGTGTGGGGTAATACAAAGAAAAGATAACCAACAGAGTAAGTAAAGATTGCCAGCACTGATGCAGTCTTTGCAATATACTAATTTACACTTAGAGTACATAATGACTTGTATGCAAGGGCTATTAGCTCTACAAGGAGAGCAAATTTAAACTAGGATTACAGTAGAGAAAGAAGGAATAACAAAGACAAAATGTGGAGAGAGGAGCAGTGTAGGTTGGTTGGTTTGATGTTTTATGGTGCAAAGTAACTAGACAATCTGCACCAAACATCCAGTGAAAAGTTAAAATTAAAGTGAAATTATTAAAATTCATAAAAGGAAATTAGAGTAAAACAAAGTTTAATTTTGAATTAAAAACAAATAGCATTAAATCTAATTTTTACATCTAGTCTACAGAAGAAAGAGAAAAACTACAGTAAAACAAGTTGTAAAGGACTTTCTGTAGCATAAATGTAATTATCATAACTCTCCAGAATGACTGACAGGTAATTTCAAAAATCAGCCTTAATCAATTGAAGTTGGCCTTTCTAGTCCTGATTTGAGTTATTTGATGTTATGGCCATTTTCAGAAAGTAAAGTAAAGTAATACAAGTTTTAAAAGACTTGTAGCAAAATTTTAATTATTATAATTTGCTAGAATGACAAATGGGTAGTTTAAACAGCAGCACTAATCACCTGAAGTTGGCCTTTCCAGTCCTGGTTTGAGGTATTTGAAGTTACAGCCATTTTCCAATTTCAAATTGAACTAGACATACTTTGATTCTTAAAAGGAATCACATTCAGAATAGGTCTAATGCATGAATTAAAGACTTAAATAGCATATAAAAAGATTAATGGCCTTTAACAAACTAAAAACATTTATAAGGTGGACAGTGTCACCATTGCTAATAACACTGTCTAATGTTGTGGATAAACCTTAGGACAAAACATGTTGTAAAGGTATTGTTATGAGAGTCATAACAGCAGCAAGATGGTAAAACTAGGCTTCCGCTAGCCATTAGCCACATCGCCATTGGCGAAAGGAAACAGCCTGTGGCTAAACAATCTAGCGTTGGTTTCGTAACAGTGGCGAAAGATAATTTTTCGGTCTTGGATGGTTTTCCTTTATTTATTCTGCTCAAGTTTTGGTCTTAACAGCTTTCGTGGTTTTTATCCCCTATCCACGTCATTAATGATGACAAATTACCAGAGGCACCCCCCCCCAGCAAGTTGAAGCAACAAGAAACGTCTTTAAAAACTACCACTGACTGTAATCTATGTTTTCTTTATATATGTATTTTTATGATTTCAGGAATATGACAACTTACAAATTAAATTTAAAAAAATTATTACTCAGCTGTGCTAATGATTTCTTTTATTTTCATTTCTCATGCTACATGTTTGATTGTGCCCGTGGTACACAAACAGTAATCAGAGAAAACCTGACTTTCGTCAAACCAACATATGGTCTGTATCAAAGTGGAAATCCCAAGTTTTGTTTGATGTGTTTGAATTGAAATCATGACAACTCTTAGATCAGATAAAGACATCTAAACAGTTAAGGTATATAAAGTTTTTTTCAAAAGAAGGTCGAAGCAATATCAACTGATGGTGGGAAATCCACTCCCAAAAGAAAAGACAGCTCTGAAGGAACTGAAGCTTGCAGCAGTGATCAGACTGTCGGTGTGAAAACAAATATGCCCATAATTTCACAGAGTTGTTAAAGAAACTTGGTTTTCACAGTTTCCTTGGCTGGAACATGTTTCCCAACAAAATACATTTAATTGCAAATTATGCAGGGACAATAAAAAGACAAATATTTATGCTACCACCAGAAAAACTGCTACTAAGGCTAAAAAGATGACTTGGTGAAGCATGCATGGTCAGAAGATCATCGCAGTGCAGTAGCATTACAAGTTTTGAAGGACATGTCAACTGCTGCTGTGAATGTGTATGTGGGGTGTAAAGGTACAGATGGCCACATTACTTGTTCAAGCAAAGGAAGCCATCCCAACTGTGAAGTTTCATTCCCTCCTTTCACTACAAGTATTCAATGTAAGAATATTCTTCATTCTAATATTAATGAGATACTTTGTTTTCTACAGTATCTTCTTAAAACAAAAGGCAATTTGGCAATTTTCTAAAAGTGAAACATTTTGAAAATATCTATCAAAAATTAAGTAGCTAGCTAACTCTTCCAAATATCTTTGTTTATTACGTTAATTGGTGGTCTTATTTCAAAACACAATTTCTTATATATTTTTAACAGGGAGTGACCTCTCTAAAGAAACTACAGACTCAGTCACAAAGTGGAACAGAAATCTTCATATACACCCACAGCCAGTCTCTGGATGATATGTACAGTGCCCTAAATCATGTAGTTCAGGATGAAATGCAGGCAGACTTTTGAGCATCACATTTCCCATTTTTTGGTCTTGAAGCAGATGAAGCAACTGATGCAGGAAACACCTTTATACTGATAATTTATATCAGGTATCTTTCATCATTAGGTGACATATCAAGTTGATTCCTTGCTGTCCGTGAGCTGATTCTATCTGCAACAATATGCACTCAGTCATGGCAGATCGAGGATTGTTTGATGTTGACTTGGTTGGACTTGCAACTGATGGTGCAAATGCTTTAGTGGGAATAAAAACAATGTTGCTACAAAATTTAAGGAGGAATGCCCCTGGATAATAATTCATTGTTTGGCACACAGATTACAGTTGGCAGCTGAAAAGGCAGCAAACCAGGTGCCATACCTTGTGAAGTACATTTCAGTTTTGAACCAGTTTGCAAAAAGCCTAAAATATTCTCCCAAGTTGTGTTGGGTTCTGGAAGAGAGCAAAGCATTGCATGGAGAGAAAAGCAACAAAATCAAGCAAGTGTTCTTGACACGATGGCTTTCTTTTAATGATTCTTTCCAAGCACTAGTCAACTGTATTGCATCTGTGAAAAGCTGCCTGCAGGTCGTAGCAATTGAACGTGGTACTCCAGGCCAAGCCTTGCTACATGGTCTAGTCCAGCAAATGTCATGTTACAGCTTTGTCATGATGACACACTTTTTGGCTGATGCTGTTGGCATTCTTGGACTTTTATCAAGATCTCTACGGAGAGCTGATTTATCTTATGATCAGGCTACAGCAATTATTGATGGATCAATTCAGTTGCTGGTACACATCCCTGGTCCTTATACACAGACTGCACTGAAGGAACTCCCACATGTTCCTGATGCCAATGGTTACACTTCTTACAGAGGCCATGACATCAAAGATATTGATAAATAATGTGAAAAGTACAGATCAGCTGCTGAGTCATTTGTTAAAGAGGTGGTCACAAGACTACAAGTAGCATTCCCAGACACTAACATCATGTCATATTTTTCAATATTTAGCCCATGTCACAGCAGAGCAGTATCTGATGAGGATGATCTGAAAACTCATCCAGCACTTCTCTCCTTTCATCAATGAGCATGAGGCACTGACTGAATGGCTGCTACTAAGGAACATAATGGAACAGGATGCTCACAAAAACAGAAACATGAGCTTCTACAAGGAATACATCCACCAGACCCGTCAAACTTTTCCAAATCTGTCTCAGTTTGCAGCAATTGAACTAATAATTCTTGTTACATCTGTTGACTATGAGCAGGGAATTAAGCAGGTACAACAGCATCAAAACAGATGCCAGGAGCAGTCTGTCTGTGGCCAAGATGAATGTAATGAACTTATCCATGGAGTCCAAACCTTCAGATCATTTTAATTTTGACTCAGCATTCAGAAACTGGGTCACTCACAAAGACTGATGTGGGTACCATTCCCTGTTGAAGAAATGTGCATCAGAACCTCAGGTGTCAACTTCTACCAGATCTTCTGTTGAGAATGATTTGGCTGAAGAGTTGTCATTGGATTTATCTACTTACTAGTCATGCTACCGTATTCTAGTTTTAAGTCATTTTTTTTTGTTTCTGTGCTATTTTGAGAAATGTCTCTTGATTTTTCTCTTTATCATGTTCATTTTGTTTGTTTTGTTTTATTGGCAGGAAAATTGCTGGGAATAAAAAATAGTACAAAACTTAATGTCTTGTAGATTTTCACATAATTACAACTATTTTTACTAGATGGAATTGATACATATTAAAAGTCATGCACCACACAGTTTTTGGCAACCTAAAATTGTGGCTGAACAACTGTCACTGTGGCTAAAAGAAAATTACTTTGTTTAGCCACAGTGGCTAAGAGTTATTTTTCTAGTGGAAGCCCAGTAAAATATGTTTATTGTGACCTAAGTGTTACACAGACAACACACTGCTGTGTCAATCCCAGATAAAAGAAACGATGAGTTAAAAACTGTGACCAATGCGTAGTCTAGTTAGAACAACTTCCTCTTTCTGATCCTTAAGGAAGCAAGACGGACGAACAAAGTCCAATAGAGGGTTTTATTCGGAAAAGCTTGTTTTCACGTTGCTCACTCCAAGTCGACTGCCAACTTTCACAGAGATGAGCCTTGAATGTAGGACCACAGTCCATGTATGGAACACACACAGCAGTTATAGTGCCAGAGCAGACAGATTTAGCTGTGGTGTCAGCAAACCTGTTCCTGCAAATACCAACAAGGCCTGACATCCAGAAAAACTGGATAGAAGTAGATGTTAAAGAGAAATAGGGCCAGTTGGTTTTGAATGTTGGTGAGAACTAACGTGAAGTGATTCCAGAGCCAAAAGAGAACTAAATGAGTCAGTATAAATAGTGCAATTTGAGTACTGCTCAACATCTATGTGATCTAGGGCAAGAGAAATGGCATACAGTTCAGCAGTGAAGACAGAAGCTGTAGAGGGGATTCTGCATGCAATTACCAAACCACAACAAACCATGGCAGAGCCCACAGAGTCACCTGATTTTGAACTATTTGTATAAATAGGAATGGAAGGATGGTTCAAAAGATGTTCAGCAAATAACAGACAGTATTTCCAATTGGGAGTGTCTGCTTTTCTCAGATGACTTAAAAATAGGTCATATTTGGGAACTGTAATAAGCCATGGTAGTATGGACTGACCAGTGGATACAGCAATGTTATCCAAGGACTAACTCAATTCATCTAACTGCACCTGGATACAAAGGCCAAAAGGAGCAAAGGCAGATTGTCTGTTCTGAAAAAGTATGGACCACACAGGAAGGAACACACAACCCCAGGTGGGATGCTTTGGTAAGGAATGAAGTTTCAAAATATACAGTAAAGACAGTTGCAAATGGCAGAGGTGCAGAGGAGATTCATGAGATTCTGTGTATAAGCTCTGAACTGGGAAGGTGTTGAAAGCCCTGGTGTAGAGCCAAAGTCCCTGATGATGATTGGGGTCTAGCATCTTCAAAGCTTAGGTCCTGACAGAGCCACAGACCAGTGATCCATAGTCTAGTTTCAAATGAATAGCACAACATCTTTAGTACAGAATAGTGATCTGCTTCCCAAGTGGTGAAAGAGAGAACATGGATTATGTTCAGTGCTCTTATACAATTGACCCATAGCTGCTTGATGTGTGGTATAAAGGTCACCTTATGGTCAAAGATAAGTCACAAGAACTTTGTCTTAGGGACTACAGGTAGCACAACTTTACCAATATGGAGTTCAGGAGCAGGGTGAATACCTTGTTGGCAGTAAAAGTGCATGCAAACAGTTTTAGAGAGAGAGAAGTTAAGATTGAAGGCAGTCTGCAGCTGCCACTCAGTATACCTCATGTTCGACAACAGACAGTCATTGACATAGAGCCAATTTGCAAGAGTAAGAGGGAGTTGTTCGGTGATGGCATTAATGTTTTACTGAAAACTGTGACAGTCAAAACACAGCACAGCCCTGAGGGACTCCAAATTCCTGTAGAAAAGAATGGGAAGTGTCGAACCCACATGAACTTGGAACTGCGTGTCCATTAAAAAATGTTTAATAAAAATAGGCAAATGGCCACATAACCCATATAAATGAAGGTCTCACAAAATGCCATACTGCCATGTTGTATAATAACCCTTCTCAATGTCAAAGAATATTGATTCAAGATGTTGTCATTTGAGAAAGGCTTTTCTGATTGAAGTTTCAAATCGAATCAGGTTGCCCATGGTGGAGCGCTGTCCTCATAACCCATTTGGGTGGGCGAGAGGTCGTTGTTTAATTTGAGGAACCAAACAAGGTGAGCATTAACCATCCTCTCCGAGGTCTTACAGAGACAGCTCATCAAAGCAACTGGATGGTAGTTTGAAGGAATCATGGGATCCTTCCCAGGCTTAGAAAAAGGTAGGACAACAGCCTAATGCCAGACATCAGGTAAAACATTCTCCTCCAAGATCTGGTTAAAACAAGCAGAAGAATAGCAAGAGAAGCAGGATGTATATGGCACAGCCCTTTGTAGTGTACATCATCAGGTCCAACCGATGTACTTCCAGACCAATGAAGGGATAGTTTGAGTTCCACCAGTGTAAAATGAGAATTATAGTCATAGAGACAATCAACTCAAAAGGAAAGAAGTGATCACTCTGCCCAAGTTTTGATGGGTAAGAAAGTGGAGAATGAAGCAGAACTTCGAGATACCTGGCAATGTAAGGTGAAACTACTATCAAATTCTGAAAGAGAGATTGTTACAGGTGGATGTGCCAAGATTAAAGGATATAAAAATTAAGCTGTGTGCGAGAAATGATTACATTATAATGAGCATATACTAAACTTCATATTTACTGGAGAGATGGTCAATGAATTGAGGAGGGGATGCCTAGAAAAATAAAAAAGTCACATTTCTCACACTAGGGATAACTGAAGATTTTTTAAAATACTGAATTATAAAATTTAGAACTTAAAACATATATACTATTGAAATAGGGATTATTAGCTATGATTTTATACTATACTAACTATTATAACAAAAACAGTTTAATTAAATATTAATTTTAAGTTACTAAACACCATGTGACAGGTACAGCAAAAGACACCTGTGCAGAGAGGGTTAATGGTGACAATCATAGAACTTGCGGACAAATACAAATTGTTGTAGGTTGGAATTCATCTTCACCTAACACAACTTTTATTTTAATGAGCTTTTGATTGATTAATCTTAGTTTATAATTGTTTACTTATTTGTTCAAAATATATAATATTAGAATTACAATAGGCTACATACTGTATTTAAAAAAATTAATACAGTATTTCCTTACTACAAATAGTCTGGCATTAGTTCTTGTAACTGATAAGTACATCTTCATTCATGAAGGAAAAACCTCATTTTCAAATTTGTAAAAAATTTATTTCTAAAATGTATCTACATTATACTTCATGGAAAGCTACTTTTCAGAAGAATTAAATGCAATACTGTATACAACAGAAACAAGATAAATTCAGATATTTTATAAAATATAGGAAGGAACTTACTAATGTTGCTCCAAGATTTTCAATAACTGGTATTTTGTAACCTGCAAAGTGAAAAGAGAAATCAGAAACACTACTGAATGGTTAGTTACACATATCAAGGAATTAGAGGCTTACAAATTTTAATAAGTTGGTAAGAAGAATAGTATTTATGAATTTCTTGCTCATATTTTGAACTATCAAGAAAATATTACATATTAAACAATTTATATTATATAAAGATGTGCTACTAATTTTTAACATCACTATTTTGCATCAAAAGAAAGCGTGCTCTGTTGATATCGAATAAAAGTCCTTCATGTTTGGAAAAATACAGGACTGTAAACAGCTCTTTACCAAACAGTTTGAAGGAGCTGTTATTTCAATGATGCAATATCTCAATTCTTTGTTTATTGAATTAGACAAGTTAACTTGTGTTAACTGAATTCTACTATCAACAAAATTTTTGCTAGCTGAATAGTGATGTGTTCACTACACATCACCGAACTATCACAACCTCCAATCAATATGGCAGCTTTGTGCCATGTAGAAAATTGTTGATGAAATATGCTAAAACCTTTTGCTAGTCTTGATATGTTAATAATTAATATCCAATTTCATAATTTAAAGTTTTAAAAAAAATTACTTAACTTCCCAAGTTACAAATATTTAATGTTTTTATACAACAGTATAGTTGAAAATGTTCTATTCTTGTTCATGTAACATCTCTAAGCAAATTAGAATTAAAGCATCAAAGTCAAAGCAGCTAACAGCATAACATGAAGTTATCTGTGAGCTTGTCATGTGAACACAAACAGCTAATTGTACAATCAATACCATGCTATATAACATTATGTAACAAATTTTTTACTTTTTCTTGTTCCTGGACAGAAAGTGTTACTTCCCAACTGCTTATACATAAAGTAAATGGAAAAATACCTATTTTTCTCTTCAAACTGTTCTTGTGACCTAGAAGCGTATAACAAAAACATGATGGGAGACAATATTCGGAGGCTGATACATGAAAGTGATTTACATTACAGTTGCAAATCTTGAAAAACTACTCACTTCTAAACATTTTTGTTTAACTTTAGTATAAATACATGTAAATCTTGATTCATATGTTGTTTTATTCAGACCTTGTGTAAATTTGTCTGTTTTTACATAGAAAATAGGTTAATTTCTAAATTTCATTATTCAGGTCACAAAAGCAAAATTTGAAAGGAATAATGGTCATTTTCTGTACTTTTACAACACAAGCAATTAAGAAATAACACATACTATACAGTAGCAAAATTTGTGTCACATAGTGTAATAAAAGGATCTGAAATATTTATTTCTTGGTAAGAATAAAATGGCCAGAAATGAGCTCAAAAGTGGGCATTGCAACAGACTCTGCAGAGGTTCTTGGTAGAAAAACCTATTTTATGAGAACCTATCAAATATCAAGGAGTAAGACATGTACAAAACATTCCATAAAGTTTGGTTTCAATATGTCCTAGTCCTTTGATAGACTGAGAATTGAAGACAAGCGGGTGACTAATTCAAATTTTTTTTATTCCCAGTTTATTTTGTATTCAGTTGACATGATGTGTCCTGAAATCATGAATTTTGTGTCTTCATATTATTTTATTCTCGTCTTTTTTCATGGAATTTCATAAACAACTGCTCCGTGTTTCTCATTGATAGGTTTCTGTTTTTCACCAGAATGAATTTAGATGTCTTATTGGATATCCACTGAACATCCAAATTAAATTTCATGGTATGCATTTGAGTTTTTTACTGAAATGTTTCAACTTCAGAAACTCTTCATATTGCCAGAGAACTGAATAAAAACTACAACATAGAACTGACATAAAGACAGACACCATTATGGAACTGATGATTACTTGCCTACAATCATTTATTTCCAGAACAATAAGGAACTCTATGAATAAACAGATAATCCAGCCAGATGATCACACCTTCTAATCCTGGCAGATTTTGAACGAATATTTTGAAAAAAAGTTGTTTCATCCACACAAAACCATGTTTCTACAGAAGTTACATCAATGACACCTTATTATATATGCAAAAACGGCTCGTTTGGATTGAGAAAATATTTTACGTAGAAGAGCGAACAACGTTTTGACCTTCTTCGGTCATCGTCAGGTTCACAAAGTAAGAAAGAGGTAACTGACCGGAAGCTGGCCACATGTTTGGAAGGGGTTGTGTAACTGAGTGTCGGAATGTAGAGTGCAGTGTTAGATGCTTGAATATATAATTTATTATATTTAATATAGGTATAAAGGCATTCCTTTATATTGGTTTATTTTGGGTTTAAGTTGTTGTATAAGTAAGGCTTCTTTAATTTTACATTTGTTTATGTTTATTTGAGTGTTTTCTATGGTTATGTTGTGTTTATTTGACTTGCAGTGTTTGAAAACGTGTGAAGGTGATTTTATGTGTTCTTTGAATCTGGTTTCCATTTTTCTACTTGTTTCTCCAATATAGAAGTCATAGCAGTTATCACATTGTATTTTATAAATAATGTTGGTGTGGTGTTTGTCAGTGTAGTTTGTACATTGTATAGACCTCAGTTTTGTGCCTGGTTTTTGAATAAATTTGGTATTAACTGGAATGTCATATTTTGTTACTAGTTTTTGCCAAATGTTGGTTATTTGTCTGCTGATGTCGGGAATATATGGTATGCAGCAGTATATGGTTTCGTGATTTTTTGATTCACGAGATATATTTACTTTTGTTGGTTGATTTTGCTTTCTGTCCAGGTGTGTGTGTATAATGTTTTCTATGGTTTGTGAAGGAAACTTATTGATGTTGAAGTAAGTATTGTTTTATTTTGTCTAATTCATCTTAATTTTATCTGGTGAGCATAGTTTTATGGCTGTGTTTAGTTGGTTTCTTAGTGTGTTGAGTTTTTGTTTTGTTTCATGTGCTGAGTCCCAAGGAATGTATAGTCCAGTATGGGTGATTTTTCGGTGGATTTCTGTTTTGAATTGTGTGTTGGTTCTTGTAATTTTAAGGTTTTGATTGCTTTCTTCTTGTTCACATGTGAAGTTAATGTTGGGATGTATAGAGTTAATGTGATTGAAAAAAATAAGCGTGTGTTCTGTAGATCTGAATCCCACAACTGTGTCGTCTACATATCTGTATCAGTATAGTGGTGGATGTAATGCTGTGTTAATTACTTGTGTTTCAACTTGTGTCATAAAAATATTGGCTAGAACTGGTTATACTGGGTTTCCCATGCTTAGTCCATTTGTTTGTATATAGTTGTGGTTGTTGAACATGAAGTTTGTCTTTACCGTGGTGAATTCTATGAGGGTTGCTAATTGATTGCTGGGAAAGTCTATAGTTGGGTTAGGGTCTCGGATATAGAGTTCTAAGGCTATCTTGTAGGCTTCAGTGGTTGGAACTTCTGTAAAGAGGGATATAACATCGAAACTGGCCATTAAGGCTTTATGATTAAGTTGATTTAGATTAGACTTGAAATTAAAAGAGTCTTTGATAAATGAGCTGGCTGATGTTACATATTTGGAGAATGCCCATGCTATGTATTTACCAAGATTGTAATTAAACGATTCATGTGGACATTATTGGTCGTAATGGACAATCTGGTTTATGAGGTTTGGAGATGCCGTATATTTGTGGTGTGCGTGAGTCAGTTTTACGTAGGTAGGAATAAAGTGTTTGTGAAATTGTGTTGGTTTTTTTCATTTTTAGTAGTAATTTGTTAAGTTGCGTCTCAAACATCTAACACCGCCCTCTACATTCCGACACTCAGTTACACAACCCCTTCCAAACATGTGGTCAGCTTCCGATCAGTTACCTCTTTCTTTCTTTGTGAACCTGACGATGACCGAAGAAGGTTGAAACGTTGTTCGCGCTTCTACGTAAAATATTTTCTCAACCCAAAGGAGCAGTTTTTGCATATGTATTTCTCTACAAGTGGGTTTTCTCGACATCACTGATGACACGTTATTATCTGATCCCAGTCATAAAAGTTACCAGTTTTCCTACAAAATTTTAATTCAGTACAAAGAACCCATTTCTGCATGGAAATAAGGAACACAACAGCCAACCATTTATTAACATACTCATCACCAGATAAGAGAAAAATCATTACTGTATACAGAAAAATCCACCCACATAAACAGATACTTACCCTCCCAATTTTATCAGCCAACCTGAATAAAACATGGTATAATACAATGTCTAAAGAAGTGAACAGAAAACATTTGCAATAAGTCATTCATCAAACAGAACACCAAAAGATAGTAAAGTGCTTGAAACAGAACTGCTTCATCTCTTCCTTCATTAAAAAATCCCCAAATAAAACTAAAACAGAAAAAGAAAACAAGGAAAACATGACAACTACCAGTATTTATCTTCCCCACTTGCAAAAGTTCAGTGAAGAATTGAAACAGCCAAGATATTCAACACAGATATATGATGGAAATACTACAAGACATTAAGATTAATTCTGGTGAAAAACAAACATTCAAATAGCATTATTTATAGTAATAAAAATGGCTCAGACAAGAATCATGAAACACAAAGACAGTATGAGACATACTTTTAACTACCACTATTATCATTTTCACCAAATACAATGTCAAAGTATCTCAATTAATATAAAAGTTTTAGAATTTGTACAACTTTAAGTTTATGTAAAGGTAAAAAATATAAATACAGATTAATCTAAAAGCTTGGGCTACCAAGAACTTTCTACAAGTACATGAATATCCATAAAGATTGTCTTTTGCTTATTCACTTACACCAATCATATCCTATGTTGACACTGTGATTCAAAGACGAAGTTGGAAATATCCAAGATTTCACAATGAACAACACAGCACTTGTGTTACGAGGGCAGAACTTTGTTATTTTTAAGCCTTCCTAAAGTTTTGCAACTCAAAATATCACTTGTAATTCAAGTGATTACTTCAATTCTTTAATTTCATCATTACTCTGAAATTAAACAATGCATCTTTACGAACATCAAGTGACTCTATTCATTGCTTCCTTATGGATTACACTGCAACTTGCAAGTGACAGTAGCTTAATTTTCAACGTTTCATTTTTGTAACAAGCTGGCAAACAACGATTTATAAGCATAATAAAGTGATTTAATTTAATAATATTAATCACTTGTAATTTATAGTGTCAGTGTGAGAACAATAATACTATCTGGCCATTATAAGTATGAAGTAAGATAGTTAGGCTGTAGATACAACGATATTAACATAAAATCTTTGCCCACAGTTAGGCTTAGTATATGCTAGTAATACAATACTAAAAAGTAAAACAACTTATTGCAAAAGAAAATTACCTCTAAGATTTAATTCACGATCTCTAACAGGATTTACATATTGAGCGGACAATTCTATTAGTTCTGGAGTTAACTTTACCATATTCAGCACTATGATATTAAACCAGTATAAAATAAAATGGGTAAAACCAACGTTCACACAGTCAACTAACTTCTTATTCCTCAATTTTAGCCTTCACATGTGTTCAAGTGTCAGGCCACACCGCTAGGAAATACAGCCACAGCCTATTTTTTTAAAAAAGTAAATTGTGTTAATTTGTATTTATACATCATAAAACGTAAATATAAATTATAATATAGGACATGAAAAATAATAAATTAAAACTCCAACTACTATTAAATTCCGATTCTTTTCTGAAATACTATAAAATACATTTTTCCATAGTTTTATTATAGTATTAGCCACTATCAATTTGTAAAAGAATGTTCCATGATATGAAATTTTTATCATGCGAGTAACATTTTGTTATCAACATCATTTGCATTTGAAACATACGTAAATATACAAAAGAAGAACAAATAATATACTGTTTGGGGCAAATAACATTTGTGGGCTATTATAATTAATCCCTAATGCATTCAGATGGAAGTTGTTTCTGTATTATCGACCCTCTGTCGTGAGCTCCACTTCACAGTCTTTACTATTAGTATCTTCTGATCAGTAATAAACAATTTATGTAGATCACTTGCGACTTTTTATAGGAAGTATGCGAGACTGAGTCTTCTCTGTTTTTATGTGAAGAGTTATTAAATAGATATATAACCCACATATTTCACAGTGTAAAAAGCGATTCAGTTTATCCAAACTATTAGAATAAAATTTTGTAAAAGTCAGTATATATTGTATGCATTTATTCAAATTTATGGTTTAATGATGAGAAAGTTAATAAAGACCTTTCTTTGATTATAGTGGGAATACCAAATAGCGTAATCACAGTACCATATGTGATAATTTTACAGTTTACTAGAAGCTATCGGAGGCCTGAATTATTATTTTTTTTATTCATGTGCACATCACACACCATTTTTGGTAGCGTAAATCCGACGAAGTTTTCATTGCTAAAAAAATATAACAAACGGTATTATTTACTGTGAATAAAACGTTCTTTACAATAAATTTATTTATTTTTAATGGATTACTATAATAAGTAAAATTGTATCTGAATAAATAAACTTTTAATTTTATCAGCACAAATTATAATATAAGTGAATTTTATAGCAGGTGGCGCAACTGGGCTCGTTCACACCAGATTTTACTCCATTTTTTACCTTTCTAATTTAGATTTAGTTACTAGGTAGAAAAATAATTATGTCTGGAACTAATGAATAAATTTTCCTTGTGTGAAAATACAATTAATAACTATGCAAGCAAAAACACCGTATAAATTACTTTTATGGATAAAGGTAGGTTAGGGTCTATCTTTACAGTTTATTAGAATCAAATCAAAGTGATTATTTAATCCTAGTAAGTATTATTTAAACTTGTATAATTTTTTGTGTATTTTATCACTAGAAACTATGAAAGATGATGTTATTGACAGCATTTATTCTATACAAGTGTGACATGCAGAAAGTGGGACATCTAGCACTTGGTAATTATTACTTTATATATACAATTTTGGGTCTCTTTCTTTACGACCAACCGACACAGATGTAGACCAAAACTGAAAAAAAAGAAATATGTATAAAGTAAAATTGTAATTTTTGTAACTACTTGATTAGAAATGTATAATCTCATAAATCAGAACGCACAAAAAACAAAACAAAATTGCTATGATTAACAGGAGGTGATCACTAGCTTCCTTCTATTCTATTCTCTTTCAGGATATTTAGGGACGAATAGCACGCATGGTCATCGTGCAGTTTTGCGTAAAATTAAAACCAAACATATTTCTGAACTACTCCTCAATCTGAGTACGACCAATACACCAGGGAATGAATACTATATAAACAGTCAATCAATGACTAACCCTACTTTAGTTTGTAACCGTTTTTACGACTTTTGATTTTGTTTATTATGTCGTTAACTAAATGCAGAGCACGTGCATCTCACGTGGTTCTGAAGAGTTTCTTGTTTCATAAAAATAAAGTTGAACGACAAAATGTTTTATTTCTCTGATATGACAGAACGATATAAATATCTGAATACCTTGTTTGTTATAAGAACAAAGTCACATAGTTTACTGATTTCACTGTAGGCAATAAAACCCAGGATTTTAGTATTGTAACAACTTACTGCTGTCCCATGGTGGACTATTTTAAAATATTGGATTAGTTGTTTGAAAATTTATCTTTATCAGTTTAAGAAATAGTAAAGGTAAAACGTTTGTGTTCAACTTTATTCTAACTCGTGGAGTGAGTAGGGATTCCACATATCTCAGTTTCTTGTTGAGATAGGCAATTTTTCTTTCTTTTTGTTTTGTATTAAAGAACAAGAAACTAGAAAGTGACGGTAATTATTCCAGGTTATAATCAAAATTTCTTTGATAAAAGAGAAAAAAAAGAATCTCTAGAGCAAGTCAAACGTTTTCCAGTCCTGGATCCACATTTCAATTTTATAGAAAAACGTTTCTTGTGGGATGTGTGGTGAAGCAGCTCTTGTGTTAGGAAGTGAAACAGTGTATTGAACAAAATGGACGTGGGATAGTTGGTACTGAATAATTAAAAAAAACCTTTAAAAACACAGTCGAATCGTATGAGTTTGATGAACGTTAATACATATTATTTATCTAATGCAACAATTAAGGAAACTTATTAGTGTAGCTGAAATTGTAGAATACAGATTAACATTATAGGAAAGAGATGGTTAGTTTACACTTTAACTGCTGATTCAAGCCAACGGTGGTTCGTATAAAAAGGTGCTAGACAGCGAACTCTTTTACAGAACGATGATTGATTCCATTTATTGGGACCTGTTTAATTCGCACTGAATTAAGGAAACCCTTACTGGTGTGATGTAAACTGTGACAAAGTTCACTCTTCCTTAATACATATGACATTGTGGCTGTTTGCCATTTACAGTCTTGTGACAGCCAAGAAGTCTTTTGAAAACAATCAAAGTCTGAAGGCTGTACAGTTCTCAAAAAAATCGTTTCGATATCCATAGTGAGAATAACAATAACAAAAATTAATCTGAATAATTGTAACTTTCAATAACCATTAAATTAAGGTGAGACAACATTCTATGGGTTTTTAACCTTTTACAATACTTCTGTTAAACTGATGTAACTGTGCTGTCCTCTACCCTTTAAAACAATAATATGACCACAGAAATTTCTGATACTTTAAAAAATGATGAAGCCTGGAACTGAAAATTTATTAAGTTGTTACGAAAAATTATATGAAATAAAATATACACCGAATATTGTATCATTAAATGTAAACAGAAATTACAAGTGACACTCACTTCGTGGTATATGATTTATATTATCGTATTCTGTAGATGAAGGAACATAAGTAATTGATGAGTAATACAGGATTTAATCAGTTCACAGAACTAACTGGTTAATAGTTGGTAAAAGACATTGAACTACTTTAAAAAATACATTCTACAGTTGGATAGATCGAACAATCTAAGAATCAGAGATTAAATACCATGTCGTTTGTCATGACGTAAATATTGTACATTTACCATATTCATGATCTCCAGGAAATCAGATGATGAACAATGGTATTAATGTGGAATTTATTATAAATAGAAAAAAACAACAAATAATTCTCTGTTTTCTCCTTGTTAACACAAAGTAACAGAGTAGTCTTCCTCTGCTTTTGTCACTACAGGGAATGAACCCAGAAATTTAGCATTATAAGCTCCAGTGGTTGCTAGTGTCGAATGGAAGAAAAGATAGTAACAAAACTTGGATTTGCACGAAAAGAACGCGGGTCTTCATTATGAAACATTATGTTTTTCAAAGTATTTAGGTTTAATACAAAAGGATAGCATTTCTAACAGAGAACCCCAGCATGGCCAAGGGGATCACGGCGTTCGACTCGTAATTTGAGGGTCGCGGGCTCGAATCTCCGTTGCACCAAACATGCTCGCCCTTTCAGCCGTGGGGGCGTTATATGTGACGGTCACTCTCACTATTTGTTGGTAAAAGAGTAGCCCAAGAGTTGGCGTTGGGTGGTGATGACTAGCTGCCTTCCCTCTAGACTTACACTGCTAAATTAGGGACGGCTAGTGCAGATAGCCCACGAGTAGCTTTGTGAGAAATTCAAAAACAAAGAATCTAACGAAGAATTACAAAACTGTTAAAAATAATTAAACTTGTATCTCTTCTGTGTTCATAAAGATAATTTAAAGCAGTTCCATATATTGGTAAAAATGATATAAAGCAGCGAAATATTGAATAAAAATACAACACGTAGAAATAAAAGTCATGGTATAAACAGATTTTCCCCTATTCCCAAATTGTAGTTCCATGTTTCTGTACAGTAGAACAGGAAATTATAAAATAATCGATCTTTTAACACAAGATATTAAGGTATGTTGAGGTGTAATTGTTATTCTCTTTAGATGTTTAACAGAAAACTCTCACATAGTGTACGGTCAGTTGAGAACTCACATGCGATTTTGCTATGAATAGAAAAGTGAATAAAACATTTCTTGTGTTTATTTGTTGTTAAGAACAAAGCTACACACTGGTCTATCTTATTTGTTAACCCCTCCCGAAGGATCGAATCCCAAATCGTTGCATTATAAGTTCATGTAATCACCAATGACTCAAGGAAAGGTATATATATATGTACGCACATCTATAGTTTTATCTAGTTACGAGAAATAATTCATAATTTTTTACAAAATAACCTAGAAATATTACAAAAGTTTACAAAAAAGAAATGAAATGACAGCTTTAATTAATGTTCTTACAATCAAACTTATATCTAAGTGTCAATAACAAACTATGACGATTCAAGATAAATAAGCAACACTTGTATATATATATGACAAAATAATACGTGTTAGGTGCCTTTAGTTCGTTGTAATTAGCAGGAAGTAAAAATGTCTATTTAAAAAAATAGCACATGATATCATAATACTGAGATGTCATCGTTATATTTCAGAATACTTTGAAAACTGTTTATATTTGATACTATAATACTGACTCAGCACTTTGTCACTTTAATACATCAGTTTAAATTCAAAACTTTCAAATTATTTTCAGATTATTCTATATGATCTGGAGCGATGCCTTTTGTTCCTCGATGTGGGCGTGAGAACTGGATCTACTGGCTCATGGTTGGTCGGACATGAAATATCACCACTTTGAACCAATCAGTCAACAAACGTTAGAACCATAGTTATTTTCATTATGACTATGGTAACTGAATTTGTTTTTGATATCCTTAAACATTTTTCAACGTTTCGGTATGCGTATATAAAAAAGGTAGCTCTGATAATCAATTACACAGTTGTTCATAAAACAACAACATTAATTCACAGTCTTTCTTCTTAATACAGTGTAAACTTTACATTTTTACACTGCAATGAAGTAAGTGATATATTTACTTTTGTTTTTGTCTTAAATGTTTTACTGAGATAGCGTGGAATGTACAACAAATTTTATTTGCCGTGATGTTTCTCCTATCGTTGTTCTACTGGTGGTACAGTTGGAGGTGGAGGTGTTCATTGATTTGGTTTGTTTTGAATTTCGCGCTCGTTGTCCATAATTTAACAGTGTAAGACTAGAAAGAAGGCAACTAGTTATCACCACCCACCGCCAACTCTTTGGCTACTCTTTCGCCAACGAATAGTGGGATTGACCGAAATTTTATAACGTCCTCACGGCCGAAAGGGAGAGTATGTTTGGTGTGACGGGGAATCGAACCCGCGACCTTCAGATAACGAGTCGAGTGCTTTAACCACATGACCATGGCGAGCCAGTATTCATGGAAGCTGGTGGTTAAAGGCGTTAGAGGAAGCGATAAATACAGAATATTTCAGTATTCATAGGGAAATGTATTAAAAATAAAGAATACAAATAATCCATGTGTTTGTTTGTTGTTAAGCACAAAGTGACAAAGGTCTATCACAGTTGTGACCACACGACGAATCGTCTCAACAAAACAATACTTCATCAACATCAACATGTTTCCTCCACAAACCGTAGGAAACATTATAAGCACAAGTCTAGACAAATGGCATAATCAACTAACAAAAGTAAATATATCCCACTAATTAAAAAATCGTGAAACCATATACTGCTGCATACCATATATTTCCGACATCAGCAGACAAATAACCAACATTTGGCAAAAACTAGTAACAAAATATGATATTCCAGTTAATACCAAATTTATTCAAAAACCAGGCACAAAACTGAGGTCTATGCTGTGTAAAAACTACATTTACAAACACCACACCAACATTATTTATAAAATACAATGTGATAACTGCTACGACTTCAAAATTGGAGAAACAAGTAGAAAACTGGAAATCAGATTCAAAGAACACATAAAATCACCTTCACACGTTTTCGAACACTGCAAGTCAAATAAACACAACATAACCACAGAGAACATTCAAATACTAAATAAAGAAACAAACATAAACAAATGCAAAATTAAAGAAACTTTACTTATACAACAAGTCAAGCCCAAAAATAAACCAATACAAAGGAACACCTTTATACCTATATTAATAAATATAATCAAACATCTAAGCACGCCCTCTACATTCCTACACTGAATTACACAACTCCCTTCAAACATGTGGTCAGCTATTGGTCAGTTACCTCTTTCTTTCTTTGTGAACCTGACGATGATCAAAGAAGGTCGAAACGTTGTTCGCTCCTCTACGTAGTGATTTCTTTACCCACATCGAGCCGTTTTTACATTTATAATTTTCTCTGTGTTTTCTCGTCATCACAGATATACTGACTTAATGAAACGGCTGTTTATTACAAGTCTACGAGTAACATATTTTTGAAGAATTACTGTTGTTAGAAAAAATGTAATAGCAATTCATCTTATATAATAAAACAGTTTTGTTTAGTATACATTATATCAAAGTTATATTTATAAGATGATGTTGTTATTGGATATTTTTGGCAGAGTTTTATGATAGGTTTAATAATTTGTTTGTTTTGAATTCATGGGTATATACAAAAGGGCTATCTGCATTAGCTGTTCCTAATTTAGCAGTGTAAGACTAGAGGGAAGGCAACTATTCATCACCACCTACCACCAACTTTTGAGCTACTCTTTTACCAACGAATAGGGGGATTAACCGTCACATTATATCACCCTCACGGCTGAAAGAGCAAGGATACTTGGTGTCATGGGGATTCCAACCCGCGACCCTCAGAGTACGAGTCGAGTGCCTTAATCACCTGGACTTGCAGGGCCTGGTTAAAAACATTAAAAGTACTAATTTAGTTTTGATAATTTAATTTCTTGAAAATATATTTCGTTAGCAGAGCGCTATGTTATTGCCCTCTGTTGAGTAAAATAAATTATATTTGATTTTTTGTATTTAATATCAAAAATTAAGTTGTCACATTTGATAATTAATAATTTTTATTGAAAATTTGTAATAAAACTCCAACGTAAACGTAAATTTTCCATTGAATCAATAAAATATTTCTTAAGATTTATCTGATACTTGGTATTCTATTCCTCAGTGATAACAGTTATCAATATTATGTGTTGATGACATCAATATATAGATTGTTTTACTTTGTTCATGTTACTTATATGTAGATGAAGTATTTGTTCACTTGTGAGCTTAATTTCTAAATTTTGCGAATAAATAACTTTAGTTATTCCAATAAATTTAATTACAGACCATTTCCAAGATGTTTGCTCCAAGGAGTTTATGGTTGGTGCAGGTGACAGCTTTAGTTAAGAACAGACAAAATGCCAAGCTCAACCCTGCATACTTAAAGGCTGACATCAATATATGTTGGTAAACACCATCCTTCTGTGGACTGACTGTGAAATATAGTGTGGCTTCATCAGTATAATACAATTAGCCACAAAAGTTCATATTAACGTGTATATTATACCGTGACGTGAAAGATCAAACATGAATTAATGATATACTTGTATAAAAACTGGATGTATCTTTCTAGACTTCCGTGTTTTAGTATTTCTTACAATGTTTCTGAAAAGTTTTTGTAAATGGACTTTAATGGTGTTATTTGATAAGTGTGTGCAAATGTGGGTGACTAGAGATTTAATAGAATTTACAAAACTTTCCTTCAATGGAACTGTTCTCATAGGCCAATCCTATAGAATATTGTCGGTGGTAGAAGATGAATACTTATATTATTACCACAGGCTATGAACGTCCCACAGTTGCACTAGACCAAGTATGTTCTGGTGGTTAGGACACAAAATTGGCAGTCGTTGGATAGAAACACATCGTTGAATATGTTCAGTTTTTTCCTCCTTAGGGACAATGTAATGTGACGATCAGCTTGACTGTTAGTTATTAAAGAGAAGCTTAATAGTTGATGGTAGGTGGTTTTTATAAGTTTCCTTCTCTCTGTTTTGACACTTCAAAATTATGGACATCTAGCTTGGCACAAAATTCAATAAAACAAGAAGCAAGTTGTTCGACAAATCCTGTACGCTTAGAGTTGGTATAAATATAGAAATAAAAACAGAAATAAGTAATTTTATGTTCTCGGTATGTTTAATCTACTTCAATAGTTGAGTGAATGTTCTGTGACTATGCTGTTCTTTCAAACACAATGTTTGATGTAACACTTATAATTTGCGACGCTTTAACTTTAAAAGATGGGCCATGCACATCGCATCTCTGGGACTCAAGATTCTCCGGGATCCTTGGCAGTTTAGCCTGGCGCCGTGATGTGCTCAGTTACAATGTGTTGCAATAGAGAGGCACTGCAAGAGACCTGGAGCAGGAGAGGCTCTGTACTGGCAGAGGGAGATTCACACAGTTTGCTTCCCTTTCCACCTGTAAGCTAGACAGCAGAGGCAGCTGAAAGCGAGAATGTAGGAGCACTACGATAAACTACACTACGCCCACTACCCCACTGGTCGCATCACTACACCCTGTGGTAGGACTACCACCAACACACAAACCAGGTATTTTACAGAAGTAATAATTTCTCTCGAGATATTGTTGTAACATATTGTTTCGTCATCTATGAGTTCACTGTGGTCACTTGGACTTATTGGCAGTGTGCCAATATTAACTTTATCTGAACATCTAAACATATAACCTTCTTTCCCCCTGGAGCAACTGGTGAACATCTCAACACAGGTAAATATTTTATTACAAACACTGACAACCTCTTCTTAGATAATTAAGAAGTTAGTTAGAGAAACATGATAAATGAAACTCTAGTCAATAACCGGTTGAAAGTAAGAGATTTATTACCGAACAATTATATACCTAATATCTCAGAATATTACTTTGATATTCAGTGAACAACTAGGTACTAATATAATGTTAACACTTTACTAAACCTGACGTTTATTGGCTAATTTATTTAGCTAGATAGATGGTGACCAACAGAAATGAGTATAAACTATTGTTAACAAAATGTTTCCAAACAATATCATTTTCTTCACTGTCTCTAGCTGTTAGGACTTGCAAAGATGACATTGTATGTTCGAGACATTTTCTTTACTGTGATGTTCCTCCTACTTAGAATTTACAGCTGCAAAACCTGGAGGAGGCTGTGAGGGCAGATTACATAAAAGACAGTAGGAGCGATCACTTCTCTGTATGATATATTTATATATGAAAGTGTTGATGTTTTAGCTTTTATAATCCTGATATAATTGTACACAGGATTTGTCTAATGAATTTGTTGACATTTAATTACAATGAAAACTATATAACTGAATAACCTGTACACAAGTAACATAAACGTGGTAAATACAATAACATATAATTATAATTGAATAGCTTTAACTCGTCTGATATTTGATACCTTTGTAAACTTATCAGAAGTCATTTTAATATTGTTGTAAAGCCAGTCTGTTATCTACTTTATATATATATTTACTTAAACATAAGTAAACACTTCGTGTGACGATTAATATTATACAGAAACTATTGTTAAATTTGGGTTGGTTATAATGACTTTTTAAATTCTTCACGGACATATTACATTACAAATAAGAGTAAAATAGTACATTTTAAAAGATTAGTAAGTTTTCATTTACTGAAACAAAGATAGTGTTATATCTGATAGTTGGTAGTCTGTGTACTGTGTTATTATTATACAGATAAGTAGTTTCTTACACTGTGATCCAACGATGTGTTTTTCTGGTGTTAGTCTATTTAGAATCCAATGCTGTTGAACTGTCTAAAAGTCGGAACTATAAACAAAATATAAATGACAAAGAATAGGAAGTCGTTTAGTATTTTGTTTTGTGTATCTAATGTTGAAAAATGAATATCAGTGTTACAGTGTAGTGATTAACCACAGAAAACATTTCTACTTTATTAACTTGCTATACACTTTCCCGTTAGGAGGCTATGTTAAAACATATACAGTTAAACTCTCAATAAAGACGGACTTCGAACTTAAATTATTGGTAAATAATCGAAATTGTTTTTTTATTGTATTGTATTTATCACCTTGTAAAGAAGTCTGATAATAAGTATAAGTTAGAATATGTTTGAAATTAATGTTGTTATTTTGTCACATATAAACTAGTGTTGTTTATTTAGCTTAAATCATTATACAATTGAATCCTTTAGGCGGCCACCCCTCAAATTCGGCCACCCATTGAAAGCGGTCATTCAATCGCAGTCCCATTTTTGATGTTTACATAATCCCTAATTATGTACAGTGGAACCCCTCTAATCAAGCCACCCCTCTAATCAGGCCAGTTTGTTTCAGTCACTGTAGTTTGTTGTTAATATTAAAATACGGGCTAGACTGTAAAAATCATATTTATGTTAAATGTTCTCTTATCACCTTTCATTGTTATCAGTCTAGGTCTTGTCGTCTATAACGTTAAATAAATCAATCTTTGTGGTGTGAGACTTTTACTGGAGCCGAGAGTTCGGTTCCCTGATGAGCGCGTGAGAATAGAATCTCCTGACTCGTGGTGTTTTTTCACACGTGGGTTACTTTGAAGTTTTGCCACTCACACCTAACGAACCAGTAAACGTTCTATTCATAGTTGTTTCATAGATCTTCACATTAACAACGATGTTATTGTGAACACTAAAATATTTTTGTTTTCTATTTGCACAAAAACACGAGCGAAAAGATGAGAAACTCTGAGAACCCCTGAAGAAGAAAATTTCTTAATCTTCAAATATTCTAAATATGGACAAATAAAAAAGACGACATATTAACCATAACAAATAATTAGGTAATAGTTTCAAATATTTGAAACTGTAGAGCTGTATAAACCGGCACAAATGACTTGTGTCATGTGACAAACAGTAGTATGTCGTCACACTGAACTAAGGGTATGTATACTGGTCCCGTATGGCCATATGGTTAGGGAGCTCGACCCGAATTCTAAGGGTCGGAGTTTAGAATCCACGTCTCCTAAACCTAACTGGCCCTTTTAGCCATAGAGGCGTTATAAATAACCGTTAGTACCACAATTTGTAAATAAAAAAGTAGCCAAGAGTTGGCGGTGAATGATGGTGACTATCTGCCTTTCTTATGTTTTCACACAGCTAACTTAAAGACGGTTAGCGCAGATAATTCTCGTGTAGCTTGGTGGGAAATTTAACAGTGAAACAAAGAAACAAACAGTGTGTCTACATGATTTAGGGATGAAAAATCATCTCTGCAGCCCGTGTACGTTTAGTGAAATAAAATAAATGTCTATATAAACACCTTTGGGGTGTGTTCTAATGTTAAAATAAGTATTGACTACAGGGTGGCCCGTAAGTCCTTACCCATCCATATCTTATGTTATATTCAATTACGCATGTATTATCAATTTGTTTCTTTTCTTCAGAGAAATATGGCCGATGTAAGCCCATTTACACTTGAAAATGTCTCACAGAACATGGTGTCGCATAATATTATGCAGCGAGAATGAGGGACAGCTCACGGATACACTGGATACATAAGATATATGGATGGGTAGGGACTTACGGGCCACTCTGTATAATATCGCACATCGAGGCTCGTTTGTTCTAGCTTTACAATAGCTACGTGTGTCCCACACGATGTATTGATATATAAATTATCTGTGAATATTCATTATATATAAATTGTGAGTGCGGCGGATTAAATGGGTTTTCACTATTTACATGGTACCATTCATTCCACCCTAATCACACAACTTCATTTTCATTTATAGTTTCAAAGTTATTCCACCACAACATGAGCCATATTAACAGAAACGTATTGCATGCAAATAACAAATAATCACACACAGTGTCCCTATGGCTCAGGGTATGTCTCTATAATACTGTACATTGATTCTTGTCGAAGGCCACATGTTTTGTGATTGCCAGACACCACGGTGCGGGATGTGTCTGGAATTTGGAGCCGATGACGATGCATGTACAATTAAGTGTATCGTTTGTAGTGATGGCCTCGCGTCCTCGTGTTGCCCGAGGCGTCTGGCGACGTATGCTGCGGTGGATCCAGGGCCGCCGCGTGAAAAAAAGAAGGGTAAACGGGTGGGGGCGTCTGATATCCCGCCCACGAGACCGAAGGCTGCTGAAGGTGGGGTCTCTGAAGGAGAGGGAGGGTCGTAGTCCTCTGAGAAGGGTTGGGTCTTTACCGGCAACGTTGAGGAGGCTTCGGCCCCTGGAGAGTTGAGGGGCGCTTCGGGAGCCGTTCGGGTGGAGGGGACCTCTGAGGAGGCTTAGACTCATCCTACTGGCCTCACTGTGGATGGAGCCCCTGTGGGGTTTCTGAACAAACCAGGTGATGTTGGGGCATCTCCCATCTCTGTGGAGGCTCAGGCCTCTGTGTCTGGTGGTTAAACTGTTTAGGGGCTGTTATGGTGCCCACGCTTTTACCACCCCAGTAAGTATTAAGGGGGATTATCTGAGGAGGGTCCAGCCTCCTCTATTCAGGGTGGATTGGTTGGGGGAAATGGTGCCTTTGAGGTGGACCGGGTTTCCTCTGCTGGCGCAGATGTTGCTTGGGGTTTTGAGGGGCCCCTGCCCAGGCCTCGGGCGTAGTGGGTATTCTGGCCCCTTCCCCCAATGCCATGTTAACTGCGACCCTGATGTTGGATGAGGTCCCATCACCTGTCTTGTTCGACTGTTTGGCTGACTTTCCCAGTCTCTTGGAGTTGGGAGATGAGATTCAGGGGGAGCAGGGGCTTTACAGCCCCCTGTCTTTTCCAGACTTTGGTCTGGATGTTCCTGTTGTGCAGTGGCGGTGGTCGGATGACGGCGGCTGCAGTTGTGAAGTGGGGTGGGGTCGGGTGGCCTAAAGAAGCCGCTCGCCCCCACCTCAATCAATTCACTCAAAGCAGGAGTATCACTGATTATCTCCGTCTTATTGGTTGATGGTGTTCTCATGCATCACTTCACATATCCAGGGGATGCGGGGCATTGCAAAGCAATTCTCTGCATTTTCTCTCTTCAACCGCTTTGTGGTTGATGTAATCTTTCTGCAGGAGACCCATTTTGCCTCTCGGAGGGATCACTTTTCGTTTCTTCCCGCTATCCTGTCCATGCCTTCTCGTCGTTTAGCATGAAACGTGTGCTGGGTGTGAGGATCCTCTTTCACCTGTATTTCGATGGCGCCATCCTCGTATCACATAGTGATGCTGAGAGGCGAGTTGTGTGCGTTGATGTTGTCACTTTGGGTTGTAAGATTTGGCTTGTAAATATCTATGCACCTGTCTGGTCTGGGGAGCGGGAACTCTTCTTCTCGGGCTTGGACAGGTTCTTGATTACACAGGCCAGTATTGTCCTTGGTGGCGACTTCAACTGCATTTTGGATCCTCATCTTGACAAGGTTGTGGGCGATCCCATTTCTGGTGATTGGTTTACGTGGTCTCTGCATGGTGCTGTTAGATTTTGACTTTTCCTATGTCTGGCGTGTGCTGCATGGGTCTGCTTTTATGACCACTTGGATTGGTCAGGACATTTCTTGTTGCCTTTACAGGTTCCATGTAACACCTGGCCTTTAGCAGATCCTTAGCAGAGCTGCAGTTCACTGGGTTGGGGATGTTTCATTTTACGTGTCTGACCATCGGGCACTTTTCACCACATTTCGGGATTTTATCCCCGTTTTTCGGGGCCCTGGTGTGTGGAGGCTCAATGTTTCACTCCTTGCTGAGGATGAGGTTGTAGACGAATTCATTGTCCTTGTCCAGGGGATTTGCTCTGTCGAATCTGTCACTGAATCCTGGTGGGCGGGTCTCAAGAAAGCCTCTGCCTCCTTGTTGAGGCAAACTGGCATGCGGCATTTGCTGGCCCGTTGCCTGGCCTTGCAGGGCAAAGAGGACTCCTTGGCTGCCTTGCTCCATAGCAGGCTGACAGATCGATGGGTTCTCTAGGACATTGAGAATTTACACAGGGAAATAGATTTGGATTATTCCAAACTATTCCATGCCGCGAGCATCTCTTGTCTGATAGAATGTCTCGATTCAAGAACCATTACTTGAGTTCCACCGTGCAAGGCACGGGAGATGGCCATGTCTAGTCTGGTGTTGGAGAATGATTAATCATCATCTGACATCTTTGTTATTCTAGACACGTGTCTCAGTTTCACCCATGGACGAGGGGTTGTGGGACGACATTACTCGGTTTTTACCCTTCCTTTCACGAACAGCTGGTGAAACCCATCAGGTTGGGTGAGTGTTGGTTGGCCATTTGGTCCATGCTGCTCGGTAAGTGTCCTGGGATGGATGAGCTGCCAGTGGAACTCTACCACCATGTGTGGCATGTGTGTCGGACCCTCCTTCGTCAGATTTTTAACAGTTGTCTGACCACGGGTTCCATGCTGCAGGGAATGCTGGATGGGCTCATTACTCTTATCTGTAAGGATCCCAGCCAGTTTGAAGATCTTTCTGCATAGCATCCAATATCACTTCTGAATGGGATGCCAAGATTATTTCTAAAGTTCTGTGTGCCTGTTTGAGTGCAGTTATGCCTTTCTTGGTTTACGGCACTCAGATGTGTGACGTGCGGGGCAGAAGTATCCAACAAAATCTGGTACTTTTCACAGACCTGTTCCAATACATCATGGATTGGGATATCCCTGCTATATTTGTGTTCTTCGATCAAAGCAAAGCTTTTGATCGAGCTCACCACGGATGTCTGTGGTTCGTTTTGGAGAGGTGTGGCCTTCCTCCAGTTTTTGTCTGGTAAGTGAGAGTCTTGTACACAACTGCTTGAATAATGGGTACCTGACGTCTTCTTTTCCCATCTTACAGGGAGCTCGTGAGGGTTGCCCTTTGCCCCTCTCGCTTTATGTGTTACCTTCCTATCTATATCACTTGTTCTCGGTGCGTGGCCTCCAGTTACCGGGGGATACGAGCATGACATACGTTGCACATGCTGACGATGTGAACCTGTTCCTAGCAAACTTAACATTGTTGGGTTCGGCGCTGGCCATTGTCCACTGTTACTCTCAGGCCATTGCTGCCAACTTAATTATCCTAAGTCTCGAGTTCGGGGGTTGGGCAAATGAGCGTCGTGTGCTGATTCCCCATTTGGTCTAGACTGGACCTCCTCTCTAGTCACTTGCTTTGGGGTTTGCTTTGTCGCAGACCACAGGGCTGCTTGGGAGGGGGTGGTTCAGCATGTCTGTTTGGCAGTGCACGAATACTGCTACTGCCCTGTTAACTTGTTTGACAGGGCAGAGGTGGTGAGGAGGAGGATATTCCTCTTGGTCTGGAACCTTGGAGCTGTTCTTCCTCTGAATGACTTCACTGTATGGGCCATTGAGTGCCTTGTATTTGCTTTCCTGTGGGGTGGCAAGCCTGAGGCTGTGTCTGAGCTTTCCTTGACACTGCTGCCTCGCAAGGAAGGTATGGGCATACCATGTGTCTGAACCCAGTGTCTTTCTCTCTTTTTGTCTACTACCTTTTGCTGTTTGTCATTGGAGGGCCATCCCTGTTGCCATCTCACTCGATTTTTGGTTGGCAATGGTAACAGGTTCTTTGGTATTCCTTTGAGCCTACAATCATCTATGTGTTCTGACCCTCTTTCCTGGTATATTGATGCTGCTGTAGAGATACGGCGATGTTGTGCCATGTCAGTCGACGTTCTGACGGACTCCCGTTTTCTCTACCACCTGCTGGTCCCCGAATATACTCACAGGATCGAGCAACACCACCCTGCTCTACCGTGGGAGGTTAGTTGGAGCCTCGTCTCGCTGCGCGATGTTGGTAGCTATCTTCAGGTTTCAACTGGCACGTCATGCATAACATCCTTCTGGTGGGGAAGCGTGTATACTTATGGAACTCTTGTGCAATTGAGTTGTGTCCCATGTGCCACACTCAGGTGGAGTGTGTCATGCACAAGTTGGTCCTCTGTCTGACGTTGGTGGAGGTCTGGGAAAGGGTGACCCGCCTTTTTCGGGTACTGTCCCTGTTTCCGGCCAACTGGTCTTTTCCTTCCATCACACTTTGATCATCTTTAAGTACGTCATCTGGCTTGTTCGAAACAAATTAATCTTTGCGCAGGCGCCAGTGTCATAGTTTAAGATACTGTAGTAGTGGAACGAAGTGCAGCAGTGTACAACTGAGATAAAATGGTTGACAGCTATTTCGAGCCTCAGGGAAGTAATGTCTTGAATCGTCTTCAAACGCTGCACCTCTTTTTCTTCCAATCATTTGGGGCAAGAATGAAAGTAGGATGGGTGAAAGCTTTTGGATATGAGGCCAAGTGGGTCCGTTTCACACTCATCGGCATCGTTATCCTTGCCACCACAGAAAGCTCATGTCAAGGAACCATGACATGATGAGTTCGAGTGACCGAACCGTTGACTCTGGAAACATCTGAGAGGGTTTGGAATGTATGGCAGTACTTTGTAATTAAGATAATCTGCCTTGATGGTGGTAGGTGGACGCCGTGTTGTAAATGTTAAAATGAGGATATTGTCAGTCCCATAATTCCATCTTTGCAAATGGAGATACATCTCACTGCAGAAACTCCTTGAGTGGAGAAACCAGCAAGAATCTGACTTGGGTGTGTTCTTCAAATCACTCTCAGCAATAACTCCTCCTTACGAATTCTAATTAGTATGAAGCGTAGCCAGTAAGTCTCTCTTGTCTCTTCTGAATAGAGAAGAATACATTTGCTCTAAAGGTTTATCTTAAAGAGAGTGTAATATAAGAAAATGAGGTACATGTGTTTATAGATGTTAAAAATTGCTGCTCAAAATTTTCAAGACGTGGCGCTTTACTTGTGGACTGCTTCTCACTACTTTATTTAAATTTTTATTTTGAGGGTCCATAATGAAAAAGAATTTTTCAGTGCCGACTAACTCCACTCACTATAGAATACTACGAGTGGACGCAGTACAATAACAAACATGGACACTATAGCAACGCCAAGGTTTCGTGAGCACTATACCTAAACATCAGCATCAAATACTATATCCACAACACCTGCTGGGAATATCCAACATTGGTACTTGGTTGACCCTAGTCCAAATGGTGTAGCCGATTGATCCTAGAGTGGCCAACCCAAGACTGCCCGTTTACAGGAATTCCATACCAAAGTGGTCTGTTAGGGTTGCACACCTAAAAAACCAGGTTCCTCTGCTCCCCTTCACGAATCACCACGCACAGCAAACACGTGGGAAGATGTTTGGATTCCAGAGAAGGTAAACTGAAAGAACAGAACCTTCCCTGAAAGATCCCCTCACCATGTAGAGGAATCCACACCAAGGGGTCGCTGAAATGTTTCAACCTCAGAAACTGTTCATATAACCAGACAACTGATATAAAGGTAGAAACCATCATGGAACAGATGATTAATTGCCTATCACGTGTCACTAGCTATGTCTGTTAATATTTAATAATACAATATTTCGTGTATAATATTTCATTTAATATAATTTAAATATATTAAAAGTATTATATTAAAAGGTAGAGGGCAGCACAGTAAAAAAGGTTTATGCGGGTATTGAAGCAGACTTATTTTCCATATAACATTGTCTCATATTAATTTAAAGGTGATTTAAAATTAAAATTAAATAGTTAACTACCTAAAGAATATAAATAATTAACTGTACTCTATTACTTACAAGCAATTACATACATTATGAAATTAATTTTTGTTGTTGCTATACCCACTATCTATATTGAATCCAGGGTTTTAGAGCTGAGTGCGTTCATACTTTCATTGTCTTCAAAATAGTCATTGACTGTCACCGGATTGGGAATCACAAACAGTCATAATGTTATACGTAGTAGGGAAGAGTGAAAGTCGTCCGACATTTTTAATAATATCAGTTATGTTTTTTTTTTATTCCGAGGAGTTTAAACAGGTCTTACAAATGGAATCAATGATCGTTCTATGAAATGGTTCACTGTCTAACACTTTTTTATGTGACTCATTGTTGTCTTAAATTGGCAGTCAATGTGTAAACTAACCATCTCTTTCTTCTAATTTTAACTTTTATTCTACTGTTTGAACCACACTTTTAATTAAATGTTTCATCAGTTCTTGAGTGAGTCCAAATAACACATATAAACGCTTATCTCACTCATACGATTCGACTGTTTTATTTATACGTATTTTAATTATTCAGTATAAATATTCCTCATTTGTTTTGTTCAACACATTGTTTTACTTCCTGATACATCATTTGGAACACACGTGTTTCAACACTTGGCTTTTCATTATCACTCCTCTACTTTCTTTTCTTGGCAGTTTGCCAGTATTGTTTTTTCAACGTATCGAATGGTTTCTACATTTTTCATATTGCACATATCATTATATTTTAACTTTCATAACTCACAAATTGGAGACTTTTCATATCCAGCACATTTATGTTTCTAATAAAAATTCAAGAGGTGATTCACCACTTATCCTACAAGAAACATTCTAATCAAAACATCCTGAAGAGGAACGGTTTTTATACAATTTAAAGTGCAACAAGGACTGCGAGAAGTTTAACTTCATCTAAAATACCTTTTATTTAAATTACAGAAACTCTCCACTGTTGGAGAAAAAATAATGATCGTACATTTCTTATTCCTCGTCTCTGTAAATTATTAATGCCATTCAAAAGTCACAGTCAAATATTTAGTGTGAATTGTGGATGGTAAGGTGCTACTAGCTGGCCTTATTCCCTGTGATCATTAATTAAATATTAGGGACGGTGGAAAATAGCTTTAGTGTTTCTTTCATTAACACAAAACATTATATCAAAATTATTTTGTCTTCATCCAAACCTTTTTGATTTACAAGTGGTTAAGTTTTGTTATCAAGTGTTAATATAAGTGAAAAGTAAAACCATTTTACCAGGACTTTGGTCATTCTCACCTTTTTTGAGTAATACGAGAATGCTCCAGGATAAACTGTTTCTGTGAAATTACTTCATTATTGATTTCACAACATTTTCTACTGTAGCCATATTAAGTGAGATATAGGCTCTGGTGAAGTTCTGTTTTAGGAAGAAAGTCCGTGTTTATTTTTTAAAACTGACGTCATCAGCACAAACATATTTTTTGATTTTCAAGTTATTAAACTGCGTTACATTTTACCATTATCGTTAAACGTTAACGTAAGGATGAAACGAACAGAAACTTTTTACTTTTATTGTGGAATGGTGGAACTAGATTCTAAAAGAGCTATCTCAATGTCTTCAAACTGTCCCAAGGGGAGGATAATGTCTGGAGTTTTATTGGCCACAGAGAAATCAACAGACAGACCAACGTGATTTGTTCTTACCACAAACAGTCTTCAGGTATTTATACCGTTCTGCCACATCGGAGGAGAAATGAAACACTCTGTCGTTCAACTTTAGTGTTATAAAAGAAACTCTACAGAAGCAGTGAACATTAGAAATATCACCACGAAAGTTAGACATTGATATAATGTTAAAAGCCTAGATAACCTCAATTATGTATAGTACATATGGTTATAGTTTGATTCCGTTTATTTTACTCAGTAATAAAGAAATAATGTGAAAGATATTATTTAAAATACATATTGATACAGAATTTTTCATCTCAACTTACACGTCAATCTTACGTTGTGTTGAAACAAAACATGCCACGTAACCAAAATTGCATAGGAAGGTTTTTCATCAACGGGATCCGAATCATAAGCTCTCGGATTAGTTGTTCTGAGCAAGTTAACCAGAAGACAAGTAATTATCAAATTATCTGTTTGAGCTATCTGATACTTACTATTTAAATATAAGTGCTCTAAACTGCTTGACGATCTCGTATTGTACACTCATGTGATTATTCCAAATATTTTAAAATATTTTTGTAGGTAACTACTTTGTTTATAAGAGGCTTTAAATTCATTTGTTCGGTGAGAAACTGATAACATCGAGAACTTATAATGTTAGATTTCAGGTTTCTATCCATCGTGTGATCCGAAATACACCATTGTCAGCTTTGCGATTAATAACAAACAAAAACAGGAATCATTTCTATTATATATGCTTATTAATAATGAAATTCTACGTGAAAACTCTTGTATACTCAGAGTTATTCGCTTTCTCTTTTACCAAAGCTATCCGCTAGCTATCCACCAAATCCACCTCCATCTCCATGAGCAGCTCCAACACCAGTAAAACAATAATAGGTAGGAGGAACATCACAGCAAATTAATTGTCCTGAACATACGATGCCATCTCGGCAAGTACCCACAGCTTCACTCACAAAAGAAAAATCACATCATTAGAAGATATATTACTGATAATATTATAAAATGACTTTTTTGTCACTAATTATCTATTTGTGATGCCTAACCAATAAACATTATGTTTATAAAACTCTTAACATTACATCATTTCCAAGTTTAACCAATGATGTAGCAGAACACGTCAGAAAATATGATCATATTTAACAGTTACGTTAATTTGTTTACTTTGCCAATAAAACCTCCTACCACTAACTCCTAAAACCAATATACTTTCTTGTTTTCAGGATAGTGTCTTATATAAAATTTCAGTCATATATTTTAAGCTAATGTTATTCGTCAAGTTTAATTATAACACTATGATTACGTGTCTAAAAATCTACTTTCCTCTGCTTCACTAAAAGTACATAAAAGTCCTCTACACAAAAGCGTTAACGTAATCCGCTGTTGGCTAGCTAGCACAATAAATGCAGTATTTTACGCCTTTCAACTCTGCATCGTGGACGACGCACCCTAATTTCGGAAAAAAACATTTCTAAGAAAAAAAAGTGACTCAGTAACCAACACCTTGATGGAGACTTGAGTTTGTTTTTTTCAATTTACTGAGTAAATACATCAAATACTCTACAGTATATCGACAATATTAGTTAAATTGAATGTTTTATGCTATTGAAAATACTTGTAATACGATCCGTATGAAAGGCAGATTTGAGTATATTCTAAGCTAACCTCTTGTCTTAACCCATTACTTTAGTCTTGGAAGATATATAGAGCTTTTTCAGGTATTTTTAAAGAAAAAAGTGGGTCTTACAGGGAATAAAATACGGTACATATGTTATAACAAACATGACCACAACACCAGATAAATCATCTAACAACTCTCGAATTAATGCAAATATTATTTTATACACTCGTTCATTAACAACAAATACATCTGAAACAATTATCTGTTATGATATTGTTTACATTCCTTACCTTCAGTTTTATATTCAGTTGTAACCACATAGAATTATTTTAAAAAGTTATGAGAACAAACATTATAAAACAGCATGGTTGAGTCACCCTCTATTGCTGTTTCACATATGAAATCATTTTTAAATAATTTAAATTCTCACTTTAAATTCCAGTAAAATATATAGTCGTCAACAAAAGTATATTACTTTTTACATTCTTTCATTAGAAACATAGAAGAGATTCGAATTGTTAGATACACATTTTTGTTATAATCTATCTTACTTTTAATAAATATGATGTTACAAACTTCCATTAATAACAAACAAGAAATAAACATTGTGGCAGTTTTTTAAACGGTAAACACAAACGTAAATTGTAATTGATATTTAAACTGTTTGTATGAATTCAGTCTTAAAGAACTTAGAATCTCATCTGGAGTTGTTTGTAACAGTGTTATACACATCAAAAGTATAATAATTGTTCTAGTCTTCATTTCTCCGATCTGTTAGAATCAATATTGATGTAGTTAGTGAAATTTTACTTTGAACGAAGCCTAAAATAAAACCTGAAAAATAAGTACAAAAAATGAATTCTATATCTTACTAGCTACAGAAATATCAGAACACAGGTACTTTTTATGCACGGAAGTAGAAAGTTACAGTGGAACTAGGTTCTCGATCTATCACAGGGACACTAAAACCATTATAATTACCGCACGACATGTAATGTATGATTTTTCAAAGATAAAACATTTCACTTACTATAAACTGTTGAACAATAGCATTTATTTTATTGAAAATTTTCTCATCCTTGATGCTCTTTTAACTTAATAAAAGAAGAAAGTTGAACATTCATTCTTAATGAAAGTTTATATTTAACAACCAAGAACAAGACCAGACCGATCTAACAAATCAGACAGAAAGAAAGTTTAACAATAGACAGAAAAACGTTTAAGTTATTACGTATGTGGCGAATTATCAACTTCTGAAATGAAAACAAAATATTAGTTTCTGACAACGTGATAACAAAAATTGTTCAAACAAGTAGTTAAGGTCTGTACTTAGTATAATATTCATTATAATTATTATTATATAGAAATACTGTCAAACCGTATATAAAAGTTATATTACCAAGGGTTGTTAAATTATAAGGTACCTCTACTACGTTTTATTGGAGTGTAAACATACAATTAGACAACGGTGCTGATACTCAACCATTGTATTTGTATTTTTAATGAGATGCACAGCTCTAAGAACATCACAACCAATCATAATGATTCCAGTATTATAGAGACATGCAGAGAGACATACACTGAGCCAATAGGAAACTGTGAAGGATTATTTGTTATTTACATGTAAAACATTTCTGTTACCGTGGCTCATGTAGTGGTGAAATAACTTTAAAAGTGTAACTGGAAATGTAGTTATGTGATTAGTATGGAATGGGTAGTACCATGTAAATAGTGAAAACCTATTTCAATCCCTGCAAACACAATTTATATATAATGGATATACACAAATAGTTTATATATTAGTAAATCGGTTGGGACACACGTAGCTATTGTAAAAGTAGAAAAAAACGAACCTCGATCTGCGATATTATAGCCAATACTTAGTTATTTTAACATTAGAATACACAGGTGTCTATATAGACATTTATTTTATTTCAGTAAAAGTATATAGGCTGCATAGATGATTTTTCTCCCCTAAATCCTAGAGACACACTGTTTCTTTCTTTGTTAGACTTTTAAATTTCACACGAAGTTAGACGAGAATTATCTGCGCTAGTCGTCCGTAATTTAGCCGTTTGAGATCAGAAGAATAGAAGATAGTAATCACCATGCACCGCCAACTCTTAGTTACTTTTTATTTACAAATTGTCGGATTAACCACCTGGCCATACCTGGAATAACCGTCACCGGTATCTCCTCTATCGCAGAAAGGGCCAGCAAGATTTATCAGAGGGAGATTGGAACTCGCGCCCCTAACCACCTGACCATAACCAGAGGGTATACATGCACTTAGTTCAGTGTGATGACATACTCCTGTTCGTCATATGACAGATGTTATTTGTACCGGTTTGTAAACGTCTACAGTTTGAAACATCTGAAACTCTTACCTAATTATTTTTATGGTTAATCTGTCGTCTTCTTTACTTCTACATGTTTAAAAAAATTGGAGAATAAAACATTTCCTTCTTCTTGGCTTCTCAGAGAACTGAGTTTCTCATCGTTTTGGTCACGTTTCGTAAAAATATAAGACAAAAATATTTTAATGCGTACAGTAACATCGTGGTTCATGTGAAGACTTATGAACACAACTATGACTGTAATGTTTACGGGTTCATTGGTTTTGGGTGGCATAACTTCATGGTACCCCAGCTAAAGCACGTATGGAAAAAAACACCACGAGCCAGGAGATTTTATTCTCGTTCGCTCATCAGGGAAACGAACTCACGGCTCCTGAAAAAGACTCGCACCACAAAGATCGATTTATATAACGTTATACACGACAATGCATAGATTGATAACAATGTAGCGTAATAAGAACATATTTAATAATGACAGTATTTTAGAGAACTGTTGAACATATAGTATGATGGGTGTGTAATGATCAAACTAGTGTGTAATTAAAATTGGCTGGCAGTTGTAAATGGACATGAAGCATAATATAGTGACAGTAACTCTCTAACAGAGGGCGTTATTTTTGGTAATTACATTGAGTGTATTACAACAAAACTTTAATAAATCTAATGGTCCATAATGTGTATTAATAAATGTTTTTTTTTTACAATCAAATCTACATCTAAATATTAACAACAAACTATAACGATTTAAGCTATACAAACAACATTAGTTTATATGTGACTAAATAATAACATTAATTTTAAACATATTCTAACTTATACTTCTTATCAGACTTCTTTACCAGGTAATACATTTAATTTATTAAAAATAATTTCTGTTATTTACCAATAATTTAAGTTCGAGGTCCGGCTTATTGATAGTTCAGCTTTATATGTTTTAAAATAACTTCCTAATGGGAAAGTGTAGAGTTAGTTAATAAAGTAGGTGTCTTTTTTGTTTTTAATCATTACATCGTAACACTGCTATTCGTTTTTCATCTTTAAATACATAAAATAATATACTAAATCACTACTAATGCCGTACAATTTAGATTTTATTTTGGGTTCCGAGTTTTAGACAGTTCAACTGTACAGAATTCTAAATAGAATGACACCAGAAAAACACATCGTTATATCACAGTATAAGAATATATTTTGTATATAATAACTGGTCCATAATATCACTGTAGATACTTCTGTATGACAGACGTTTAATAAAATACCAAATGACTTTCTGTACTAGTTTGTTTGGTTTGTTTTAGAATTAACCACAAAGCTATACAATGAGATATCTGTGCTCTGCCCACAATGGGTATCGAAACCCAGTTTTTAGCGGTGCTTCCTATACTTTAACAGGTTGGTTCTATTTCAACTTTCGGCGTTAAGACAATTACATGAAACATGCTATATAATCAAACTAAGAAACATAATTATCCGTATAATAATAACACAGTACACAGGCTACCAAATATCAGACGTGACGCTATCTTTGGTTCAGTAAAGGAAAACTTACTAATTTTTTAAAATGTATTATATTACAGTTTTTTTATTTGTAATGTAATATGTCAGTTTAAAATTTGAGAAGGCATTGTAACCAAACCGAATTTAACAATAATTTCTATAAAATAATAGTCGATACATGAGTTTAAGTAATTTTTTATATATATATACATAAATAAAAGACTGGCTTTACAAAAAATATTAATACAACTTCTAATAATTTTACAAAGGTATCAACTTTCAGATGAGTTAAAGTTATTCAATATATAATTGGATGTTCTTCTATTTATCATGTTTATGCTAATTATGTACAGGCTATTCAGTTATATAATTTTTGTAGTAATTCAACGCCAACAAATTCAGTATACAAATCCTGTGTGCAATGAAGAGAATTATATCAGGATTATAAAATCTGAAACGTCAACACTTTCTTACCTATGTATAAGATATAGAGAAGTGACCCTTCGTACAGTCTTTTGTGTATTGTACCCTCACAGCCTCCAAGTTCTTTAACTGTGAACTCAAGGCAGAAATAAAATCACAGTAAACAAAATGTCTTGAACATACAATGTCATATCGGCAGGTTCTTACAAGTAGAGACTGTGAAAAAAAAATGATATTGTTAAGAAACTATTGGTCACTATTTATATTGAACGGCTTAACCAATAAACGTCACGTTTATATTGCCACTGACCTTTTGAATCTTTTCCAAAATTACTTAGAAATTGGTGGTGTAGAAAATGTTCGTTTTGAACTTAATCACATCTGGCTCTAACCCGACGAGCATGTGTACGGACCTGCTGGAAAGCGATGCGGTTCGAAAATGTGGGATACCTTCGAAAAGTATCCCAACCTTGTTTTTGAGCCTTCCGTGCCATGTGGCAGACAGGATTCCATCACTGACGAGGATATGGTGGAAATTCTGATTCTAAAAATGTTTTAAACTTTCGACGGGTATGTTAATTTTATGACATATTACATATTAATGATTTTGAAAGTGTACATTTTGAAAAAGGAAATGTAAGTTTCAATCTACTGAACAAAAACAGTTTTACGTCTGACAGCCAATGGTCTATGTAATGAAACATTGTTTTTGGATTTCTTAGGATGTCCTTTAAAAGTCCTTGTACATGGACTTTTATTGTGGTGTTTGATAAGTGTGTACTGATGTGGAAAGATTGGGAAGATAGCGGAAAATTAATATAATACACAAAACTTTCCTTGAGTGGAAATTTTCTAACATTTCATGTCGGTGGTAGGTAAAGAGTCTACACATTTGTTCTTGTATTATTACCATAGATTATGCATATCCCACAGCTGAACTAGACCTGGTATATTCTGCTGGTTAGGACACTTAGCTGGCAGTCGTATGATACAACCATATCGTTGAATATGTTCAACTTTTTTTCCATCTTGGAGACATTGTAATGTGGCGATCAACTTGACTGTTAGTTAATAAGTAAAAGTTGATGGTTTTTATAAGTGTGTTATCTTATTGCAATGCCACATCGAGCTATCTGCTGAGGACACCGAGAGGAATTGAACCCCTGATTTTAGCCTTGTAAATCCGTAGACTTATCGCTGTACTAGCGGGGGACGGTTTTTATAAGCTGCCTTTTCTCTATTCTAACATTTCAAAATTAGAGACGTTTATATTGGCACGAGGTTCAATAAAATAAAAAAAACAAACAATTTTTTGACAAGTCAGGTACGCTTATGGTAGGTATAATTATTGAAAGAAAAACGATAATAAGAAATTTTAAATTCTAGGTATTTTTTAAGCTGCTTCAATAATTGAGTGAAAGTTCTGTGACTGTCCTGTCCTCTATCTTTCAAACACAATATTTGATGTAACCCTAATAATTTCCGACGCTTTAACTTTACAAGATGGTAGATTCTAGAAGTTCATAGAGTAATTACAACATATATTAGATTTTTATCCAATATTTGAAAAATATTATTCACGGAATTTTATATCTAAAGCGTGAATGGAAATAACAAGTGACATGTGATATATAAAGTAAATTATCACCTTCTGTAAATGAAGGAACATAATTAACAGGTAAATAAGAGAAGATTTAGTCAGTTTTAAAACTAAATCATGAGTAGGAACAAAACATATTATGAAAGTTTTATTTTTGGTGAGTGTTAAATTTAGATGCTCATCATGGATCATATAATAAATATTATTGTATATTTCTGATATGCAAGACGGTGAACAAAGATATTTATACAGAATTCATTATCAATACACTAACAAATAAAACAAATAATTTTGTTTGTTTTTTGGGAATTTTTAACTGTATATTAGTCTAAATCAACTGTGGCTACAACAGAAATTGAATCCTGAAGGTTGCCCAGGACTGAATGAAAGGAAACATCAGAAAAGCATTGGCTTTCGAAGAACAAGACGAATGTTTTTGAATTACTGAGATATATTCAGTATGGAAAATTATATACTGTGGCACAATATTTTAACCAAATTATTATATTACACTTAAAACTAATTAAACACGATTCTCTTATTTGTTGATAAACACTGAGGTAAAACAGTGCCATGTATTGGTAAAATGATATAAATCTTTCTGGTCTGAAGTAAAAACATAGTACATGAAGTTAAAAGTCCATTCTTTATATTAATAACTTCCCAGTTTCAATATCTCGTTACTTCGTAACATTGTTCCATGACTTTAATAAAATCCTTATTAAAACTATTTTATTAGAACTTTTCATGACCAATTGGTTAACATGCCTAGATTATGGTTGTTGTTTTGAATTAAGTACAAAGCTGCACAATGGGCTATCTGTGCTCTCACCACCACGGGTATCAAAACCCGGTTTTTAGTGTTGTAAGTCCACACACATACCGCTGAGCCACTGGGAGGCTGCCAAGACTCTGAATTTAAGTTTAATAAAATTCTCTTCGCAGTATTTGAATTTGTTTACCATTAATTGCAATGAAAACTATACAGCTGAATAGATCGTACGCAAGTAACGTAAGCATGATTAATGGAAGAACATACAATTATATATTGAATAACTTTAGCCCAAAATTATCCTTCGTGGTATGAAAGTTTGAGTGGGCTACAGGAGTGATAGTTAAATCACACTTTTTGGTTAGATGAAAATATTCCAAGAAGTGGTGGAAGACAATATCAGAGAAACAGCTATGTTGAGTACACTGTTTCGTAGACTACGATACTTAGAAGCAGACACTTTATTTATTTAGGCAGGTAATAGACAGTGTGAAGAAAACTTTTATATGTTCTTACACGTATACTTATCTTTATTTTATTAAAAATTAAATATAAAACTCCTTCCTTGTAATGATGTCAACAATAAAAACACATTATGATAATGAATGATATGTTCACCAGTCTTCAAACCAGGTATTTCACACAATAGTAGCCATTTTTTTGTACATACTGTTTCATTACATGGCTGTATACCTTGGAGTGTTGTACCTCGTGACAGTGTGCCAGAATTACCTTCTCCTTTCAAATACATTCTGTACGTTATATATTACAACTATCTTTAATTTTTTATTTTAGTTTTATATAGTTTTTCTTTTAACAATTTGCAAATCCGAAACTCTCCAAATTCTGAACAATGAAAATGGAGACTTGTTTTACATTTTTGTCAGTTTTTTAAAATAAAATATGATATGTTACGAACTACTTCTTCTTAGACTGAATAGCAGTTCGCGACAGGATGACACTTTCCAGTACAGTGAAAAGACAGTTCTCATCTGTACAGTTTTTATTTTTCCGAAATTGTACATTCCGTTCTATGTACAGCAGAAGAAGAAGATATAAAAATTATCGAACATTCAACACAAAGTACTAAGGTATGTTGAAGAATAATTATAATATTTTCCTCATGAAACACGTTGTCTGAATATAGATATAAGTTAGGACATTTCTCAAACTGATGTTTGTCTGTAACATAACTTATGTCATTTTCCAGCTAATGTTAATAATTTATTTAGTAACTAGTGATATTTTCTACGGAATGTGCCACAACTGTATTTATGTTTTAATTCTGACAGTTGCTAGAACAGAATATTATTTCGTAAATGTGATACAAATTTTCTTTGTATTCCGATGGAACATGACTTTACCGCGTACAATGATGTCTTCCTCTGTTGTAACTATGAGGAATATGTTTTTTCTCCTAACTTGGGGTCCTACGTTACGTACCATAATTACTTGACAACAAGTTTTATAAAATAAACTTTAGAGATGTATTTAATGTTTCATGAAATAAATTTCATTACGAGTTACAAACGTTAAAATAGCGTCACATAGTGTAATAATGCAGTAAATAGAATATAATTCCTTATTTGTTATCATGAATGTTTTCTATTCTCTCTGTTGCTGTCCTTTCTAATAGAGGCCCGGCATGGCCAGGGATGTTAAGGCGTACGACCCGTAATCTGAGGGTTGCGGGTATGCATCCTCGTCGCACCAAACATGGTCGCCTTTTACGGGCCCGGCATAGCCAAGTGTGTTAAAGCGTTCGACTCGTAATCCGAGGGTGGCGGGTTCGAATCTTGGTCGCACCAAACATGCTCGCCCTCTCAGCCGTGGGGGCGTTATAAAGAGACGGTCAATCCCACTATTCGTTGGTAAAAGAGTAGTCCAAGAGTTGGCGGTGGTTGGTGATGACTAGCTGCCTTCCCTCTAGTCTTACACTGCTAAATTAGGGACGGCTAGCGCAGATAGCCCCCGAGTAGCTTTGTGCGAAATTCAAAACAAACAAACAAACCTTTCTAATATTTCCTTTCTCATTTATTAAATAGTTATTAAATCTTTTTAAAGTAAATTTAGATTGTGTTGATTAATCGGAATCTTTTGAGTGACTTAACCAAGGGTGAGGTCAAAGTTGAAAAGCAAAAATCTTGAACCGATAATTTTTTTAAACAAACTTGTTTAACATTATTTACTTATGACTGAGTAAAATAAATAAAACCAAAGTATATACGTTATATACAATTAAGGTTATCTAGGTTTATAAAATTACAACTGAGATGTATAAATCATGTCGTGATATTTCTAATATTCATTGGTTCTGAAGAATTTCTTGTTTCGTAACAATAAAGATGAAGAACAGAATGTTTTATTTCTCTGACATGGTAGAACAATATAAATATTTTAAGATTTTATTTGTTTGTCATGAGAAAAAAGCCACATTAGTCTGTCTACTATGTTCGCTAGGGAATAATACACCGTATTTATAGTTTCTAACTACTTAATCTTACCTCTCTACTGTTGGGGACTATGTGAAGGCGTTGAGTTGGCTCTTTTAGAATTTATCTTCATGAACTAAGAAGCCAATAGTATTGGTAAAACATTTGTGTTCAACCTTATCTTAACATGTGACGACAATAGCAAAACTTAACAACTTGTAAATAAAAAAGATTTAGATGAAGACCAAACAATTTTAATATAACGTTTTGTGTTTCTTCAAGAAACACAAAAGCTCTCTTCCATCGACCCTAATATTGAATTACTGACCCAAGGGAATAACGGATTCAGTAACACCTTACTACTCACCATTCATATTAAATGATTGACTGTCACTCTTGTATGAGTTAATAATTTATATATACTAGGAACTAGAAATGTAGGAAAATTATTTGTTGTCCAACAGTACAGAGTTTCTTTAATTTAAAAAAAGAAAAATGTTTTTTACACCAAGTCAACCTTTTCCAGTCCTGGTGAAACTTTGAATTATATAAAGAAACGTATCTTCCAGGATATTTATTGATGTTTCTTAAAAGATAAGCAGTGAAGCAGCTTTTGAATTTTTTTTATAAATATAAAATAAATTTAAATATTTAATGTGTTTGATATGAAGAGTCTCCGGTTTGTGATTTATGAAAGAAAATATATGTAAAACATAAAATATAATAACATTTATAATATGAAAAATGTAGAAGACATTCGATACGTTGAAGAGAGTACTGGCAAACTGCCAAGAAAAAAAGCGCAGGAGTTTTCGTGAAAAGTCAAGGGTTGAAACTCGTGTGTTCTAAATAATGAATCAAGAAGTAAAACATGTTGAACAAAATAGATGAAGAATATTTATACTGAATAAATAAAATACGTGTAAATAAAACAGTCGAATCATATGAGTAAGATAAGCGTTAAAATTCATTATTTGGATCAACGCAAAAACTGATGAAACATTTAATTAAAAGTGTGGTTCAATCCGAAGTATAAAAATTAAAATTAGAAGAAATAGATGGGTTATTTACAAATTGACTGCCCATTCAAGACAAAAGTGGGTGATATAAAAAAGTGTTGGACAGCGAACCATTTCACAGAACGATTACTGATTCTATTTATTAGGACCTGTTTAAACACTCGGATTTAAGGAAACGGTAAATGATATGATGAAAAATGTCGGACAACGTTCACTCTTAATTAATACGTATAACATTGTGACTGTTTATCATTCACAATTTGGTGACACTGAATAAGTCTTTGGAAAACAATGAAAGTATGAACGCTTTTCAGTTCTGAAAACCTGTATTCGATATCCATACTGGGCACAGGAACAAGAAAAACTGATTTCATAAAGTTCTTAAATGTTTGTAATTAATACAGTCACGTATTTATATATGGAGAAGGGTTCTCCACCCAATTCGCCTACACATAAATAAAAATGGCCACCTTGATACAATGCAACTGTCTAGGTTTACGTTCTAATCTTGATGACATCAAAGCACTGATTGCTTCCTACCATAATGTATGTCTTTTCTTACAGGAAACATTTCTGAAACTTACCGATACAGTCACCTTTCTGTAGTTTTATTTGTGCAGAAATAACAGGTTATGTGATGGACTCGAATGGTTACGGCCTTCAGGTTTCTGCACCTATTCAGTTCTTCACTGCTACTGATCTCACAGTTTGCTTCACTTAACTTTTTCCACATTTTTCATGAATGGTTGACAATAATCCACGAGGCAGTGATCATTTTCCTATAATTTTGAGAGAGGGTAACTATGGTTGATGCCACCTGACACGCGTGTCCCGGCGGAAACTGGATCAATCCAACTGGCCCTCTTTCACTGTTCTCGCAGAACTTGATCCTGTCTGTAAGCCTTTTATAGACGACTGCGTGGCAACAGTGGCTGACTGTATTATACAAACAGCTGCTAAATCTATTTCTATAATATCGACCAGTGATCATTCAAAATATTTTAAAATATTTTTATAGTCAAGTACTTGGTTTATGAGAGGCTTTAAATTCATTTACCTTCGCTGAGAAACTGGTAACATGGAGAACTTATAATGTTAGAGTTCAGATTTCGATCCCTTGTGTGGTAATAACAAACCATTGTTAACTTTGTGCTTAATTACAATACAAACATAGGAATTATTTCTATTATATATGTTTAGTGACATGAAATTCCAAGCGAAACTCCAGTATTCTCATTGTTTTTCACTTCCCCTTTTACCCAAACATTCCACTAGAAAACCACCTCCAGATCCACTTCCAAATCCAGGACAAGTTCCAACACCAGTAAAACAACAATACGTAGGAGGTACATCACAACAACCATATATTGCTACTCTTACGATGCCATATCGGAAACTCTCCACAGCTTCACTCACAAGAGAGAATGACATCATAAGAAGACATATAGCTGATAATATGTTAAAATGTTTTTTTTTTACTCATTCATTATGTATATGTGTAGTCTAACCAATAAACATTATGTTTATAAAGCTCTTAACATTACCTCATTTCAAAGTTCAACCAATGATGTTGCAGAACACGTTACAAAATATAATTGTATTTAACAGCAACATTAATTTGTTTAGTTTGTCAGTGGAATTTTTTACTATTAATCTATAAACCAATCTACTTTCTTGTTTTCAGGGTAGTATCTTATATAAAATTTCAGTCATATATTTTAAGCTAAGTTATTCGTCAACTTTAATTATAATTCTATTATTACTTGAATAAAAATTTAATTTCCATTGCTTCATGTAAAGTACATAAAATCCTCCAGTCAAACACTTCAAAGCAGTCCTCTGTTGGCTATCTAGCACATTAAACACTGTACCTAACGCCTTGCAAGACATTTCTAAGAAAAAACACAAAAAACACTGACACACTAACCAACACCTTGATGCAAGCTTGAATTTTTCTTTCAATTACTGAGTTAATACATCATATACACCGCAGTATATCGACAATATTAGTTCATTTGAATGTTTTATATTACTGAAGATACTTGTAGTTTTGTTTGTTTTGTTTTTGAATTTCGCACAAAGCTACTCGAGGGCTATCTGTGCTAGCCGTCCCTAATTTAGCAGTGTAAGACTAGAGGGAAGGCAGCTAGTCATCACCACCCACCACCAACTCTTGGGCTACTCTTTTACCAACGAATAGTGGGATTGACCGTCACATTATAACGCCCCCATGGCTGGGAGGGCTAGCATGTTTGGTGCGACGGGATGCGAACCCGCGACCCTCAGATTACGAGTCGCACGAAGATACTTGTAATTGGTATCTAATGAAATTACTATCTATATGAGGCCGATTTGAGTAGATCCTAAGATAACTTTTCACCTTTGCTCTTGTCTTACACAGCTAAATTCGGGACGGCTAGCGCAGATAGTCCTCGTGTAGCTTGGTGCAAAGTTCAAAGCAAACAAACCAAACCGTAGCTCTGGATTGTTTGTTATAACAAATATGACCACAATACAAGATCAATCATGTAATAGCTATCGTATTAATGTATATACTATTTTATACACTCGTCCATCAACAACAAACACATCTGAAACAATTATCTGTTAATTTATTGTTAATATTCCTTACTTTTAGTTTTATATTCAGTTGTAACAACAAACAGAATTTGAATTGAAATATTTACTTTAAAGTTATAAGGAGAGATTTATTAAAAAAAAGCGGTTGTATCACCTTGTGTGGCTGATTTATACATGAAATCATTTTGAAATAATTTAAATTCTCACTTTAAATTGCTGTAAAACATGTAGTCGTAAACAGAAGAATATTATTTTTTTACGTTCATTTATTAGAAACACAGAGAAGATTCGAATTTTTAGATACACATTACTGTCATAAATTATCTTACTTTTAATAAATATAATATTACAAACCTCCATTAATAACAAAAAACAAATAAACATTGTAATAGGTTCTTAAGCGATAAAGACAAACATAACTTGTAATTGATATTTATATCATTACGTTTGAACTGTTTGTACGAATTCAGTGTTGAATTTAGAATCTCACGTGGAGTTACTTCCAACAGTGTTGTAAACATCAAAAGTATAATAATTGTTGTAGCCTTCATTTCTCCGATCTGTTAAAATCAATATTAATGTAGCTAGTGAAATGTAACTTTTAACGAAGCCTAAAATAAAACCTCAAAACTAAGTGCAACCCATGAATTGTATATCTTACTAGCTATAGATATATCAGAACAGCAGTACTTTTTATACACTGAAATATAAAGTTATAGTAGAAACAGGTTCACGATCTATAACAGAAACACTAAAATCATTGTAATTACCACACGACATCTAATGTATGAGTTTTGAACGATATAGATTCCATTTTGTTAATACCGTTTAATAATACAAATAATTTTATTTTGAAAATCTCTTCTCACTTGATGTTTTTCTAACTAAACAAAAGAATAAAGTCAAACCTTCATTCTTAAAGAAAGTTTATATCTAACAATTAAGAACAAGACCCGACCGATCAACCAAAACATTCAGAAAGAAAGTTTAACAACAGACAGAAAAAAAGAAAAATATATTATATTACAAAGGATTGTTAAATTATTAGGTACTTTTACTACGTTTTATTGGAGTGTAAAGATATAATTAGACAACAGTTGTATTTTTAATGAAATGCACAGCTCTAAGAACATCACAACCAATCAGAATGATTCCAGTAACAGATGACGTCGAGAATCATATTACAGTGTTATAGAGACAGTTTGAGTGAATAGAAAACTGTGAATGATTATTTGTTACATACGTGTAAAACATTTATGTTAACGTGGCTCATGTAGTGGTGTAAAACTGTAAGCGAAAATGAAGTTGAGTGATTAGGGTGGAATGGATAGTGTCATATAGTACAAAACTATTTCAACCCCCGCACACCTAATTTACATATAATAGATAATCACAAATAATTTATATATCAATAAATCGTCTGGGAGACACGTAGCTATTGTAACATTAGAACAAACGAGCCTCGATGTGCGATATTATAGTCAATACTTTGTTATTTTAACATTAGAATACACCACATAGGTGTCTATATAGACATTTATTTTATTTCACTAAAAGTATACAGGCGGAAAAGATGATTTTTCTCCCCTAAATACTATAGATATATTGCTTATCTCTTTGTTAGACTTTTAAATTTCACACGAAGTTAGACTAAAATTATCTGCACTAGTCGTCCCTAATTCAGCTGTTTGAGGTCAGAAAAAAGGCAGATAGTCATCACCATCCACCGCCAATTCTTGGTTACTTTTTATTTACAAATTGTCGGATTAACCGTTACTTGTAACACTTCTATGGCTGAAAGAGCCATCAAGTTTAATTCGAGTCGAATTTGCTAAATTATCGATCAGCTTCGGAAATGGAGGAACAGAGAACACGGAGGATATTAGTGCTCTTGTACATTTGCTTCGCAGCTGCTTTACATGAAGTAAAAAGATCAGCTCAAGATAAAAAATAAGTTTCAAGAACTTTGTGTCATGGACCACGGGTACCATAACTTCACCGGTACGGAGTTCATGATCGGTGATAAATACCACGATGGCGGCAAACGTGCATGCAAAGGGTTTTAGAAAGAGAGAAGTTAAAATTGTTTGCTGTGGTCCACTTCAGTAAACGACTGAGGGCAGTTTGTAGCTGTCCATCCACATAATTTATGTTCAACGACTGACATAAGATGAGAAAGTCATTGACATAAAGCCCAAAGCCCCGTTTGCAAGAGTAAGAGGGAGTTGTTCAGTGATAACATTAATATTCACACTGAAACGTGTGACACTCAAAGCACAGCCCTGAGGGACTTCAAGTTCCTGTAGAAAAGAACGGGAAAGTGTTGAACCCACACGAACCAGAAATGGCCTGTTTATTTCAAACCTTTTTGATAAAAAATGAGCAACTGACCACGTAACCCACATAAGTGGAGGTCTCGCAAAATGCTATACCTCCATGTAGTACCATAAGCCTTCTGAAGGTCAAAGAATGTTGATACAAGATGTTTTCATTTGAGAAAGGCTTCTCTGATTGACGTTTTAAGTCGAATAGGGTGGTCCATGGTGGAGCGCTGTCGTCGGAACCTACACTGTCAGGGCGAAAGAAGGTTGTTTGATTCGAGGAACCAAACAAGACAAGCATTAACCATACTCTCTTAGGTCTCACACAGGCAGCTCGTCAAAGCAACTGGGCTATAATGTTAAACAATCTTGGGATTTTTCTCAGGCTTAGAGAAAGATAGGACAATAGCCTGGTGCCAGGCATCAGGAAAAACATTCTTCTGTCATATTCTTTTACAAACAATCAAGAGAATAGCAAGAGAATCCGGGAATAGATAGTTTAGCATTTCATGGTGCACATCATAAGGTCGTACCAATGTACTGCCAGACAGATGAAGGGCTAATTTCTCTTCCACCAGTGTAAAGGGGCGAATATAGTCGTAGATACAGTCAGCTCAAAACGAACGAGGTGATCGTTCTGTTCGAGTGTTGATGGCTAAGAAGGTGGAGGATAAAGTAGAAGTGCTAGATACCTAGGAATAGATCTCAACTAGAATATCGGCGATGCTCCGGGTATTAGCTACTTCCTGGCTATTAGAGAGTAAGATCGAGAGGTGGACAAAATTATATCGCCCACTGACCTTTCGAATCTTGTCCCATATGACTTATGAACTGGTGGTAGAAAAGATGCTGGTTGTGAACATAACCAAAGATTCCTTCTGGCTTTAGTATTTTTCCCCACCGAGCATGTTCTCGGTCCTCCTGGAAAGCGATGGGTTCGAGAGTGTGGTATACCTACGAAAAGGATCCCAGGATTGTTTTTGAGTCTTCTGTGCCATGTGGCAGGCATGATTCCGCTACCAACGAGGATATCATGGCAAACGCGTTGAGGTTTTAGAAATACATTGAGCAGCTGCCTGTATAATACAGTCCGTCACTGCTGCCATGCAGTCGTATATTGATGGCTTACAGACAATGGCAGGATTAAGTTCTGTGAGAGCAGTGAAAGAGGGTCAGTTTGATTGATCCAGCTTCCACTGAGGAATGCTGGTCGGTTAGCATCGTTCACAGCCAATCTCTCTCATAATTATAGGAAAGTGATCACCACCTCGTGGATTACTGCCAAACATCCATGGAAAGTGAAGAATAGTGAAGGGGAACAAATTTTGAGATCAATAGTAGTAAAGGACTAACTAGGTGCATCAAAATAAAAATAAGAACCACTATTGAAAAGCGAAAGGTTGTGATCTGAGAGTACATATTCTACGGAGCGATCCTTCCCATCAATATCAGCATTTCTCTAGATGAGATTATGTCCAACAAATTCCCCCATGATTAAAAAGTGAGAGCTTAACTGTTCACTGAGAGAGCACTAAGGTCTGATTAATCATAGGTCTCTCTAGGCAACAGGTAGAGAGATCAAACAGTGATCAAAGGAAAATCGGATGGCTATGGCCTTCAAGGGTGTGTCGAGTGAAATGTACACGGAGGACACATGCTGAGCAACCACAGTGCAACCCTTCCATGCACTCGTCCATCAAACAACCTCTGATTTCTGTAGAAAGATAACTGCAGAAAGGCGACTATATCGACAGGTTTCAGAAATTTTTCCTCTAAGGAAACACATACAGAATGGTAAGAAGCAATGAATGGTTTGATGAATGGTCTTCTACAGTGTAGAGTCTTACAATGCGTAGAATGTCGTGTTTATTGTGCTAGCTAGCCAACAAAGGATTACTTTAACTTCTTTGTACAGAGGATTTTTATGTACTTTTGGTGAAGCAATGGAAAGTAGATTTTGATACACGTAATCCCAGTGTTATAATTAAACTTGACGAATAGTATTAGCTTAAAATATATGACTGTATTTTTATGAGACACTATCCTGGAAACAAGAACGTAACTGTTAAATATGATTATAGTTTGTGACGTGTTCTGCTACATCATTGATTGAACGTGGCAATGACGTATGGTTAAGAGATTTATAACCATAATGTTTATTGGTTAGGCTTCACAAATAGAAAAATAGTGACAAGAAAAGTCATTTTAAAATATTATTAGTGACATGTCTTCTAATGATGTGGGGAGAAGCTGTGGGGACTTGCCGAGATGGCATCGTATGTACAGGATATTATACTTGCTGTGATGTTCCTCCTACATATTGTTGTTTTTCTGGTGTTCTACTTGAAACGTTGGGGTAAAAGAGAAAGCGAATACCACTGAGAATATTAGCGCTTTCACGTGGAATGTCATTATTAATAATCACCAAGAATAGAAATAGTTTCTGTGTTTGTTTCTTATTAAGGATAAAGCTGACAATAGTGTTTTTGGGACCCCACGATGAATAAAAACCTGAATTCTAACATTAAAAGTTCTCTATGTTACCTGTTTCTCAACAAAGGTGAATGAAGGTAAAATCTCTTATAAACCAAGTAGTTGCCTACATAAATATTAAAAAAAATATTTGGAATAATCACATGAGTGCAGTTTAAAACAGTATCTGAACCCTAATACTTTAATAGTAAATATCAGATATCTCTAACAGATGATTTGATAATTACTTGCCTTCTGGTTAACATGCTCATAACTATAAATCTAAGAGCTTATGGTTCGGATATCGTTGATGAAAATCCTTCCTATTCAATTTTGTTAATTGTTATGTTTTGTTTCGACATAACCTGAGGTTGACGACAAAGCTGAAATGAAAAATTGCTGAATCGATATGTTTTCTAAATAAAGTTGTTTAACGTTATTGCTTTATAACTGAGTAAAATAAATAAAATCAAACTATAACGATATGCACGCTTCACAATTAATTGATCCAGGTTTTTAACATTATAACAAACATGTCTATATCACATTGTGATATTTCTAACGTTCACTCGTTCTGAATAGTTTTTTGATTCATATTAATAAAGTTGAACGACAGAATGTTTCAATTCTCCGATATGATAGAATGGTATAAATATCTGAAGACTTTATTTGTTTGTTATAAGAAGTCAACTACATTGGTCTGTCTGCTGATTTCACAGTTTGCAGTAAAACCCCAGGTATTATCGTCCCATGGGGAACTATTTGAAGACTTTGGGATAACTTTTATAGACATCTAGTTTCACCAATTGATAACGTTAGATGTTATGTTTATTATATTTTGAAGAAATTTAATTTGGAGCCAACGAAATTACAACCATTATTGGTCTTAGAGCTAATTGCTTCTTAAGTTAAAAATCTCTTTAGAACCGTGACTTTGGGTTGAAGGAAAGATATGTTTTCAATAACAAAAAAAAAAAAAAACCACTGAAAATAACTAGGAAAAAATATTCCCTCCAATCTTATCAATGTGAAAATCCAGAACACAGTTAAATTCCCATCCAGGACAATAATACATTGTGTGATCAGGAACCTGTCCTGGTAGGAGAAAAACATTTACAATTCCTTATCTTGAACAGGTGCATGGACATTAACAAGCCGTATCTTATGCCCCTGATTGAGGACATGAACATAAACAACCCTCCTCTCTGCATCATTATGTGATGCAGGGATACTTCTTACTAAGTTGTAGTTGAAGAGAATCTACACCAAAAGACCAAAAGGCACTCAAAGGAAAGTGATAAATAAAGAAAAAAAAGTTCCTCCTGGAGGCAAAACGGGTTACATGTGAAAATATGACATCAACTTTGGAACGATTAAAAAGAAAAAAAATGTGTACCACTGGATCACATGGGTGCACATCCCAAGGATATTTATTATTAAACAGGATAAACCCATAATACTTTCTAAAGGGAGAATGATCTTCTTATGCTGCTGCTTTACCTTACGATGGGTTGTATGCACGTTTTAAACTACTTGGTTTATAAACATTGTAACATCATCCACCTTGTATGTGGAAGGTGAGTGGCCATATGACTGTGATTACCATTTCGCCACCTTACTTGTTTCAGGACATGATACATCAACTGGTAAATGTGAAGATGGTACCAAAGGGACAAGGAAGGCAGGAAAGTCGGTGACTTTACCCTGGACATCACTAATCTTTATGATATCTTCCTTTGATATGGATACAGGTTTTTCAGACTCTTCCAATGTCATGCTAGGCAGACTCTGATGACTTGGAAAATGCTCCACGTACTGTTGAGGAGACATCTCAGAAATAAACGATCAAGGGGAAAGCAAATCTATTGCCGTCTGAGAATTCAGAATGTGTCTTCCATAGCATTTAACTCAAATTCCATCATTACCCTCGTATGTTGGAGACCTCCTCTATCAAAACTATGTAGTACATCTAGTGTAGGCTGTACCTCTATCTTTACTTGTGGCTCAGACTGAACTTCTGTCGTTTCTTGTTGCTCAAGCTGTACCTCAGGCTGTACTTCATATGTTACTTGTGGTGGGAGCTGTACCTCCATCGTCACTTGTGGCGGCGGTTGTATCTCCATCGTTGTCTGTGGCAAGGGCTGAACTACCATCGGAGTGGTCTGTGTAACTGTGAGTTCTCTTCCCTCCCTCCCCGAAACCTTACCCGTAAGAAGTCACGATGCATGAACAAAGAGATGAGGTATGATCTTTCACACGTGTTTGTACATGTATCACTGTTATGGCCAAAGTCCAAGCATTTTTCACATTGTGCATTTTATACTGATTTGACAGGTGGCCTTCAAGGCGACAACAGGGGCACAAACGGCACATGCCTGAATTGTTGATCATAATTGTAAATCCTTTGATTTTAATAAAATTCGAAATTAGGGTCTTCATTGTGATACAAAAGCAACGATTCTCGGTGCAAACACCGGCCCTCGTTTGTTAACACTCGTGTTCTCTTTTGATTACACGACCATATTTTTGAAGCTCTGTTGTTATGACAAACACAAACACAACACATACAGAGTCAATAACAGCTGATGACAGAGAGTCCAGCGGCACAATGAACCGGGCGGAACGTATCCTGGCCGTGTATGGGCGGGTGGTGGAGGCCATGTCGACTACTTTTAGGTTTACCGGGTTAGTACTATTGAAGTAAACTGTACTATAAAACAAATGAAACTGTTTGTAGAAAACAGAACAACTTACCAATCTCTGCGCAGCGAGGAAAAAAAGGAATTTTCTTTTCGATTATAAGAACTTCAACGACGTTTTACACAAGCTAAACATAAAATTAGATACAGCAGAACTGAGCAGAAAACGTGGCAGGAGTTTCGGTTTCAAATCATCTGATTTCAAGCCGAAGCTCAGGATCTGATATAACAAGAGGCACTCAGAAACATTTTGTTTCTCTTCGCCTCGCCCATTTTGCTGATTGTTTGGGTAACCTGTATATTTGGATTGCGTACGAGTTTGCAATGAAAGACTTGGGAATTCTTGAGTTAGTGGATTTCTATTCACAGATTTCTTGTAGAAGTGTGTGGCCAGTTACGTTTTTCTGTCTTTAATGTTTGGGATGTCGTCAACGTAAGTAAGATATGAAAGGGGAGTGCATATCGGTAGTCTGTATGCTATTCTTAAGGCTGTGTTTTGATGTACTTGGAGTTTACTGTATAAATTATCTGACATGTCACACAGGTACATACTGCCATGTACCGCAATAGATCGTATGTACATTTTGCATATTTGTAGAATAGTGGTTGTTGAGCAACCTTTTTTGAAAACTCACGATTTTTCTAAGATAATATAATATTTGGCTTATTCTGGTGCTGACATTTTTAATGTGTTGTCCATGTTAGGTTTGAATCGAAGGTGACACCTAGGAACTTTATATGTTTCGTAAAGATCATTTCTGTGTTATATAGATATGATGAGACTTTGGATATTTTTCGTGTTAAGAATCTATAAAACGTTATGGCATGTATTTTTTGTAGGTTGAGTACGACTCTTCAGAAATCGCACTAACCACCAATGACTGAATTAATAACCATCTGTAGTTTCCGTGCCACGGCTGTTGGATGGCTTAACGTGCTCCATATGCTATGTCTTCAGCGTATTGGGTTGTGTGTGTTCTATTTAGTTGGGAGAACGGTATGTCATTTACAAAAATTATGTAAAGTAGCAAACTGATGGCTGACCCTTGAAGTGCACCTGCTTTCAGATGAATTATTCCGAATAAACGTTATTAATTCTAACTTTGACTACTCTATTTCGAAGAAATCCAGCTATTCAACGTGTGAACATTGAATCGAAAGCACGCTTAACATCTAGAAATGCCGCAACTGTAACGTGTTTTCGGTTGTAGGCTTGAAATATAGATTCAGTTAGTCTTAGTAGGTGGCCAGAGAACAATCCTTCTATGTCAACACAGAAACAGAGGCTGTCAACTTGTGCAAAGAATTTGGTTATATCATCTTGACGGCTTCGAAAAGCAGGAATTTTCGTACCTGGTGACAGCAAATACCATTCCTGCAGTCTCGGACCCAGCAATTCGGCTTTTGCATTCGTCAGACTCAAATCTCTGACCAGATCATTTAATTCTGACTGTGTTATGAGATGTGGATCGCCTGAGGAGCACGGTTCAAAATCCGGATCAATGTCACTGCCAGTTTACTGCATTGCAATTTCTTTATCTGGTTTGTTTAAGGTCCATTCCTCTGGTGGTTTCGGAATTGGAAGAGTGTCGTCATGTGGCACGAGTCTCATTGCTGAAAGCAGATTAGGGTATTCAATTGACTTCTTGCTTTTGGCAAAGAAACCAGACACATTAGTGAAACAGAAGTAACAGTCCGTCACACAGTCTTTCTCTCTCGCCATATCATCGGCACAACAAACGGCATTGTCTTTCGAGTGCCTCTGAGCCAAGCTCTCACACAGACAGCACGTGTCACACAACAAATGTGAGGCGTCCATTCCTGGTCTTGATCACCAGTTTTAAAGCCGATGTACAGATGATATGCTTTCTTCACAGAAGCAAATATTGAGCGTATCTAATGAACAAGCTCATACTCGGCACAAATATAGCAGAATGTATCGCGGCTGTTACGACATTGACGAGACATATTGACGGACACCAATTGCCCTGTAAAACGTCTATAATATGTAACCTACTTTTCACAGTGCTACTGAGGCAATGCTATATTCTGAAACAATACGTACACTATAAGGTCTATATTAATCCAATGAGCAGCATCTGTCTATACAAGCCACTATAGCCTGCTGAGAGAGTGTCAAGCTGGATCCGGCCTGCCCAGGCATGCCCAAGCTGCATACATCCACAGAACAGCTTCCAATCTGGCCTGATTTCATGCCTGGACATGCCCAAACTGCAAAGAACATTGTTCATAGGTCTCTTACAGAAACGAAATTTTTTGGAAACGAATAGAAAAAAACAAAACATGGCAAAACTGAAGATTTCGATGAAAAGGTTCGTAATGAGCAAATTTAGATGTGATTTTTGTGATCAGCATCCAAAAATCTGTATAAGGAACACTCAACAGTGTTCAAGAAGCAAAATCTTTGTTTGCAGTGTTATTTTCTATTTGTTTGAGAACATTGCAATTTTTTCTTAATTGTCACGAATAAATGTTCTTGTTTTGGTTCCTTTACCACTGGTCCTCCAGATGTTGGAACAAGCAAACTCTCTCCCACAAATTATAGTGGGTTCGACGGATGACTTCATGTCACTCAACCAGACAAACCAACGAAATACCCTTCCTTCTCAACCCTGCATGATTTTCCGTACTGCTTGAGGCGGCCAACAAGAAGTATAAATTAATGATTCATTGCCAGAAACAATTAAAACAATTTCAAAACAATCAGCAAATGAATGTGTCCAGAGTAAAGCGTAGTGAAGATCAAATTTATTAGCAACCCTGGTTTTAAATATAAATACCCACCTGGATGGAGACACAGTGACCTGAAGACGGAAGGCCACACTTGCATTTATACAAAAGGCAGTAGTCGTCCATTCAACTAAGCTTCATCACGAATAGTCTGCTAAGCAATCTATCAAATAACCGCATGTCATATTGACAAACCCCTACGTCATAAACACACTTCCACCGTCTTCCTTCAGTCTTCCAGTTGATACCCTGTCCCTCTGACGACATATTTCGGAGATCCTATGGAGTTGGCCAATAATTTTACTATTGGTAAAATGGTATTCTTTTATTCATTGTACGAAAGATAAAAAAACGAAAAACATCCTAAATTAAATAACTGTATTTTAATTAATTGCAAACAATTACACTAAATAAATATATAATAGGTCGTTCTCAAAGTAAACAAGTATTCAAACTATATTTCTGTAGGAAAGTCATAAAAACAATTAATTTAATTTAATAACTTCATCTTCTAAACATTGATTATTTAATTTTTTATCCTAGTTTTAACTTGTGAGAGGGGAAATATTATTAAACAGAAATATTCCCCTATCAATGGAAACTGGGTAAAATTTTATGTTTCTTTAAATTATTTAATTGTACTTTTATTCGGGCTCATAAAATAGCTGTGAGTTTGTTTGTTTTTTTCCAAGCAAAAACTTCATCGGTTTTAGATCTAATTATAGCCGCGACTAACGTCAACTCCTCAGTGTATTCTTATTACAAAGATACATGTTGATTTCTTATTTTTTCCCTATGGAGTGTCTCATTGTTTGAGAGGACCCAGCGATCCGTCGGTCCTCCACGAAGCAAGGCAGCCAATGTGTCATACTTGCACTGCAAGGCCAGGCTGCGGGCTCGCGAAGTCGCATGCCAGTTTGCTGCAATAAAGAGTTACAGGCCTCCTTGAGATCCGCCCACGAAGACCCGGTGACAAACTCGATAGAACAGAGCTCTCGAACAAGGGCAAGCAAATTGGCTCCAACCTCATCCTCGGCAATGAAAGAAACATTGAGGCTCTACAAACCGGGTCCTCGAAAAATAGGGGCAAAAATCCCGGAATGTGGAGAGAAGAGCCTGATGGTTAGACACATGAAATGAAATATCCCCAACCTGACGAACAGCAGCCCCACCGAGGCTCTGCCGAAGGTCAGGTGTCACATAGAATCTGTCAAGGTGACAAGAAACGCCCTGACCAGTCCAGGTTGCCACAAAAGAAGACCTACGCAGTGCACGACAGACATTGGAAAAGGCGAAATCCGACAGCACCACACGCAGAAACTTCATATACTGATCACAGAAAGGAGGATCGCCCCAATCTTGTTGAGATGAGGATCCAAGACACAGTTGAAGTCGCCACTAAGGACGATATCAACCTGTATAACCATGAACATATCCAAACCAGAGAAGAAGGCTTCCTGCTTCCCAGACTGTGCAGGTGCACAGACATTAACTAGCGACAACATCAACGTACACCACCCGCCCTTCAGCATCACTATGTAATGCGAGGATGGTCCCATTAAAACACTGGTGAAAGAGAATTCCTACACCCCACACACATGTCGTGCCAAAGGAACAGAAGGCACGCACAGAATGGCGAAAGGAAAACAAAAAGTGGTCTCTCCGACAGTCAAAATGGGTTTCCTGCAAAAATATTGTATCAACCACAAAGCAATTAAAGAGGGAGAATGCGTATAATTGTTTAGCAATGCCACGCTTCCCCGGAATGTTTAATGTAATGCAATAAATACCTATCAGCCAATCAGAGGGGAGGAATCAGTGACGCTGCTGCTTTGATTGTATAGATGGATGCAGGGGGTGATCGGCCTCTTGTGGCTACTCGACCCCAACCCCGCTTCGCAGCTATGGCCACTGGCATCCGACAAACGCTGCTGGAACACAGGAAATTCCAGAACTACGTCTGTAAAAGACACGAGTCTGCAGGGTCCCCACTCCCCCTCACTCTCCTCTCCCAGCCCTGAGAGACTGGTCAGACTGGGGAAGTCGACCAAACAGTCAAACAAGCCAGGTGATGGGAGCCCGTCCAACGTCGGGGTTGGAGCTAACACAGCGGCAGAGAAGAGAAAGGGGACAGAATACCCGAGGTCTGGGCACGGGGTCCCTTAGAATCCCCAGCAGGAGAAGCCTGGGCCATCTCAGAGGTGCCATCTCCCCTGCTGAATCCCCTGGACAGAAGAGATTGGACCCTCCTTATAGGATCCTAACCCAACACTTACCGGGGTGGTAAGAGCGTGGGTGCCATCACAGCTCTCAACACCCCACCACCCGACAAAGAGGCCTGCGCCTCCACTGAAACGACGGACGCTCCAGCAAAATCCGGTTTGTTCAGAGCCTCCTCAGACTGCCCCACCCCCCAAACGGCTCCCGAAGCCTTCCTACACGAACCTGAAGTTCCCTAAAAAAAAACATGCTACGCGGACCCGTCGCACGATCGAAAATTATAGTACTTTTCTATAATAACAGGCCTTATTATAGAAAATTACATATTGTGTTTTACAAGCAAGCATCATCAACACCAGTAAATCTAGTTTACCATAATGTCTATTAATTTTTGATATTTCATAAATGTTTTTTTTACAATCAAACCCAAATCTAAATATCAATTAGTTATCACCATTAGATTCCATCTAGAACATGGGGCCGCAATCGCTTGCGGATTCTTCAACAAGTATTTAAGTGAGTAGGTTGTTAGCCCACTGCACCGAGCCGTCCCTAATTTAGCAGTGTAAGACTAGAGGGAAGGCAGCTAGTCATCACCACCCACCGCCAACTCTTGGGCTACTCTTGTACCAACGAATAGTGGGATTGAGCGTTACATTATAACGCCTCCACGGCTGGGAGGGCGAGCATGTTTTAACGCGACGCGGGCGCGAACTCGCGACCCTCGGATTACGAGTCGCACGCCTTACGCGCTTGGCCATGCCAGGCCAAACCTAACTGTTCACAAACTATTATAGTATAAGCTAAATAAACAACACTAGTTCATATGTGACTAAATAATAACATTAATTTTAAATATATTCTAACTTATACGAATTATCAGACTTCTTTTCCAGGTAATTCATTCAATACAATAGTTTAAGTTCGAGGTACAAACTTATTGATAGTTCAACTAAATACGTTTTAAAATAGATTCCTAACGTTAAAGTGTTTAGTTACTTAATAAAATAGAAATATTTTCTGTGGTAAATCACAAGATCGTAATACTGCTATTCATTCTTCTTTATTAGATACATAAAATAAAATACTAAACAACTTCCTATGCTTGTTTGTTTGAGAACAAATCTATACAATGGCCTATCTCTGCTCTGCCCAAAATTGGTTTTGGATCACGAATTTTAGCGTTGCTTCTTGTACTTTAACACATTGGTTTTGTTTCATGTTCCGGGGTTAAGACAATCACATGTAACTTGCTGTATAATCACTCTAATAAACTATTTATCCGTATAATAATAATACAGTACACAAACTACCAACTATCAGAAATAATACTATTTCTGGTTCAGTAAATGAAAACTTACAAATATTTTTAAATGTAGCATTTGACACTTCTATGTCTAATGTAATTTGATATACGTCCATATACTTTTTAAAATACCATTATAACGAAATAAACCGAAACATAAAATAATTTCTATATCGTGTCAATCGTTTCATGAAGTTTAAGAAAATATTTTTACATTAAAACAAAATTAAAATGACTCCTAATAATTTTACAAAGCTATCAAATATCAGACGAGTTAAAGTTATTCAATATATAAGTATGTGCTATTTTATTTTTCTTGGTTATGTTACTTGTGTACAAGCTATTCAGTTCTACACTTATTACAGTAATTGAATGTCAACAAATTCTCTGTACAATGAAGAGAATTATATAAGGGTTATAAAAGCTGAAAAGTCAACGACTTCCTACATGCATATATTGTGAATTTCTGAATAAACGTTTAATACGTTAACTGTTTTTACAGCCTTTTCCAGGTCCTCCAGCTAGAAACTTTAAACAACAACGTTTTGTAAATACTTTATTAACCTCTACAATCTACTATCTTCGAAAATTATAGCTACGGCAGTTATTAGGATTACATCAAGCGTTGTTTTCAAATCGCTGTCTTCCCTTTGGTCGGTAATTAAATATTATGGACGTTAGAAAATAGCTTTAGTGTTTCTTCCATAAACACAACACGATATTTTTTTTTGTCTTCATCCAAACGTTTTTATTTCCAACTCCTTAAGTTTTGCTATTGTCGGTATTGTTAAGATAAGGTTGAACACAAACGTTTTACCTTCCGTATTGTTTTTCATTCATGAAACTAAATTCCGAAACAGCTTCTCAACGCCTTCAAATAGTCCCTTATGGCATTACGATAAGTTATAATAGTTAGAACATTTAAATCCGTTGTATCAACTTTGTTCTTTTAACACAAAGTTTTCAGATATTTATACCGTTCTGTCATATTATAGAAATAAAACATTCTGTTGTTCATCTCCATTGTAATGAAAGAATAAACTTCTTAGAATCGGTGTGTATTAGAACAATTACCATGAGATTTAGACATTTTAATTATAATCTTAGAATCCTAGGTAACCTTAAATCAATGTAATACATATGGTTATAGTTTGGTTTAATTTATTGTACTCAGTTATAAAGAAATAACGTTAAACACCTTTATTTAGGACACAAACTGGATCACGATTTTTACGTTTCCACCTTGACCTCACCCTTAGTTTAAGTTGAACCAAAATATATCATGAAATAAAGATTGCGTAGAATGTTTCTCGTCAACGGGTTTCGAACAATAAGCTCTCGGATTTATAGTGCTGAACTAGTTAACCAGAATACAATGCGAGAGTTAAGAATTACTTTAATAACTATTTTGTAATTGAAAGCAGAAAATATAAAAGAAAGAAAAAGTGAAATTACAAGAATTCTTCACATGTCTGAAACAGTATTTTGTTTACTTTTACAGAAGATGGCACTGTGTCATATTTTATTTATGTATAAGGTTTACATTCATATTTCAGTATTTTGATAATTATTATAATTACATGTTGCAAAGTGTTGACTCCATAATATTTTACGAAACATAATCAGGTTTGGAAATATATACTGCTGCATAACGATGAAATCCAAGTATGATGAGATCCTGCGTCATTTTATTTGAAAGAAATCTTTTTTTTCCAACTTTATTACAATGAAATGCCAAATTCGCATAATGTTTTGTGACATAAAAATAAAAGATCATTGATTACTTATCCACAATCATTATTGTTCTGTTTTACTCTTGAGATATAGATGTTTTTATAAAACATTTCATTACACGTTTCATTGTATGGCCCAAATAATATTTTCGATTGTCGAACATGTTTCATGTTATTAGACAGAAACAGAAAGAAATTATCAAAGCTACGAATATGTGAATGTTTTCTAATATTTACGATTAAAATATTAAGCTTTATTGTTTGTAAGAGGCTTTAAATTCATTTACCTTTGTGGAGAAAGAAGTGACATATAATGTTAAAGTTGAGGTTTCTATCCCTCCTATGTTTATTAGTAGGCACAAAACTGACCAAATACAAAAATTATTTTTTATTTTTTATTGATAAAGAAATTCCATGTGAAAACTGTAGTATACTCAGTTTTGTTTTCTCTTTTACCCTAACAATCCCATACCAGATCCACTTCCCAACCCGATACCAGATCCACTTTCAATTCCAACACCATTAAAACAACAATAGGTAGGAGGAACATCACAACAAGCGTATATTCCTGAACATATGATGCCATCTCGGCAAGTCCCCACACCGTCACTCACTAAAGAAAAATCACATAATTAGAAGACATATCACTGATAATGTTTTAATATATTTTCTTTACTCCCTATTTATCTATTTGTGAAGCCTAACCGATAAACACTATGTTCATAAAAACTCTTAAAATTACGTTATTGGAAAAAAAATTCTAAGAAAACAATAAAACAAACTAACACAGTTACCAACACCTTGATGCATGCTTGATTTTGGTTGTAAAAGTTACTGAGTAAATATATCATACACTCCCCAGTATATGGACAATATTAGTTAAATTGAATATTTTATGCCATTGAAAATTCTTAGTTGGTAAGTAATGAGTTTACGATCTATACGAGAGGCTGATTTCATTAGATCCTAAGCTAACCTCATTACTTAAACAATCGCTTTTGTTTTGGAAGGCATATAGGGATTAAGGTATTTTTGAAAGAAAAAAAAGTGCGTCTTACATGGCATGAAATAGATATATTGTTTTCACAACTATACACTGTTATAACAAACATCATCACACCAGATGAAATCACCAAACAACTGTCGTATTAAATGTAAATGATTTAATACACTCGTTCATTAATAACAAAACACATCTGAAACGATTATCTGTTATTGTTAACATGCATTAATTTCAGTTTTATATTCAGTTGTAACAAACAGAATTTCAATTAAAAGATTTACTTTCAAAGTTATAAGGAGAAGTCTTATAAAATAGTATGGTTGTGTTACCCTGTATTGTTGTTAACATATGAAATCATTTCGAAGTAATTTGAATTCTTACTTTAAATTCCAGTAAGATATATAATCGTCAACAGAAGTATTATTTTCACACTCATTCATTAGAAACGTAGACAATATTCGAATTTCTAGATACACATTTTTGTTATAAACTATCTTACTTTTATTAAATATTAATCTTGAAAACCTCCATCCATGACAAACAATAAATAAAACATTGTAGTAGGTTTTTAAATGATAAAGACAAACTTTTAATTGATATTTCTATCATAACATTTAAACTGTTTGTATGAATTCAGTGTCAAAGAATTTATAATCTCACCTGAGTTGATTCCAACAGTGTTGTAAACATCAACAGTATAATAATTGTTGTAGTCTTCATTTCTCTGATCTATTAATATTCGTATTTATGTAGTTAGTGAAATTTAACAAAGCGTAAAATAAAGGCTCGAAAGTTATTACAACTTACGAATTCTATATCTTGCTAGCTTCGGATGTATTAGAACACAGGTACTTTTTATGCACGGAAGTAGGAATTTATAGAAGAATTAGAGTCATGATCTATCACAGGGACACTAAAACTATTAAAAGAACCGCTCGACATCTGACCTATGATTTTAAAATACATTTCTTTCCTTATTACAGTTTAACAGCAAAAATGATTTTATATTTGATTGATCATGCGGATCTTGTTGTTGGTTGTTAGATAGAAGCTTTCTTTAAGAAAGAAGTTTCTAACTTACTAAAACAAGAAAATTCAAACTTCATTCTTAAAGACAGATTATATTTAACAACCAACACCCGTATGATAATCAAAACAGACAGTTTAATAATAGATAGAAAAACGTTAAAGTTACCATATACGTGGCGAAATTACATCTTGTAAACTGAAAACAAATTATTAATTTCTACCAACAAATAATAAAAATTATTCAAATAAGTACATAAGATCTTTAATATTCATTATAACTGCTATAACGACATGTTTTCAAATAAAATATCACCAATTCTTATAGAATTATGAGAGACTTACGTTTCATTAGAGAGTAAATGTATAACTAAATGGCGGTGGGATACATTACTTTTATAGTAGTATATTTAATAAGATGCATACTTCTAAAAACATCACAACCAATAAGAAAGATTCCAGTAACATTGACGTCAAAAGAATCAAATTACAGTATCATAGAGACATGTTGAGGGACAGACTGAGCTAAAAGGAAACTGTGAGTGATTATTTGTCATTTACATGTAAAACATTTCAGTTAACGTGGCTCATGTAGCTGTGGAAATAACCTTGAATCTGTAAGTGGTAATGAAGTTGTGTGATTAAGGTGGAATGGATATTACCACGTAAATAGTGAAAATCTATTTCAACCACCGCACACAATTTATACATAGTGGCTATACACAAATAGTTTATATATCAATAAATCGTTTGGGACACACTTAGCTATTGTAACATTAAAACAAACGAACCTCGATGTACGATATCATAGTCAATACTTAGTTTTTTTAACCTTATAACACACCATACAAGTGTCTATATCGACACTTATTTTATTTCACTAAAAGTATACAGGCTGCATAGATGATATTTCTATCCTGAATCATGTGGAGATACTGTTAGAAACAGTATTTTGCAAATTTGTTTGATTTTAAATTTCTCAGAAATCAACATGAGGGTTATCTGCACTAGTCGTCACTTATATAGCTGTGTAAAATCAGAGAGAAGGTAACTCTTGGCTACCTTTTTTACTTACGAATTGCGGGATTAAACATCACGTATAACGCTTCAATGATTAAAAAGGTGAGCAAGTTTTATGAGACGGAGATTCGAACCATAGACCGTTAGATTTCGATTCGAGCTCATTAATCACCTGTCCATACCGGGACGGAAGATGTACATTTGGTCCTGAGTGACGGAATGCTCCTGTTTGTCACATGACAGAAATCATTTTTAGCGGTTGATAGAGCTTTAAAGTTTCAAACATCTGAAACAATTACCTATTTTCTTCTTATGGGGTTGTGAGAGAACTATAACCGAACTAAGAAACTAAATACCAGAAGTATTTTATAAAATGTGCTATTTCATTATATTTATTTTGTAATATCTCGTTTCAGAACCTACATCTTAAACTTTAATTCATATTATTTTAATTTCTATCACTATTCCTTTATTCTATTGCTTCATGTGAGACTAACGAAAGGAGTTTGAGACTGACAGATGATGTATCCCGACCGCATTTCGAGCCCTACTTCCACAGTCACCTCCAAAACGTAAGTTGGATTTTATATTCCACATTATACGCTGTACCCGAGAATTCTTTCGATTTTCTCATTTTTATTTTTGTTTTGGTTTGATTTTGGTTAGAACAAACTTCGGGATCCGAACCATAACCTGTCGGATTTATAGTTCTGAACTAGTTAACCAGAAGGCAACGTGAGGCCTAAAAATGACTTTAGTAACTATTTTATAATCGAACCTGAAAATATAATAAAAGAAAGAAATCGAAAAATAAAAAGAATTCTTCACATATCTGGAACTGAATTTTATTTACTCATTATTACAGTAGGTGGCGCTAACTTTAAAGTTGTGGTACTGCTTTAAATTATATTTATGAGTAAAATTGTCATTCCTTTTCCATGATTTTGATAATTATTATAATTTTGTGTTCCAAACTGCTGACTCTATAATATTATATCAAATATAAATAGTTCTGGAAATATACCGATCCATAACGATGATATCTAAGTATTATGAAATCCTGTGTCATTTTGTTTGAAAGACATTTTTTTTATTTCCAACTTGTTACAATGAATTAAAAGTACAAATGTCACATAGAATATAAAATCATTGATTATTTATCTTCAATCATTATCGTTTGGTTATACAAGTTAGATGTAACTGTAATTATAAAATATTAATGGAACATGTAATGAAAAGTTCTACAGTTTCAAAAATCTGAAACTATGACCTAATTACCTGTTAGGGTTAATCTGTCGTCTTCTTTTCTTGTACATACTCAGAAAAATTAGGGATAAAAAAATCTTCGGGTTTGTCAGAGAACTGAGTTTCTCATCGTTTCGGTCATGTTTTGTAAAATAAAAAAACAAAAGATATTTTAATGTGTACTGTAACATCGTGGTTTATGTGAAGATTTATGAAAACAATTATGAATGTAATGTTTACTGGTTCTTTGGTTTGAGTGACAAAACTTCAAGGTGACACAACTATAGCACGTGTGGAAAAGCACCACGGGGCACGAGATTCTATTCTCTCGCGCTCATCAGGTAACCAAACTCTCCAGAAAGACACTCGCACCACAAAGATCGATTTATTGAACGTATAATAGTATGTAGCTTGATAAAAATGTAACGTAATAAAAATATATTTAAAATTGACAATATTTGACAGAACTGTTGAACACATAGTATAATGTATGTGTAATGTTTAATCAAGTGTGTAATAAAAATTGGCTGGCATTTGGAAACGGACATAAACAGTAATAGTTTAACAATAAATATTAGAATAGAGAGCGCTAGTGTTGAGAATTACATATTGTGTTTTACAACCAAATATCATCAACACTTTAGTAAATCTAGTGGACCATAATGTGTGTTAATTTTTTTCATCTTTCGTGAATGTCTTTAATTTTTACAATCAAACCTACATCTACATGTTACCAACAAACTATAATGCTTTAAGCTCAGTAAACGACACCAGATTAGAGATGACAAAATAATAACATCAATTGTAAACATATTCTAACTCATTATTGGACTTTTTACCAGGTATAACATTCAGTACAATCAAAAAACATTTTTGTGTTTTCTGTGATTAATAATTACAGCGTAACACAGCTGTTCATTTTTCATCATTGGATACATAAAATAGAATACTAAACGTCTACCTATACTTTACATTTTAGATTTTGTTTATAGTTCCAACTTTTAGACAGTTCTGCAGTATTGGATTCTAAATAGACTAACACCAGAAGAACACATCGTTATATCACAGTGTAAGAATATGTTTTGTATATAATAACTGGTCAACAATAACACTGTAGATACTTTTGTATGAGTGACGTTTAATAAAATACCAAGTGACTTCCTGTACTTGTTTGTTTGGTTTGTTTTACAATCAAGTACAAAGCTATACAATGGACTATCTATCCTATGCATACCATGGGATTCAACTATCAGGCTACCAACTATCAGACATAGTATTGTTTTTGGTTCGGCAAATGAGAAGTGTAATATTTCACACTTTTAATGTTTAATGTAATTTGGAATTAATATGTCCGTGGAAAATTTAAAAAGCTATTATAACCAACCCAAATTTAATAAGAATTTCTGTGTAATAGTACTCGTTACATGAGTTTAAGTAAATGTTTATATTTTTATATATACTGCTAAAAAATAAAGGAACAAGTACATGTTCAGTATATTTTTCTCATAACTAAATTTATGTATCAAAAACATATCCGTACGTGTACGAGTGTATTTTTTAAGCTTGCTGGAGGATGGCCAGGCTCAAAGGAGAGTGGCACAACGCTTCGGTGTGTCACCAAGTGGTTCTGGTAGATTTCATTATTTTATTGATTAAATAATAAATTTACGTTTAAGTTGGAGTTTATTACAAATTTTCAATAAACAAATGATTAATTATCATATGTGACAACTTAAATTTTGACATTAACCACAGAATGCCAAATATTATTTATTTTACTTTCTAGAAAGCAATAAAATAACGCTCTACTAACAATATATATTTCTTGAAAATATGACGTTTGATAACAACGGAATTAGAACTTTTTATATTATTATACCAGGCCTTGCAGGGCCAGATGGTTAAGGCATTCGAATCGTACTCTGAGGGTCGCGGGTTGGAATCCCCGTCACACAACCATGCTTGCCCTTTCAGCCGTGGAGGCGGTATAATGTGACGGTTAATCCCATTATTTATTGGTAAAAGAGTAGCCCTAGAGTTGGCGTTGGGTGGTGATGACTAGCTGCCTTCTCTCTAGTCTTACACTGCTAAATTAGGGACGGCTAGCGCAGATAGCCCTCGAGTAGCTTTGTGCGAAATTAAACAAAACAAAAACAAACATTTTTCGTATATTTCCGAGAAATTCGAAACAAAAATTATTAAACCTAGCATAAAATTAAGCCAAAAATACCCAATAACATATTATATAAATATAATTTTGACATAAGGTATACGAGAAATCTGTTTTTATTATATATCAAATTAATTGATGCTGTATTTTCTCTAACAACACTTGTTTTTCAAAAACATGTAATTAGTAGACTTGAAAACAAATGTTTTCTTATGCCAAAGCCACATTACGCTGTCTTCTGAGTCCTCCGAAGGGAATCGAACCCCTGAGAGTGGAGTCGTAAATCTGAGTTGCTCATCGTATCGTTTATGTTTTGTGCAAATAAAAAATAAAAAATATTTTAATGTGTACAGTAACATCGTGTTTTATGTGAAGATTTATGAAAACAACTATAATGTAACGTTTACTGGTTCTTTGGTTTTGAGTGTCGAAATTCAAACTGACAGAGCTACAGCATGTGTGGAAAAACACCATGAGCCAAGATATTCTATTCTCAAGCGCTTGTCAGGGAACAGAACTCTCCATTTCAGAAAAAGACTCTTACAACAAAGATAGATTTATTTAACGTTGTTCTCGACAATACATAGATTGATAACAAATAACATATTTAACATTGACAATATTTGCTAGAACTGTTAGACATATAGTATAATGTCTGTGTAATGACCAAACTAGTATTTAATAAAAGTTGGTCGGCACTTGCTTTTTTGTTTTGCAATTTCGCGCAAAGCTACACAAGGTTTATCTGCGCTAGCCTTCTCTAATTAAGTAGTGTAAAACTAAAGGGAAGACACCTAGTCATCACCATCCATCGCCAACTCTTGGTCTACTCTTTTACCAAATAATAGTGGGATTGACCATCACATTATAACACCCCCACGGCTGAAAGGGCGAGCTTGTTTAGCGCGAAGGGGATGCGAACCCGCGACCCTCAAATTACGAGTCGCACGCCTTAACACGCTTGGCCATGCCGGGCCACAGAGGGATCGAACGTAGTAATTCAGCATTATACGCTTTCCATGGTTATCAGTGTCGAATGAAAAAAAAACAGAAACAAAACTTAGTTTTCCAAGAGAAAAACGCAGGTTTTTAAAATTCCGAGTTGTCTTCATTATGAAACATATTTTTAAAAGTATTTAGGTTTAAAACAAAAATATAGCATTTATAACAGAGTATTACATAACTGTCAAAAATAATTAAACGTGTATCTCGTCTTCGTTCATAAAGCTAATTTCAAGGAGTTCCATATATTGGTACAAATGATATAAATCAGCAAAGAATAGGGTAAAAATACAGCACCTGCTAGAAATAAAAGTCTATTTGTTTATATTAATAATTCTCTAATATCAATAACACGTTCCTTTGTAATATTTTCTGTGACAATTACGAAATAGTTGTAAAATCCACTTGTTAGGGCTGTACGTGTACAACTGGTTAATGTGCCCAGTGCTATGTTTCTGTTTCACGTCCTTTTAACGCTAAATTACTATTCGCAGAATGAGGGTTTGGGTTCGCGATAAATTTCACAGTCAGTTCCCACTTTTCAGTCATATAAGAGTAGTCCAATAAGTGGCGGAAGACGATGTTAACAAAACGGCTATGTTTAGTAATGTGTTTTGATAACTACAATACTTATAAGGAGTCATTCTGTTTAGGTCGACAGATGTTATACAGAATGGAAGAAATTTTTAAATGATCTTATGAGTATACTTGTTTTTATTTTAGATTAAACATGAAACACATTCCCTCTTACGTTGTCAACTATGATAATACATTATCATGATAAATGATATGTCCACCAGTCTACAATCCAGGTATTTTACACAAAAGTAGCCATTTCTCTCGATATAATGTTTGAACAAGTGGTTGTTCGCTCTGATCTCTTGTACTACTGACAGTATTACCTTTACTCTTTCAAGAGTTTGCTGCACTTATATATGTAACGACTCTCTTTAAATTTATATCTCAGTTTTACGTTTTTTCCTTTAATAATTCGCAAAACTGAAACTATCCAAACTTATCATAATAAAGAAACTTTGTTTTTTACATATCTCGTCAGTTCATGAAATAAAATATGATATTTCAGTAACTACTTCGCCCAACGTCGTGATAACAATTAGCAGCAGGATGGCAATTTTCAATACAGGTGTGAGACTGGGTAAAATCTGTCATGGTATAAACAGTTTTACCCCTTTTTGTAAATTGTTGTTCCATGTTTCTGTACACTAGAACAGGAAGTTATAAAGATAATCGATCTTTCAACATAAGATAATAAAATATGTTCAGGTGTAATTGTTATTCTCTTTAGGTATTTAACAGAAAACTCTCACATAGTGTACGGTCAGTTGAGAATTCACATGCGATTTTACTATCAATGGAGAAATGAATAAATTGTGTTTATTTGTTGTTAAGCACAAAGCTACATACTGGTCTATCGTATTTCTTAACCCACCCCCCACAAGGACTGAACCCTGAATCGTAACAATAGAAATTCATATCCCCACCAATGACTCAATGAATGGTATACATAGTTTTATCTCGTTACGAGAAAGAGCTTATATTTTTATAGAAGTGACCTTGAGAGAAAACTGAAGTTTACAAAAGTGGAATGAATTAACAGCTTTAATTAATGTTCTCACAATCAAACTAACATCTACGTATTAACAACAAATTATAACGATTCAAGATAAATAAGCAACACTTGTTTATGTATGACAAAATAACACGTTAGGTGCCTTTAATTCATTGTAAGTAGTCTGAAATAAAAAATGTCGATCCAACAAAATAACACATGATTTCATAATACTGAGATATCATTGTTATGGTTCAGAATATTTTGTAAACTATTTATGTTTGATAATATATTATAGAGTTAGCACTTTGTAACGGATAATTATAATAACTGACAAAAAAATTAAAAATGATTCTCACACTCACTCGTAAATGAAACCAAATCAGAATCAACGATTGTGAAAATACTTTAAAACACCCTACTGTAATAATGTTATCTAGCATTTCTATACGTTATATAGAAGACACTATAAGAATGACGTTGAAATCCCACTATCCGGCCAGATAAGAGTTTCCGAGGAGGTGGTGGAAGGTGATGGTGACTAGTGCATCAGATTAAAACTAGAAACTCTTCATTCTAGTTTCAAATTATGTATAGTTTTTATTTCTATACGACATAACAAAAGTTACCGAACTTTCTTAACAACAAAACTAAAAAGTAAAAGTGTAATTCATACTTTCTTCTTATGAACACATGATGTCTATGTCTCACCTGCTGGTTAACTGTAATTATAAGTTATTTTGTCAGTACAAATACTCTATAGTAACATCTATCTATCTTTAAAATATGTATCAGCTGTTTGTTTGTTTCCTTCAATACGTTATACAGGAAACATTTTGTATAATTAAGATGTTATACAAGACATTTTAAACGTTCTTACATATATACTTGTTTATATCTGTTGATGTTTATATTTCTTTAAATATTAAATATGAAAATTCTCTGTTGTGTTATAAATTATACAATACAACATTATAGTTAATAATTCGTCCACCGCATGTTGTCTGGAGCAACGAATACGAGAGCACACGGTTTTTGGACCGTTCACACAGAATCGGCCTACACAATATGGAGATGTTGGTGCACCATAAGAATGACTTTTAAATCACACTATTTGGCGAGATAAAAGTTGCTGAAGAGGTAGCGTAAGACGATGTTGACTAATCTATCAGTTCAAAACTAGAAACAGTTCATCCTAGTTTAAAATAATGTGTATTTTTCTGTTTCTATATAATATATCAGAAATCACTGACACTTAATAACAACAAACTGAAGTGTTAAAGTGTAGTTCCTACTCTCTTTACGTGTCTATATTTATCTATCTTTAAAATGTGTATTCAACTGTTTGTTTGTATTGTTGACTACATTATTTTGGAGACATTTTGATTAGTTCGCCAGATGCTTGACAGGAAAATATTAAACGTTTTTACCTGTATACTTGTTTATATCTGTTAATGTTTATAGGGACATTCTCTGTTGTTAATTAAATTACCCAATACAATATTATAGTTAATAATACGTTCACCAGGGGCTACGTTCTAGACACATTACATACTTGTAGCTATTGATCCTAAAATATTTTTGTAACCTACAGTAAAAATTCCAGGATATATATAAATTGTTAAAAGTTTTCTTATAACCCGAAAGTAGCTGGTTACTTTAAATTTTTATTTCCCACCTCACTCATTCGTGAGTACATTCACAATGTCTGACTGTTAACATTATATTTTTCCTAAATTCAAATGGTTCACCTGTGATCCAGCAATAAGTGTGAGAACATATAGTTCCACATTTGAGGATTCGATGCTTCAAACTGGTTAGAGTGATAAGATTATAAATTACTAAAACAACAACAAGATATAATGATACATGTAAAAAAGGGTTTTAAGGTGTTACCAGGTGAATTGTTGTAAAACAATTAACAATAGAAATATTATTTAACAATATTTTCTTAACCTGTTCACAATGTATTATTTAAACAATAATATTACCAATGATATTCACTGATTTATATAACAGTTAATTTACATGTTTTTTAGGCTTAAACCACGTTTCGTATGAAAGTTGAAACATAATAGAAGCTCACTCTTATCTATAATAAATAAAGAGATTTAATCTCATTTCTTCAAAATTTATTAAATAAATATTACTAAGCTGTCATCAGATACGTTGGCTTGGTGAAGTTGGATTTTTCAGATTTTAAATAATGTGTCTAAATCACGTAGTATTATTTCTCATATTGTGAACTGTTTTGTTTTATTGTTATAAAAATGAATTTTATATGACAGACTGTAATATTTATTTGACGTAAAGAAACGACATAAATATTTGAAGAACTTTGGCTTCCTTTTAAAAATTTGCTTGATTTGTTTCAAAAATACTGTAAAGACTAAACAGAAACATGCAGAAAGCTAATAACGTAAGTTTCCAATTATATAATACCAAGATCACGGTCAACCAGACAGGTAAATTTATTGGTATTACCTTAAGCAGTGGACTCACATGGAATGTTTACTTCCACAATATAACTACAAAACCAAAAGTAAACTATCTTCGCAAAATCGACAGTTAATTAAACGGTGCAATAAATTATGTTAATATATAAAATGCGTGTAAGGTCGATACTTGAATATGGTGACCTGTAATATTTTAAAGGATCTTTACGAACCACTCGAGACTGTACAGTTACAAGTATCCAGATTAACATTACGTTTTCTGATGTACACATCGAATTCTGACTTACGTAAAACTGGAAAACATCAAAAATAAAATGATAAATTTATCAACCAAATATCACCAGAAATCTAATTACTGTACCTCCTTAATGTCAAAAATCGCCATACTTACTGAAATACTTGGAATATGGAATAATTACACATCACCTTTTAAGACCATATTAACACTTAAAGCTGTCAACCAGCAGAGACATTTACCGGCATAGATAAACGACGAAAAGCTTCAAAATGGTCAACTTATATGATAAAATTCAATCAATTATTATCAATGTTAAATATGTTCTTATCACGTTACATTGTTTTCAATCTATGTATTGTCGTGTATAACGTCAAATAAATCGATCTTCGTTGTGAGAGTCTTTTACTGGGGACTAGAATTCGGTTCTCAGGTGATGGCGTGAAAAATCTTCTGTCTCATGGTGTTTTCCTACGCCCGCTGTAGCTGTGTTCACTTGAAGTTTCGCAACTCAGAACCTACTAGTCAATAAACAATAGAACCTAAGGGGTTTAAGGTTGTTTTATATCGCAACTATAAGAATAGGGCAAAAGGCTTAGCCCAACGTTGCGTACTTAGAGATTGAAGGCACTGTATTACAGGATCGAAACACTTTACCGAATACGTACACCTTTCCTCTTCGAGAGCATTATGATGTGATGATCAGCTACACTGATTGTGGTTAAAAATAAATAACACTAATAAATTCTATATTTGTATGTTGTTAGGAGTGTGAACACCTTTATTTCTTTATGATAGTTGAAAAATTATGATTTAATTGAACATTTTTCAACGATTCTATACAGTAGATAAAAATTTTAACCCCAATAATCAGTACATAGTCGTTTAGAAAACGACAATATTAAGATCATGTTAATTTTCAGTCTTTCTTCTCAATATAAAGTAAACTTTACATTTTGCACTGAATAACGTAACAATGAAGCTGTAAAGTGAGTAATATATTTAGTTTTATTTTTGGCTTAAAGTGTAGTACTGTATAAATACTATTTCACTCATATACAGCTCTGTTTACGTTTGAGATCACAATACTTGATGTAGTGAATTAAAACTCCTGTTTTATATATTTATATAATTTAGCATCTGTCTTTGGCATGTTCAGGAGGGTTAAGGCGTTCGAATCGTAATCTGAGGGTTGCTGGTTCGAATCCCTGTCGCACCAAATATGCTCGCCCTTTCAGCCGTAGGGGCGTTATAATGTGACGGTCAATCTTACTATTTGTTGGTAAAAGAGTAGCCCATGAATTGGCGGTGAGTGGTGATTACGTTGCCTTCCCTCAATTCTTACACTTCTAAATTAGGGACGGTTAGTTCAGATAGCCCTCGAGCAGCTTTGAGCGAAATACAAAAACAAAGAATTATTTTGTTTTTTCTTAGAAATGTCCTTCCAAAATTACGGTGCGTCTTCCACAATGTAGCGTCTTACAAGGAGTAAGTTACAGTATTTAGTATGCTGTCCAGCCAACAGAGAATTACTTTAACGTGTGTGCACAGATGATTTTTCCTACTTTTAGTGAAGCAAAGGAAAGTATATTTTTTATGCATATAAGCAAAGTTTTATAATTAAACTAGACGGAGAGTATAAGCTTAAAATATATGACTGAAATTTTACATAAGATTCTATTCTGAAAACAAGAAATGTGATTGGTTTATGGATTAATAGTAAGAGGTTTTACTGACAAACTAAACAAATTAACGAAATTATTAAATATGATTATTTTGTGATGTGTTCTGTAGTATCATTATTTGATCTCGGCATTGAGGTAATGTTTACATTTTTATAAACGTGGTATTTGTTGGTCAAATTTTACAAGTAAAAACATAGTGACGATTAAAAATCATTGCAAATTGTTACCATATGTACTATAATAATGTAATGTTGTTTACTATCTGAAGCTGTGGGGATTTGTCGAGATGGTGTCAAATGTACAACATATATTATTTGCTGTGATGTTCCTCCGACCTACTGTTGTCCAATTGTAGATGTAAATTACACATCAGTTGCTGACGCAATTGGTTTTTTATTTAGATGGAAGTTATTGAGAAAGTTGTGTAGGAATTGGAAGTGCAGGAAGCAGGAGGTTTAATGTGCTAGAGGAAACGACCACTTACTGAGAATAACTGGGTATTCATATGGAATTTTATTTACAATAAAAATAATACAAAGAATTTCTGTACTTGCGTGTCCTATAACACAAAGCTGACAAAGATCTATTTAGTTTAAACACGCAAAGGATCGAAATCCGAAATTTAGTATTATAAGTTTTCACCTGTTACTCAACAGAAGGTAAATGTGTGTAACTACAATATTAATACTGAAGAGTTAAGTGAAATATAATCAAAAGGAAGGACTGTAATAAAAACAGGAAATTAAAACCTAAAATATTAGTTTGTTATAAAAATAAACATAAATAAAAATGATATACAAATTGATATAATATCATAGTACATCGTTTTGTTTTAATTGTTTCAGTTAATATTTTTCGAGGCTCTTAAATAACTTGTTAAAAATTTCGGATGCTTTTAAATCACCAACATTTTAATTCTGATGTTCATCTGGTTCCCCACTCGTTCATTCTAAGTTAATTTAGCTGATGTTTAAAAATAAAAATCGAAGGATGTGTGAAGTTTAATGATGTTTATGCGCATTAACCGTTTCTTATATCTGATTAAAATTCAAGAAGCTATACTAAACATTTGTTAAATTTATTCCCTGAAGTGTGCTTCTATCTGGTGAATAGCAGATACAACTGTTGAAGTATTTTTTTTGTGGATGATAATAATACGATGCGATTTGCCTTCGAAGAACGGCTGTTTATTAGAAAACTACTAGTTACGTATTTTCGAATAACAACTGTAGTCAGAGAAAATATAATAGCAATTCATATTCTTGATAATGAAAACAAGGTTTTTTGTTAAATTAGCCTGAATAATATCAAAATTACATTTGTGACGAGAAGACGTCATTGTAAATTTTTAACTGAGTTTTTAAAGTAGTTTATAATATTAAAAGCAGTTAATCGGCTGTTTCGAAACGCCATATTTTGAAGAAATATATTTCCTTTGTAGAACGCTATATTATTGCGGTCTGGTGGAAAAAAAAATCTATTTAACGTTTTCTCTTCAATATCAAAAACTAAGTTGTTACATATGATAATTAATAATTATTTATTCAAAATTTGTTATGTAACTCCGACTTAAACTTACGTTTATTTTTGAATCAATAAACAAATTAAATCCCTTAACTTTATACCTAAACATATACTCGGTACAGTGGTAATGGTAGGTTAGTATAACGTCTCCTTCTAGTACAGCGGTACGTCTACGGATTTAAAACACTCAAATCAGCGGTTCGCGACCCCTCGGTCGGTTCAGAGGATAGCGCGATGTGGCTTTGCGATAAGAAAAACAAACAAACAAGTTTAGTACAAAATATTCATAATAGTGTATTAATTAAACGTGACGAATAGTATTGGATTAAAATATGACTGAATTTGACTTAAGATGTTATCCTGTAAATGAGAAAGAAGATTGGTTTAGAAACAAATAGAAGGAGGTTTTAATTGAAGAACTAAGAAATTAACGAAAGTGTGAAATATTATATTTTGTGATGTGTTCAGTAACATCATTGGTTGACCTAAGTATTGAAGTCATTTTAACAGTTTTAACAGCTAGGTTCGCAAAGAGAGAAAGAATGACGAATAAAATTAATTATAAAAACATATCAGCCATTAGTTTTTTGTATTTTTTTAATGCCTCCCGCTAGTACAGCGGTATGTCTACTGATTTACAACGCTAAAATCAGGGGCTCGATTCCCCTCGGTGGGCTCAGCAGATAGCCCGATGTGGCTTTGCTCTGAGAGAAACACACACAGTTTTTTTTAATAATGTCATTTACTGTAATAACTAAAACTGTTAGTTCTTACCGAGATGACACGGAATGAAATGGATATTCTGCTTGTTATGATGTTCGTCTTACTTATTGTTGTTTTAGTGGTGTAGGAATTGTATTAAGTGATAGAACGTTAGGGTAAAAGAAGAAACGATTAACACTGAGGACACTTGAGTATTAACATGGAAATTTATTATCAATAAAAAATTTAATGAAAATAATTCTTTTTGTTTGTTTGTTTGTTATTATGTACAAAACTGACAAAGGTGTATTTTAGTTGTGACCACACGAAGGAATGAAACAAGATTTTTAACTTTATAAAATTTCGATGTTTCCAGTTTTTCAACTTAATTTCAGTGAATTGTAAGCTTATATAAACCAAGCAGTTACTAATAAAAATATTTATGAAATGTTTCGGATGATCACATTAGTGTATAATAAGAGGTCGCCAAGTAGTTTAAAACAGTACATGTAAACAAATATTTTAACAGTAAATATTTAAAAGCTCTAACAGATGAAAATAGCTTTGATAATTACTTACTGTTACTGTGTATTAATAGCAAACGTCTTCGACAATAGAATAAATTATTTGAGTCTTAATATGTAATGAAATATTTCATCATAAGTTTCGTTAATATTTTATGGTTAAACCTTCGTTTAAATTGTAAAACCAAACGATAATATTTGAAGATAATTAATGAATGATCTTTTTTATGTGACATAAATGTCTTTTAAACACAATGACAGAGGAGTTCATTATACTCATATATCATTGTTATGGATCAGTATATTTCGAAAACTATTTATGTTTCATATGATATTATGGTGTAAGAACTTTGTAACACTTAATTATAATAAGTATGAAAATAATGAAAAATGAAAGTCAACCTTACTCAAATATATAATTTAAAGCAGTGTCATATACTGTAAAAGCAGCGTCACCTACTGTAATAATAGAGTAAATAGAATTCAATTCCAGCCTTGTAATTTCGCTTTTTCTTTTCTTTAGTATATTTTATGTGAATTATAAAACAATTACTAAAATCATTTTTTAGGTCTCGCATTGTCTTCTGGTTAACTTGCTCAGAGCTATAAATCCGAGAGCTTATGTTTCGAATTCTATTGACGAAAAACCTTCCTCTGCAATTTTGGTTCAATGGCATATTTTGTTTTGTCTTAAACTAAGGTTGAGGTCAAAGCTGAAACATAAAAATCGTAATCCGCTTTGTATTCTAAATAAAGGTGGTTAACATTATTTATTAATAACTGTGTACAATAAATTAAACCAAACAATAACCATATGTATTATATACATTTAAGGTTATCTAGGTTTCTAACATTACAACTGAGCTATCTAAATCATGTCGTGATATTTCTAATAATCGCTGGTTCTGAAAAGTTTCTTGTTTCATAACAATAAAGCTCAATGACATAACGTTTTGTTTCTTTGGTATGATATAAAGATATAAATATCTGAAGACTTTATTTCTTTGTTAAAAGAACAAAGCCATATTGGTCCGTCTGCTATGTCCACTAAGGAATAATACACTTATTTAAATGTTGCAATTACTTATACTTTTTCGCTATGTCATAGTGGACTATGTGAAGGCGATGTGTTAGCCGTTTCAGAATTTTGCTTCATGAATTAACACTTAATGACATTAGAAAACTTAACGACATGAAAATCAAAAAATGTTTGGATAGAGAAAAAAAAACTGATATGACGTGTTGTGTTTATGGAAGAAACACTAAAGCTATTTCCCACTGTCCAATATATTTAATTACTGACCATATAGAAGACAGCGATTAAAATACAATACTTGAGGTAACCCTAACAATTTTTAATCCTTTAATTTTCGAAGGTGGTAGGTTCTAGAGGTTAGTAAAATATTTATAAAACCAACAGATTTTTTACCAAACATTTTTGTTTAGAGTTTATAGTTGGAGAACCTGGAGGAGGCTGGGAGGACAGTTTACACATTACACATTCGAAAAGTTTCATCAGACATTCACCATATTTATATAATATATACATATGAGAAATCGTTGACTTTTCAGGCTTTATTACCCTGATATAATTCTCTTCATTGTACCCAGGATTTGTCTAATGTATTTGCTGACATTCAATTGCTATAAAAACTATACAACTGAATATCCTGTACACAAGTAATATAACCATGAAAAATTGAATAACATACAATTATATACTGAATAATTTTATCTTGTCTGAAATTTGATTACTTTGTAAAATTATTAGAAGTCGTTTTAATATTATTTTATTGTCATTTTGTTATCCACGTTATGTAAGAAAAAACATTTACTTATACCACGTGAAACGACTGATGTGATACAGAAATTATTGTTACGTTTCGGTTGGTTTCTTTGTAATAACATTTTAAACATTACACGGTTATATTAATATCAAATTAAATTAGACATAAAGAATCTTGAAATAGTGTATTTTAAAAGATTTGGTAGTTTTCATTCACTGAACCAAAGATAGTGTTTTGTCTGATAGTTTCTATCCTGTGCACTGTATTATTATTATACGGATAATTAGTTTCTGAATTTGATTATGTAGCATCTTACATGTAATTGTGTTAAGGCCAGAACATGAAACAGAAACAACGTGTTAAAGTACAGGAAACACCGATAAAAAACGGGTTTTGATACCCATGGTGGGAAGAGCCTATATAGCCCATTGTATAGCTTTGTGCTTAATTCCAAAACAAACCAAATAAACATGTACAGCAAGTCATTTGGTGTTTTAATAGACGTCTCTCATACAGAAGTATCTACAGTGTTATTATTGACCAGTTATTATATACAAAACATATTCTTACACTGTGATATAACAATATGTTTTTGTTGTTATTCTATTTAGAATCCTATATAGTTGTACTGTTTAAAATTCGGAACCATAAACAAAACCTAAATTGTATAATATTGGAAGTCATTTAGTATTTTATTTATGTAACTAATGTTGAAAAATGAATACTAGTGTTACGGTGTAATGATTAATCACAGAAAACACATCATGATTAACTAAATATACACTTTCTCTTATAAGGAGGCTATTTTGAAACATATTTATTACGTTATTGGTAACTAATAACAGGTGTTCTTTTATTGTATTGTAGGTATTACCTGGTAAAGAAGTCTGATAATAACTATAAGTTAGAATATGTTTAAAATTGATGTTATCATTTAGTCACCTATGAACTAGTGCTGTTTATTTAGCTTGAGTCGTTACAGTTTGTTGTTAATATTTAGATGTAGTTTTCATTGTTAAACTATTAATGAAAAATATAAAAAATAAATAAAATTTACTACACATTGTAGTCCTGAAGATTTAGCAGAGTGTTGATGATATTTGATTATATTAAACAATCAGTAATTGTCTAAGCTAGAGATCTATGTAAAACATTTATAATATTTCCTCTTAAATATTACGCGTCATGAGCCGTTACAAACTGCCAGCCAATTTTTATTATACATTGGTTTTATCACTAGACAGACATACTATACGTTCAATAGTTCTATCAAATATTGTAAATGTTAAATATGTTACATTGTTATCAATCTATGTATTGTTGTGTATAACGTTATATAAATCGGTCTTTCTCGTGTGAGTCTTTTTCTGGGACGAAGTGTTCGGTTCCCAGGAGAGGACGTTAGAACCAGATCTACTGGCTCGTGGTGTTTTCTCACGTGCGCTGTAGCTGTGTTGTCTGGTAATTTCGCCACTCATGACCAACAAATCAAAAAATATTACAATCTTAATTGTGTTTATAACTCTCAAACAACCCACGCAAACCATGATGTTACTCTACACATTAAAATATTTTTCCTATCTCTTTTCACAAAACACAAGGGAAACAATGAGAAACTCAGTTCTCTGACAACCTCAACACAGGAAAATTTATTATATATAAATATGTACAAGTAAAGAGCACAATTAATTAACCATAACAAATAATTAGGTATGTGTTTTAGATGTTTCAAAATCAAGAGCTGAATGTATCGGTTCAAACGTCTTCTGTCATGTGATAAACAGAAGTATCTCGTTACTGTGGACAAAGTGTACCTACCGACACGGTATGGCCATGAGACAATCGGAGGGTCGCGGGTTTGAATCCAGGTCACACCAAACAAGCTCGTCGTGGAAACGTTATAATAAAACGGTTAATCTCACTATTTATTGGTAAGAGAATGACCCAAGAACTGGCGGTGGGTAGTGATGACTACCTGCCTTTCGTCTAGTCTTACGCTGATAAATAAGGAACGGATAGCGTACTCAGCTCTTGTGTATTTCTCAGCGAAATTCAAAAATCGAACAAACAAAATGTATACTTGCTTTGGGACAGAAAAATGAACTATACGACCTGTATAAAACATATATTACAACGAGTTTATGATTGTTTTGTGTTACAGATATAATAATTGAGGAAAATATTTAGATCAACGTTGTATACTTAGAGGCTCCTACCACTATACTGTAGGATCGAAACACATCGCCGACTAAGTTCCCCTTTTTCTTCTCGAGAACATTATGATGTGACGATCAGCTGAACTCATTGTGGTTAAAAATAAATAAAATAACTAAATTATGTTTTAGTTTGTTGTTAGGAGTATGAACACCTTTAACCAGACTCACCTCACATGTTATCGCGCAAACATATGATTATTTCTTTATGACAGTTGAAGTATTCATGAATTACTTGATCATGTTTCAAAGTTTCTATATACATATATAGAAATGATAGCTCCAATAAGAGTTACAGTTATAGTCGTCCAGAAAACAAAAATATTAATATCAAATTATAACACAGTCTTTCTTCTTAATTTACAGTAAACTTTACATTTTTTCCAGTATAACATAATAATGAAGCTACTTTGTACGTTTACTTTTATTTTTTACTTAAAATATGGTACTGTATAAATACTATTTCAGACATATATATATCTCTGTTTAAGTCTAAGATCACAACATTTGATATACTGAATAAAAAGTTCTTGTTTGTATAGTTGTATGGTTTAATATCTGTCTAGATACACTTGAATGTAGGATACTGTATTGCAGTGTGTGTTATATCGGTTTCTTTTTCTGATAAACAGAATGTAGATGAAATGATAGCTCTCCTTAAGATGTAGAGTGAAGTACATATAAAGTTGTTCTTTTAACAATAAACCCACTTCCATTAATAATGGTTCATAAGTTTATGTTTCGAGAGTGGCCAGCTGTTGTGGTCAAAGTCAAGTATCTGGTATAGAAAGTCACCAGGAAGAAATTACTCAGTGACAAACGTGTACGACAAAAAGGTTTATTTGATAAAACGTTAATAGTAATTTTAAGACGCAGAAACACTTCCAAAACTAGATAGAGTCACATTAACCATTATAACATGAACTAATTAAAACTTAAAAACGGGTGTAGTTTAACGGTTAACCAGTTTTTAATAATAATAAAGCACATTGAGTTTAATGTGAATTACATTTTTTGGAACAGTGAGTACTTTCGCGTCTCTCACATCATATCTTATTAATTGATTAGATTAGCCCAAGAGTTAGCGGCGAGTGTTCTTGTATGCTGACTTATCTCTAGTCAGTCATTCCATAACTAAGGATACTTAACACATATAATACTTGAGTAACTTTGTGCAAAATTAAAAACAAATAAATAGTTTCGGTGAAATAAGAGAAATATGTATGTAGATACTTGTGAGTCTTATTGTTAAAATAATGAAACAGTGGCTACAACACAAGACACAGAGGCTTGTATGTCTTGATTTTACAATAGCTACATGTGTCCCAGACGATTTACTGGTATATATATTAATTATTTATATGTGTCCATTACATAAAAATTGTGTGTGGGTCATATAGTTTTTGTTCATGTACATGCTGCTATATATTACACTTCCATCAAACATCAACAAAGAAATAGTTTTGGTGAAACAAAACAAATGTGTATATTCCAATGTTAAAGTTACTATGTAAGGGCTATAATATCACACATAGAGGTTTGTTTAGCTACATGTGTTCCAGGATTTTTATTGATATATGAACTATTTATGTGTATTCATTATACATATTGACTGTGTGAGTCATATAGACTTTGTTCATGTACATAGTGATATCCATTAGACCCCCACCAAACAACTTTATTTCCACTTTCAGTTTAAAAGTTATACCACCTCTACGTCAGCCAAGTTAACAGAATTTTTTTACATGTAAATAATAAATAATCACTAACAGCTTCGTATTGACTCAATGTGTGTTTGTCTCTGCATGTCTTTATAATACTCTAATTTGATTCTTGACGTTACATGTTACTAGAATCATTCTAATTGGTTTTGATGTTCTTAAAACTGTGCATCTTATTAAAAATACAACTATAATAGTTGAGTAACAGCACCCTAGTCCAACTGTATGTTTACACTCCAATAAAACGTAATACAAGTACCTGATAATTAAACAATACTGGGTAATATAACTTTTATATATTGTTTGATAGTATTTCTATACAATATAAATTATAATGAATATTATACAAAGTACAGATCTTAAGTACTTGTTTCAATAATTCTTATTATGTTGTCAGAAACTAATATTGTGGTTACTCTTCACACATCAGTAATTAACCACATGCATGGTAACTTTGTCTGTTTTTATAACTGTTGCTAAACTTTGTTTTGGTTGATCGGTCGGGTCTTGTTCTTGGTTATTAGATAACATTACTGTCTGTTTGAAATGAAATAAAAAAAAAACTATAACTTGACCTGTTTCAAACTGTGGACCTTTGTTCTTCAGGTACAAATTGGATGTACTG